>NC_067401.1:198975000-199295833 GCF_016432865.1 Antechinus flavipes
TAATTTGTTATGTACTATTTATGTAATTTTGATTCAGTCATTTAAACTTCAGTTTTCTCATCTCTAAAACAAAAAGATTGGCTTAATTCACCTCTAGAAGTCCCCTTCTTTTTTTTAAGTTTAAAATTTTGTAGTATTTTCATTATTTCTCCTATTTCTATCCCCAAGATGTCTATGCTTTTTGCTTGAATGCTCTCTTTCTTCCCATTCACCTCTCTTGAATTTGGTTCATCAAAATTCAACCCAACATTTACTTAAAGTCCAACCCTAATCTAATCAAGCTCTTTTCAGAATTCAAGAAATTGAATTTCAAAGGAGGAAATTTTCTGGCAGAAATTGGACATAGATCAATATCTTACGCCATTTATCAAGATAAGATCAAAATGGATACCTGACCTAGATATAAAGGGAGGTATCTTAAGAAAACTAGAAGAACATGTAACATATTACCTATCAGACTAATGAATAGGAATTTTGTCAAACTTCTAAGAATATAAACCATTCTCCAATTGATAAATGGTCAAAGGATATAAACAAGCAGCTTTTTGATGAAGGAATCAAAACTATGTATAGAAACATAAAAATGTTCTAAATCATTATTAGAGAAATGCAAATTAAAACCACTTGGATATCATTCCACATCATTCAGATTGAATAAAATGATAAAAGGGAAAGATGACAAGGGCTGGAGGAGTTGTGGAAACATAGGGACACTAAGACATTGTTGGTAGCACTGTGAAGTGATCCAATCATTTTAGAGAACTATCTGGAATTATACCCAAAAAATTATTATATAGTTGTGTATATCTTTTGACCAAGTAATACCATGATTAGGTCTTTTTACCAAAGGAATCAGAGATAAAGAAAAGAACTTATGTGTTCTAAAAAAATTATTCCTAGAAGTTCTCTTTGTGATGGCAAAGAACAAATAATTGAAGAGATATCCACAACTGCATAAATTGTGTTTTATGATTGTGATGGAATACTACTGTACTACAAGAAATGATGAACCCATTAATTTTATCCATGTATTTTTACATGGATAGATTTGCAGGAAATGAGTCAAATGAGCAAAACCAAAAGAATCCTATAATAATAGCAATATTGTTTGAAGAACAACTGTGAATGACTATTATTTTGAGAACTACAAATACTCAAATCAATTATAAAGGACTTGTGAAGAAAGATGCTATTCTCCAGAGAAAGAACTGATAACTAGAAGTATGCACAATATGGCTTACACACACCCACACACACCCACACCCACACACCCCTGTCTTTAATGGCAGCCTTCTCTAGAATGAGATGGGAAGAAAGAAAAAAAAGTGCTTCTCTATCTTGTCATACCTCCTCTACCCTTAAAGCTCCAACAAGAGCAGTTAAGTACTCAGGTACAATCCAATATGAAAGACAGGCTAAGAGAATGACACTTCAGTGATCCTATCCCTAATTAGAGTATACATAATGACCCTAAAGCTATTGCACTCAAAAAATGCTTTGCTTAAATTTAATTTTCAATGTTTGTTTTTTGGAGGTGTGCAAGATCTTAGAAAATAGTCTACATTTATAATCCTCCAAGATGGAATGCACCACAAACTATGAGTCAACAATGAGCTATATCTGCTAAAAGAGCAGAAGAATAACATTAGTCCTCAGCCTGAAAGAGTAACTGAAACAGTAGAGTGAGATTAAGATTCCCACTACCTGGGAAATTTTTGCTTGAATGCTCTTTTTCTTTCTTCCCATTCACCTCTCTTGAATTTGGTTCATCAAAATTCAACCCATTTGCAACCATAAGGTGATCAACTCAATTATTATTAAGAAGGATGGCAAAAAACCATTAGCCAACATGTAAAGATGTCATGGCCAGGAATTGGGAGGGAACAAATGCCTCTAAACTCGGCACTGGTCAGAACATACCTAGAGTATTGTATTTGATTTTCTGGGAACTGGCTGGGGAGCAATCAAAAAAGAAAGACTAGAATGAAGGAAGTATCCAATATTATGTTTTGTAAGGATCATTAAATTATAATGAATAATGATATATGACATTCACATAGTCATCTCATTTGAGCCTCACAAATGCAGGTCCAAGGAAGAAGCACACAGAACATCAACGATATTTTGGGTTGGAGCAGCAGGATGACACAGTGGATAGAGCACTGGCCTAGAGTCAGAAGGACCAGAGTCAAATCCAGCTTCAGACACTTAATGCTTACTAGATACGTGACCCTGGACCAGTCACTTAACCTCACTTCTAAAAAAAAAAGGAAGAAAATATTACTGGATGTTTGTTGAATTTCTAAGGATAGAATATAAATAAGAGTTAAGCAAGGGGAAAAAAAGAGGAACCAACAAAAGACAAGCAATTCAGTTCACAATTCCATTAATAATGGATTTCCGCCCCCCCCCCCACCACCATTTTTCCTCATCCCCTCCAATATTTGTCACTTTTCCTCTTCAGACATTTTAGCCAATGCCATCCCAATTATATGCCTCCCCCCAAAGTATATTACTCAATTAGAAAAAGTAACAAAATTCATTTGGAAGAACAAAAAGTCAAGAACATCAAAGGAAGTAATGAAAAAATGTAAAGGAAGGATTTTTAGCAGTACCTGATCTTAAACTCTATTATAAAACAGTAATTATTTTAAAAAATTATCTGGTACTGGTGAAGAGGTAGGAAGGTAAATCAATGAAACAAAGTAAACATACAATTTATAGAAGCAAATACAGTAACCTTCTATTTGACAAGTGTAGAGACTTAAACTTTGAGAATAAGAATTCATTGGTAAGATGAATTGATAACTGATAAAAATTGTTGTGAAAATTTTAAATGAGTATGATGAAAATTGGGTATAGAAGAATATCTTCAGAGTATTTTCTAAGGTAAGATATGACAGTATAAAAAGAGATATTACAAGAACATTTGAAGAACATGGAACATGCTACTTATCAGACTTAAGGATAGGTAAACAATTTATGAATGAACAAGAGATAGAAAAGAGAATGAGATGCAAAATGGATCATTTCAATTATATTAAATTTTAAAAATCATATAAATAAAATGAATATAGCCCAGATCAGAAGGAAAGTAAAAAACTGGGGGAAATTCTAGACAGTTTCTCAGCTAAAGTCTCTTATCTTAAAGAACTTTGTAAAATCTGTAAGAAATGTGTCATTCACCAACTGCTAAATGATCAGAGGATACAGGCAGTTTTAGATGAAGAAATTAAAATGATTTATAATCAAAGTGCTCTAAATTATTTACTAGAGAAATGCAAATTAAAACAAAGTTGATATCATTTTACATCTATCAGATTGATTAAAATGATTAAAGAAGAAAGTCTCCAGCCTTTTACTAGTTTGTTTTACATGATACTGTACCTTGCTGGCTCTTGCCATTTCATCATTCTTGCATTTTAACTTTTGTCAAGTCATAAGAGTTTCTTAGGAAATTACAAAGTGGGTAGGAATTTCCAGATTCTCCTTATGCTCTTTTGCATGGCTAGTTAGTCAATAAGCATTTATTAGGCACTTACTATATTCCAAGCACTGTGCTGAGCTTTGGGGATACAAAGAGGTAAAGGATAGTCCTTACCTTCAAGGAACTCACAATCTAATGGCATGAGCAAATCATTATTTACTAATAAGCTGTATGCAAAATAAATAGGAAATAATCCACTGAAGGAAGGCAGGAGAATTAAGTGGAGTTGTGAAAGACTTCCTTTGGAAGGTGGGGTTTTAGTTGAGACTTGAAGGAAGCCAGGAGGTAGAGGATTTCATATATGGAAAATGTCCAAAATTAGGAGATGGAAGTGTATTGTTCAAGGAACAGTGAGAAGGACCAGTACTGCTGGAGGAAAGAATGGTGAATGGATGAGAGTATAAGGTTCAAGAAGAATGGAAAGGGGAGTGTGTGTGTGTGTGTGTGTGTGTGTGTGTGTGTGTAAGGTATGTAAGACGAGGCTATAAAAGATTTCAAAGACAGAGGATTTTATATTTGATCCTGGAGATAACTGGTGACCTTTATTGAGTCTAGTGAGGAAGGGGACTGTCAGACCCTCACTTTAGGAAACATGTAGTTGGTTGAATAGAGCAAGGGCATAGAGAGGAGAATATCTGTGGCAGAAGACCAATCAATCAGCAGGGTATTGTAATATCATTGTAATATTGTAAAACCAGCAAGGTGGTAGCAGCATCAGAAAAGAGATGAAGATATATTTGAGAAATACTTTAAAAATGTTGATAGCCTTTGGTATCAGATATAGAAAGAGATAATGAAGAGTTGAGCATAGCCCCTATACTGTGAGCTTGGGTGGCTGGATGGTGGTACCTACTAGGGAAATAATGAGTTTGCCTTTGAACGTGTTGAGTTTAATGTGTTTTCTGGAATCCAGGTCGAGATGTCTGATGCAGTTGTGTAGTCATAAGACTGCAAATTAGGAGAGAGGTTAGGGGCTGAACAGGTTGGAAGATAATTTATTCTATGGAAATTAATGAGATCATCAGATAATTTTTTTAATTAATATTTTTTCCAACTTACATGTAAAAACAATTTTCAATGTTTTAAAAGTTGACTTCCGAATTCTCTCTCTCTCTCTCTCTCTCTCTCTCTCTCTTTCTCTTTCTCCCTCTCTCTCTTCTTTCTCTTCTCTCTTCTCTCTCTCTCTCTCTTCTCTCTTGCTCTCTCTCTCTCCTCTCCTCTCTCTTGCTCTCTCTCTCTCCCCCCCCACCTCTCTCCTCTCTCTCTCTCTCACCTCTCTCCTATCTCTTCCTCTCTTTCTCTCTGTCTCTCTCTCTTGCTCTCTCTCTCCTTTCTCTCTTGCTCTCTCTCTCTCCTCTCTCTGTCTCTCTCTTTCTCTCTCTCCTTTCTCTCTTTCTCTTTCTCTCTTCTCTCTCTTTCTATCTTTCTCTCTTCTCCCTCTCACTGAAAAGGCAAGCAATTTAATATAGGATGCATATATGTGATCATTCAAAACAGGTTTCCATATTAATCATATTGTAAAAGAAAACATAAGCCAAAACAAAAATCCAACAAATAAAAATTTTTTTAAAGTGTGGTTCAATCTGTATTCAAACTCCATCAATTCTTTCTCTGGGACATGGATAGCATTTTTCATCATAAATCAAGAGTTATCTTGGATCATTGTCTTGCTGAGAATAGCAAAGTCATCCACAGTTATTCATCTTATATTATAGCTGTTACTCTTACAAAATTGCTGTTACTATATTCAACATTTTCCTGGTTCTACTCATTTCTCTTGGCCTCAGTTCATGCAAGTATTTCTAGGTTTTTCTGGGAGAATCTAGCTCATAGTTTCTCATATCACAATAGTATTCCATCATAATTATATACTACAAATGCCACCAGAAAAGAGCTTCTATAACTATTTGGGTATAATGCCAAATTACTCTCTCTATATAATGGTCCAATCAGTAAGGGAAGTTGTTTGGAGGAAGAACAGAAGAGGACCTAAAACAGACCCCTGTGGGATATGCATTTTGGTGAGTATGATTTAGATGAGTCCAGCAAAGGAGATTGGGGAGTAGTCAATTCTTTTTCTGGAGGTAGATAGCATTTCTCATCCTAGGTTAGAGTCACTTCTTTATTGGAGACAAAGTTAAAGGAGGAAATAATGACAGAAAATATCTGAATTATATAAGAGGGGGATAAAAGGAGCTCAGGAGAAATTACCTTAATTTTTAAAATAAACTATGAGGCAAGGTTCTTAATTGAGAGGGGAAAGAAAGCTGTGGGAAATTTGAAGAAGGATGAAAATATTTGATGGAGGTGTAAAAGGATTGCTTATCATCAGAGAAAGAACAATTGAACTTGCATAACAAATTTGTAGTTGACCCAGTCAAAACAGTTGCATGATTTTCTCTATTTTCATTTTATAACACTTAGTAGGGGCACTAATGGCAAGTGGTAGGATTGATTCAAAGCTAAGACTTTTTTAAAAAGGCACGATTGATATAAGGAGAGTACAGTGTGGAGTTGAACTAGTTTGCTCAATACCCAAAAGGTAAAAAGAGAGAATGACTAGTGTAAGGGGAATGGCAGAGATCAAAGGATTGGAGCTGAAGGTGTGCCAAAGAACAGAATTTGGAATGGGGAGGCAGAGGTAGAGTTGGAAAGCCAATAGATCATGGTAAAGGATTAGGTTGACAACCTGAATTGTTGAAGGGTCAATATATACATCCTAGTTTCCTAATATGAGAGCAGGCATTGGAGAAGAGAGAAAGATTATGAGTCAGGTACAGAGCTTGAAGGGACATATTCTGGAGGTCAGAGACAGCAGCTGCCAGGACTTTGATTGAGTTGGGACCTCAAAGGAGAGATTACTGAATGTGGAGTTAGGGGAGAACTTGGAGGTAGCAATGGACATCAAGGAGTAATTCCAGCTCCTGCACCTTGACCGTAGGAGAAATGTGCAAAAAGCGCAACCAGAATTGGAAAGCATGACCAGGGAAACTATATCATCTGGTATGATGGCCTGATGGTCTGATGACCAGGTTTCAGGGATTGCCAGAAGATGGAAAGAATGGGAGAGAAAAATATTTTAAGATGAAGATAAATTTGTTGTCTATGAAAAGGCATTTCAGAGGACCCTGGGGAGGGGCTAACATTTGGTTGGGTCTTTAGAGTGTGAGGGAGTGAGGAGGATGGAAATAAGTAATGGGAAAGAGGGATGGGAATGCAACTTATACAGATGGGGAATCAAATCTATATGAAGGAGAATGGAATCTATACATAAAAAGCATAAACTGACATCTTCCCATTGTTTGAATTTTCTTTATCCAAGTTGAACATTGAAAGAAGACTCTTTGGAATCCTAATTGATGTCATGTTCTCAGAATTTTCAAACTTTTCACTCTTACAACTAAACCCACAAAAGCTCTGGTCAAAACCCTCTCAAGAGCAAAAAAAAAAAAAAAAAAAAAAAAGAAAAGAAAAGAAAAGAAAATCCAAGGACTCTGGGAATCGTATGCTAATATGTCTCACAGCTTTTTAACCTGCTCAGATTTATCCTGGACTTTGGAACATGAAGAAAAGGCTTTGGAAAGCTTGGTTACACATATTAAGATAACATCAGAACCACACCATACCCCGAGTTTAATAACTATCCAACATAGTATATATTCTCCAATTTCTAAGGTGTGTGGCTGTGTTTTTTTTTAACTTACCTTTTTCCTACATCTCTAGTTGCCAAAATTTTCTTTCACTTCCATCCTGGCTTCTAGAAATTTTACAAATGTTCATCAGAGATCCAGAAGAGAATTCAAATCATAGACAAAATTAATTTGGGGGTCTGATACCATGAGAATAGAATCTAATTGTTTTTTCAATTTGCACGAGATACTCCTACAATCCTTGTGTCAATTTTTGTAGAACAGGAAAATTAGAAAAACAGCTTAGAGAATTTCTCAATGTCTTCTCTGGTTCATGGCTGCTCAGTACATGTAAGCATTAAGCACAATACCACTTATTGACAGTGTAACTATTTCTTTATTTTAGGTTCATACTATAGGAATACATGAGTAAGAGGCAACAGTTAATGTACATAGCCCCACTGAGCTGCATCAGTGAGAAGTATGATTGAAAGATATTGGGAAGATAATAAAGTACCTTCTCTACTTACTAGGACTTTGGGAGATACTAGGATACAATCAGATGCTGTTGGAGATAGGACACCTTGGTGTTGGTGACACAGACCTCCCTTCTTGTAGTTGCAAACGCCCCTACATCTCTCTACCACTGAGGGGTTTTTTTCTTAGCAATTAAAATTCTCCTCCCATCAGTAACAGGGACACAGGGGATCTGCATGAAGTCTCCTGACCCAATATTGCTCTTGGAATAAAAACTCTGGCACTTAATAGCTATGTGACCTTAGACAAGGCTGTTAAAGTCATCTGGGCTTTGGTTTCCTTGTCTACAAAAGGAAAGGATTAGATCTGATGATCTAGACAGTCCCTTAAGGCACCAAATCCAAGTGTTGTACAAATTACAGATTCATCTTCCCTTGAAGATAAATAATATTCAGAAAACTCTGAAGTTTTTGTTTCTAAAAACATTCTGAACTTGGTATAACATATGCATTTTTAGTGCCTTCATTTTATAACTAAGACTTTCTTCCACCACCAGAAAGACCCAGCCCATTCACAGCCCTAAATGTGCTGAGAGATTTATAATGTCTGTTGCTCTTGAGTGAGCTCTCTTTCTATCAATGTTTCTAATACTAGAGTCTCAGAACTCAGGCCTCTGTAATCAGATCCTCCCCTTCATTTCATTAGCTATGACTTGGGGTCTGATGGGACCCCTGACTGTGCCTTGTCATGTCCAGCTCATTTCTCATGGAACACTGAACCCCTGACATGCAGACCTGGTAAGGAGAGACAGTCAAATTTTACCCCAGTGCCTTTCTGTTCAACAGTTTTGCTAACCGGGAAATAAGAAATGTCCCATCTAAGACCAGTAACTTTGTATTTCTGAACCTACTGCTTCATATTATTATTTCCACTTGCTACTCTCTCAATTTGTCTTCCCCTAAACAGGCAATTAAAAGTGTGTTATTCTGTGCGGCAGGAGGAAGAGCAGATAGGGAAAGAGGAGAGCTGACCAACTGAGATGATATCTGTACAGAGCTTAGTACAGTCCCTGGTGCATTGTAGGCATTTAATGCTTACCTTCCATCCCTCACTTCAGAGCTCAAAACTATTGCACAAATTCTGGCATGTGGGTAGAACAGCATGGCAGCAAATCCTATTGCCGTTATCTTGGCAGGGAGGGCCCGAGATGACTAAGCTTGTGACAGCAGCCATGTAGGACCTCTACCAGCTCTCCTTGCCCTTTCTAACTCCCACTCCCTCAAAAAAAAAACCCTCCTAAACATTTTTGTACTATAAAAAAGTATTTGAGACCTTGAAAGATTCAACAGCCTAAATCACACAGTACTTTCTGGCCATATTGGAACCCCAGAAGAGGACAAGGTGAGGGGTGATCTCCCATCATCTCTGTTATTTATAGATAATTCATTCCTGGGGATGTCCCATGTGCACAGTTGTTTTTCATGGCAACCAAGGGAGCAGAGCAGAGTCCATTCCCTAGCTCACAGAACGGCCCCAATCCCCAAACCAAGTCAATATGTGAAGAGTTCTTTCAGAGACATCCAAGAGACTAGATAGTTCATGAAAGCAAAATCAACTTACAGGTCTGCTAATTCTGATAGATTTGGGGTTCTGCTAGAAAATACTATTTCCTTCCTCCTATAACTGAAGTCCAAATGTGACTTGGAATACAGTTGCCCTGGTAGATAGGTTCTTAGAGGACTTTTTATCATTCTGTATGAATAAAGTTGGGTCACTATGGTTGTTGACCTGTGCACCTGTCTGACAATTTATGCATATAAAATCCATCTGTAGTTACAGTTCAGCCTTAAAATAAAGAGTGCTCTCTTGGCTTAAGAAAAGGAGTTAATTTTGTGTGCTTCTCTGTGGGTCAAATTCCCTGTGCACACTTGACTCTCAGTCACAGATTTCCACCCAGTCAGGGTGCCACCTTAGCAGAATTATGGATAAGGAGGGTCACCGTCCATCTCTAAATTGACCTCGTCACTGTGTCCATCAGCCTCAATGTCTTTCCAACTTTGATAATACATTGTCAAGTTTAAGACACCGCAGGTCCCACTGATGTTGGACTCAAAACTTTTATTGAGTCAGAGCTTGTCTAGAGACAGAGTGTTTGCTGATGATCTCATGCCACACTGGGATTAGTCAAAACAAATGATGGGTATCTCCTTCTGGTCCATGACAGTGAGCCCAAAGAATAGACCCTTGAGGATCCAAGCTGGGTAACCCTAAATATGATATATTTCCTCATGATACTTCTTCCTCAAATTAACCAGTGCTGGGGAAAATATTTCCCTGGATCATCTAAAGTGAGTATCACTTTAAAATTGAAATCACATGAACTGTGAGAGCACCATCTGAAGGGACCATGATATTTTCATATTGTCCAGAATGATCTTATGAATCTGTGGCATCTTTAGATCATCTGTCCCCTTTATAAACAGGAAGTTCTAGACACTGATTGTCTGCCTAACTTCACCTTTGCGTGTGAATCAGGTAAGACTAACTCTATAGTCTGGACGTGTTCTTTTGTCTATATTT
The DNA here is from genome assembly GCF_016432865.1 of Antechinus flavipes. Classification (NCBI taxonomy): domain Eukaryota; kingdom Metazoa; phylum Chordata; class Mammalia; order Dasyuromorphia; family Dasyuridae; genus Antechinus; species Antechinus flavipes. The sequence continues at coordinate 198,985,174 of NC_067401.1, forward strand.
CCCAACCATATTCCCAGCTGGATCCTGTCCCAGAGTTCCCTCCCTAATATGAGGAGGATCAAGGTATGTTTTGTACTGTCCAATTAGATTCTGTGGCCCCATGAAGGTTTTTTGTTTTCACTATTAACTTGGTCAATCAATCAATCAGCACTTATTAAGTAACTACCATGTGCCAAGCACTGTACTAAGCACTGGGAATACAAAGACAAAAATAGTCCATGTTGTCAATGAGAGAACACAGTCTCTTATATGTACATTTCTCTCTCTCTCTCTCTCTCTCTCTCTCTCTCTCTCTCTCTCTCTCTCTCTCTCTCTTTCTCTCTCTCCCTGCCCTCCTCCATATATGTACATAGTACATATAAATCAAGTGCATGCAAAACAAATACAGTATAATTTGTGGGGGCAGGAGAGATAGACACTAACAAGCTGGAGAGAGATCAGCATTATGCAAAAAGTAATATCTGAGCCGAAAATCTGGTTCTGAGATACTCTGATTTTGGCCAGTAGGTATTACATCCTTTGTCAAGCTAGAGACAGTGGATCTGAGATAACTGTTAATTTGGTTCCTTAACTCCCATCTAGAGCCTCAGCATTGTTAAAAAGAGGACAGGGGCTTTGTGCTATGACTGTAGAGTCCCAAATTCCATCATTCTCCAGAATCAGTATTACCTCTTCCTTTGAAATGATCTGACAGACCAATAGGCAAGATCTGTGACAATCAACGAATTGAACTTCTGGGGACATACAAGCTGATCCAAATAAGAAAGGACATTAAAAGACAGATGGCATTCCAGTTTGACATGTATGAATAATGGGTTACGCCATTTGGATAGAGCAGTTATTTTTCAGAGGTCCACAAATTTGGTGATTTAAGACCTCATATTCAGGAGAATAGTGCTTTATTTTGGTGAAATAGTCCCAGGATCCTTTGTACCACATTGAATTAGTCTGAACCAATCCTGGCTCCCAAAACCTTTGTCAGATATGCTATTTATTTAGCAAATTGGAGATATGCCAGTTTGTTTAAGGGGATCTAATAATTCTTGGGGTCATACCACAACATAGTCATATTAAAATCAGGTAGAGGGGACAAGGGCTTCTATGGAAGCCTCAGATTCACAGAGTATTAATAACCATTCTACATTTCCTTTAATGATCAATCAAACTTCTATGATCTGCTGAAGCACCTAAATTGAGGCTGCATCTAATGATCTGTAGACTTAGTTCATATAAGTCCCTATCCTGATACCTACAGATATATTGACAAATTCATTGTGAAAATTGATGCCTTTGCCATGGGAGCCATCTTTTAAGGCCACACTGTATTTCCTCCAGTCCTGGTCCTTTCCATATTTCTTTCTCAATACAAAATAAGAATCTGGGGCACCTTCAGACCATCTGTCCCCTCAGCAAATGTTTAGATCCAAGATGCACTGTGTTTTGTTTCTCAATAGCTTCACAGTGCCATTTCTAGTTGTTAGAATCTGTGGGTGGATTGCTGTGACATTTGGACATTAAATGTAGCAATAACAAAAACATACCTTCTATAAACTACAAACTTCATAGCAGCTAGGCCCCATTCAGGATGTTCCTACGTAGGTCTTATTGTCAATCCTCTCTTTAAGTGTTACACCTGTACATGAGGATAGAGTTGTCCATGATAGACTCCCAAATATCATCTTGTGAGTGTGACAAGCTCATCTCTGACCCAAATTGGATGTATCAAGATTGCCCACCACTACAAATCATTGATGAGTAGAAGTGCATTGTGTAGGATACCTTAGATTCCAGAAACATCAAATTAACTTTCCTATAAGGAGATTTGACTCCATAATGGCCAGTAGGGGAGCAGGAAATTAGATTGGATCCCATTTGATAAGTGACTCAACAATTTCTACTTCTTTGCAACTACTTTCTGTTGCTCAACATCAACTTTAAAATCATCATAATTTTTCTGATGATTCTCACATTAAATCAGAAGATATCATTACTGTAGAAGAATCAAGACTACAGGTGCCCCAAAGGACAAGAGAAAGCAGCATGGTGGAGGATGAGGGCTATAGGCAGTCTTCAGTGTATAACTGAGGATGACCTGCTTGTGAGAGGGAGGATAAAGACTATGCACAAGGATATTCATAGCTGGAAAGAGAAGTGGGCCATTTGTGTTATGTGAAAGAAGATGTTTAGATTGCTCCTAAACTGCCCTAGTGTTCCAAAAATATTGAAGTAATCAGACAAGTGCCTTTTGGGAAATCATCAGTTCATTAACAGTTGGAATGGAAGGGTTCAGAAATTGCCATGTCTGCTCTATATTGAAGGGTGCAGATTTGTCCAATGTCATTGACAAGGTCATAGCATTCTACAGAGACTGATAATCAGAGGAGTCACTCTGAGCTCCCTAGAGTGAGCCATGAGCTATTTCTTGGACCCTTTTGCAGCCCCATCTGGACAGTTAAAGGAACATCATCTATCAATTTCCTATAGGAAAGGCACATGGAGGATATGGAAACAAGAGGGCTTGGGATTCTGAAGGACTTTTCCCGTCCCTGGACTAACCTCAGTCCCTCCCTATGAAGCACAGAAATGAAAAGGAGGCACTGCCAGATGTGGAAACCATCAGCCAAGCCTCCTGAGTCACCAAAGAGGAGAACTGGGCATTTTCTTTGGGAAGGTGAGGAGCTGAACTGGGCTAGTCGTGCCCTAGGAAGTAGGGAGAGGGAAGCTCTTAGGAGATTTGCAGGGGACTTGCTGAGCGTTGAAAAAGATTGTTGATAGCAAGAGGTTTGCTGAGAGTCTCTTGCCAGTCACCCATTACTGCAGAGAATTTACAGATGTTCCAATTCCTGCTTGCCCTCTATGTATCTAATTCAATTGCAGGGGGACTGCATATGTAACAGTAACAGAGTTGAGGCTTTAGACACCTGTCTTGGCTTTTGTGGCTGCAATCAGCAAAAGAATAATGAGCAGAACTAGAAAGATAATCGAGCTCCAATTTCCTTGAGGAAATTGAGTCCTAGAAAAATTAAGCAGTGTTTCATAGAGCAGCATGTGGCAGAGAAGTGATTTCTCTCCGACTTTGTTGACAGGGGGACTAGACTGTGACAAACCAAACCTTATCTCTGACTTGAGCAACAGTGTTTCTGGGAACTGTGGATGAGATCAGGTTTACAGTTCCCTGGGAGGTGATCGGGACACAAAGGCTCAGGGACCACTCTGGGGTAACTAATAAACAAGACACATTGGGAGGCTGGAGGGAGGTTGTTGGAAATGGGAAGGGGTAATGGAGTTATTAAGGAGTTCCAGGTTCAAGCTTAACTCCCAGAAACCCAAGCAATATTTCTTAACAGGACTGAGTGGGTTTATTATGGAGAAGGAAGGGTGGTGGGCAAAGTAGGCTGGCTTGTCGAGCTTTCCTGTTTGAAGATTAACTCCCCAAATGGAAATGTGGGCTAAGAATGGAAGGAGAATGTGAGGCAGTCCTCCTCCCCAAGAACTTCTGATAGCTTAAGGCACGAAGTGCTGACCAAAAAGGGTGTTGTCTCCTAGCAAGAGTCCAGCTTGGTTTCTGGGGCTCAGAGAGGCTCTCTCTCCATCTGAATATTCTGTTCCTCCTTCTCTTCTTCCTACTGCTGTGCCTCCTCTATATCTTCCAGCAAAAAATCCATGAAGCAGGGGCAGATGCCGAGGCTAGTTTGGGATGAGTTCAGAAATAGCTGTGGAGGTATGAAGTGAAGGTGGGGGAAGGAAGGACAGCAGGTTCTCTTCCCCAAAGTTTATCACAGCAGTGAATCACAAACTGACTCAGAGACCACCCTGAAAGAACACAGGGAGGAAAGTGAAGGGAGAGCAAACACCAGGACCCTAAAGTGACACTAAGAAGAGAGACCCTCCCCTCTCACTGGATGGTGGCTGCAGATGGTCATGACTGCCCCTGCTTCTCCTTGTGGGGCAGGTTCCCCAGTCTGGAAGCCCTCCGGGGACAGACTCACAGAAGGGCGCAGGAGGGCTTCAGCTGCCACATGTTTTACCAAATAGAAGCAAGAAAGGAGAAATGGCCAGCACAAATGAGGTCAAAATAAAGAAAGTGAGAGCCTAGGCCAGGAAGATGAGCCTGAGCACCAGTCCAGAGTCAAGGTCAAGAGGCTGATCCTCATTCAAAAAGAAAGCTGAACTGATGGCAAATCCTAGAAAGGTCAACATACTTGGAGTTACCATTTAGCATTTCAAAGCCAAAAAAATAAAAAAAATAAAAAGTAAGCCATTAATTATAGCTTATTTCTGGGGGCTGTGGTTTGCCCATAATAATCTCTTTGGCTCATTTTACCAACAATGAATACATCAATACTGCTATGACCTAAAATCCTCCATCCATAGTGTCTCTTGCTCCCACCAGAAAAAGGTAAAACACCCTACAGATCAGACTATCTTTCTGGGATATACTCTATAGAAAAGAGAAGAAACAGAATCTTCATAAGGAGAAAATCGTGAATGTTATTAGTAGCATCAGAATTTCCTATACACTTCCAAATTTGGTTCTGATATCCAAAGCTGGAACTAGGGTGAGACAGTCCATGCTTTTGCCTAGGGTATGAGAATTTAGTAAGCACTTGACTACAGCAGCATAGGAACAATTGAGCTTACTATCTAATTAGTGAGTATAATTACTTAAAAGAAAAAAAAATTACAATTCTTTACCCGTGGGGAATGTACTCTAAATGAATATGCTTCTGGCCTGGCCTGGTTTTTCCACCATCACACATCAGGTTTCCCCTCAATGGATTTTCAGTGTCCCAGCATCTCTAATCACAGGAATTTTTGTTCCAGTCTCTGTCTTTTCTTTAAGGGGCAGTTTCTCAAGGTCTTTCCCCACATAGAGCCTTGTGTTCCAGAGTGTCCCTAACCCATTCTAAAACATGTTTAATTTGCAGGTTTGTTCCATGTTCCATGTCCTGGACATGTTTTATAATCTTGGCTCCATTGTATAAGACTGCCAATCACAGTCTAAGATGATCTCAGCAGAAGGTAAAAGGTGAATTTTATGAGCCCTTACTGGAGATGGAATCATATTTACCCAAAGTGTCATAGGGAATGAATTCATTATTTTGTAGTCAGTGTGAATTAGGAGTCAACTGACTCTCAAGAGATCTCATTTATGGAGGTTTGGGATTTCTCTTGTGACTCTGTGGGGAGAAGGTGGAAGAAGGAGTATCTGAAAGTAAATTCAAGCCTTAAAAAATTCTTAAGTTTTTAATTTTAAAGAGCCCTCAAATTAAATAAGTAGAGGAGGAACAGAGGCTCATTAAAGTAAATTAAACAATTCTCCATAATAGATCTAGCAAAGAGAACTGAAAATCAGGTCTCCTGGCAGAAAAGCCATTCCTTTTAAAACTAATCTAATTTGCCTCAGCCTTTTGAAAGAAAGCCCATCCTTTACAAAGGAGTCGGGCTCCAATTTTATTTTGTCCAGAAAAAAATGTATTTGTAGAATATCAAATGTTTAGGGGTTTTTGTTAACATAAAAACACTAATTTGATAACAAGAAAATACTGAAGCAGAGAACAAGGAAGGATGGGGGAGTGGGGAGGACAGGAAAAACATCAATAATTCTAGAGTAAAAGTCATCTTGGGAATATTAGGTCTACACCCTCAGCAGATTGGGGAAGATGTGTCCAAGTTCTCCTGGAACATCATGATGATGAGGGTCTTGGTTATGAGGTGATTCTTTCCTCAAACCTTTGTCGTCAGAGTGAGAGAGAACAGAGTTTCTCCTTTGGGGCTAGTGTCAGTGAAAGGACTCTGAAATGATTAGTCATCAGTGACCTAACTAAATTTCATGCAACTATAGTGAGCTGCTGTTTCTATGGATAGTCATACCACCAGCATCTAATCATCGTAAAGCCTGGTGGCCAACTCTGGGTTGGATAGTCGAACAGTTCTCTTTTCTTACATTTTACTCTTTCATTGTGGCCCAGCACCAGGAGCCCCCAGGTTTGCTGTCAGTAACCAGTGGGGAACAGTGTGGTGTAAGGGCTAGATTTTGGAGCCAGAAGATCTGGATTCAAATTCACTATTTTGTGATCTCAGGTGATTATTTAATTTCATTGGGCCTCAGTTTCCTCATCTGTAAAGTGAAGAGATTGGACTAGATAACTTGGAAATTCCTACCAATGCTCAAAGATTCTGCAAAACTCTGGGGTGAGCTGAACCTAGAAAAAACCAATAAATAAAGATCTCATTGAAATGAGGGAGAATTGGGACCAGTTTTAACAGAACTGGGGAGAGCAAGGTCACAGCTACCCTGCATAGAAAATCTGTTTAAGTAATAGGTCTGTGTTGGGTTTGACTTCTCCTGGAGGTCAAATGTCTTGACAACTTTCTAGGTCCTATAGGAAATCATTTGAGTGTTTCTGAAGAATCTATCCTTTGTTGGTATAAATAGTTTCTCATTTTTTATTGCTGTCTTTATGACATCCCATTTTATGGGATGAAGTCCACTTTCCACAGAGGTCTGAGTTATCTAGGGACAGGAAATATGTGAAGCTGAAGGATTGTAACTGTGATGTTTCTGCAAGTTTCAGGAGTTATTTTCAGCCCCCAGAAGAAGGGGACCATCCACCATGATGGGAAAAGAAAGCAAACATGAAAGGAGCAGACATAAAGTGTTAATAATTATACAAAAAAGAGGGAAGCCTCATCTTTTTTGGGTGGGGAGCTGGCTTCTGGAGAATGTGTGCCCAAGAAGTACTCAGGGAAGGACACTGGAATTCCCTCAAGTTACCAACAAAACTACTGTCCTCCACGTTTATAATCTCTTTGATAGTGAGGAGAGTAAGTCACATCTTTGCTCTTTTGTCCAGGTTGCCTGTCCTCAGGCAATGGACTAATGTCATTTCCTAGCATTCCTCTGGTCTGGTTCCCTTTAGCCTTTTCCTGAGAAGTTGGAAATGTTCTTCACAAAGTCAATGAGCAGCTCCTATTTTCTGTCCTCAACTGAGATAAGAATATGGTAAGATGGGACTCGTGCTATGTTCCACAGTGAAAGATGATTTCAAGATCCCCTTCACAATTCTTCTATCACTCATCCTAGGCCTCAAAAAAACCAATTAGGAATTTGGACTGATATTACTGAACCCTCTACACTTGAGGAAATTCAGTTATTTCACAAATTAGCTGGATTGTCCATGTTCCAATTTTACCTTGGATAGTGACTTTGCCAAAAGTCCTCAAGGAATCACAGAATCATTCATTGTCAGTATTGGAAGGGATCTCAGAGGGATAAAAATTCGGCCCATACTTGAACAAGAATTCCCTTATTCCACAAGTGACCATTCACTTTTGTACAAAGACTTCAGGTGAAAGAAATCCCATATCTCTAAGGTGACCTGTTCTCCATTGGATGGCTTAAATAACTGGGAATGTTTTCCTTACATCAATCCTAAATTTATTTCCTTGCCTCTTTTGTACGTTATTTCTAATTCTGGCCTCTGAAGCCAGACAGAGATAAGATTAATCCCTCTTCCATAACATGGTCCTTCAAATACTTCAAGATGGCTATTATGCTATTCTCCACAACTCTCACCCCAATTCTATTCTTCTCCAGAATAGGTATCTTCATTTCTTTCAAACATTTCTTTTGTCTTTGGTATGAACTTGAGGTCCTTCATTCTAGTGTGATTATGAGCAAATCATTTAACTTCTCACTCTGTTTCCTCATCTGTAAAACAAGATGAATAAAGCTCATAACTACCTGCCTCCCAGGATCATAGTTAGGAAAGTTATTTGTAAACCTTAAAATACTATATGAATGGATGTTATTATTTTTCTTGATTTGATAGAAGGAGCACTGAGTGATGAATTAAAGATTTGGATTCAACTCCCAGCTCAGTGGCTTTCTATCCATGTTCCCTTGAACTTAAAAATAACCTTTAAAAAATAAATGTAATTAAAATAACTTTACCCTTCTGGGCTGCCTCAACTTTCTCTCCTCTTCATTACTTCATCATGGGGATTATACTTGAATGAAACTCAAAGCATTGTTGTGAGCAGAGCTTTCTTCAATTTTCCAGTATCATAAGTACAGAAACTATATGTTAAATTAAGCTAATGGGGTTTGTAATAAATCTCACTATGAGATTAAAGAAGGCTGCTATTGTTCGAAGGGGAAAATACTCCCTCTCTTCCACGAAATTGGTCCCTTTGCACCCAAGTTACAGGAATTAAAGGGCAGAACTTAAGGAAGAGAAGGGCCAAGATCTGCAAGACTCTTAGGAAGGACATTTATGATTTTGGTCTTGTTTACAGTCACTAACCTGAGGAAGACTTTACTTGAAAAGGAAAGGAGGTTAGGGGAGAAGAAGAGAGGATAGATAAAATAAAAGACTTAGAAGAAAAAAACTATTTCAAGATTTGAAATTTTGGAGGAATGTTGAAAAAGAATCCTCCAGAGAACATGAATAGATTGTAGCTGATGAGTAAAGGTGTTTCTTTTTGCTTTTCAGCCCTATCTACCTGGCATTATGTATAAAAGACAAGGGGTCCTTTGACCTGAGAGAAATCACTCTTTCTACCACTCATATTAGAACACATGTCCTTGAGATATTATATGACATTAAATTTTATAATGTTGGTCACAGTGGGGATATACAAAGATTTTAAACATTGTACTATTCCCAGTCCCATAGAACAGAATGTGTCTGCTGAAGTATATTGAAATTGCTCCCAATTTCCTTATAATTTCATGCTTCAATAAGGAAATAGAGGCTCTTCTTGCCTTTGGAGGAAAAAAAAATAATAGAGAGAATAGGAAAGGTGTGTATATGGGAGGAATTGCCTTAAGTCTCAAAAAAAAAATCCCCTATGGACTCCTATATATGTTCATATTGATTACAAATTAGATCTTATGATAGTGTTGAGTCCATGGCAGCACTGATCTAATAATTTCTTAAGAGACTCTTCTGTGGGACTTCTAGGGTTAGCAAGGAGATTGCTGGGTATACAATGTGATCATATAAACGCGACTAATATTTCTAGAGACAATTTGTTCAGAGAAATTTGGGAAGCCAAAAATTCAGGCCTGTTGTCAACCATATTAGGAGTCCTTAAAGGTGAGGCCCAATTTTTCTACTTAAGGAAACTCAACAATTTCCCCCACACCAAATACATTTTTAGCAATCCCATAAAGCATCCTTCCCCTAATTAAATCTAGGTTGAAAATGGAAACATCTTATCATTCTTAATCCATTTCTTAGCTATTATTCTTAAGTTCCTTCATAGTGTTCCCTTACTAGGGTCAACAAGATGTGGTCCCAGTGACTCACAGAGCTTGAATTGAACAAGCTAAAAGAGCTAAGTTTTACTGAAACAAAATGGAATATAGGGGAGTTTTAGCTGATGTGTTAGCAGGATTAAACTAAACTAAATTTTGATTTGACTTTTTTAGCAGGCGCAGGAAATCACTGGTCTGTGTAGAGATGCCCCTTCTTTGTGTTAATCTACTGCCTCAAAGTTCCTGGGTGGGGATATTGTTTATTAATAGAGGAAGTGAATGTGGCCATCTCTTCCGAATAGTTGAGCAGGGAGCTGAGGCCAAAGGTTGCAGGTTTCAGATCAGTCTCATGGGACAGAGATCCCCATTGGGATTTTCTGTGTGACTTGATTTCTTTTATATTAGTTCCTGTTTGTGGGAGAGACTTTCCCCCCTCATATTCCCTCCCTAGTACTTCTATCAAAACAAAATATATGAATTTATAAGAATTCCCCAGAACTATTTCAACTTTTAAGGCTTCTTTCTCATTGGAGGGGGATAGGGAAGGTGTCTAAGGGGAAAGAGAAAAATTGAGTACTGTTGAGGAAATTCCCAGAATATAGAGTGAAAATTAGAAAGACCAGAGAAGGCCTTCCCATCCCCCATAAAATTATACCCTATAAATAACTGCCCATTCTACTTGTTATAGTGCCCATTTTAAGGGGTACTTGGCATTTCTTCTTCTTGGGACAGAATAAAAAAGCACAGCAATGCAAAGCTACCTGATTAAGATTTAGGTGTTGAAAAATCATTCATGATAAGGATCATAACTGCACAAAGTTTCTAAGTGCATATATTCTTCGTCCCAGTTAATCTGGATCAGATATTATTGCAGGAACAGAACATGCACATTTCTGAATCCATGTCCCTGTTCCCACTATTCCCCCTAACTGTAATGTTCCTTGACCTTCTTTTTTATTCCTCTGAATGCTATCCTTCCTTCAAGACCCAGCTCAAGTCTTCTTCTCAGACTGCCCCAGCCCTTGAGGTCAGCATCTCCTCTAAACTCATATGTACTTTTTAAACATTGTTAAATATTTACTTTTTCATGCACATCTCATCTCTCCAACAAGAGTGTGTTGAGTATAGTATATATAGCAAGTACTTGTTCAAGGGGGCAGGGATGATTTTGCTCAAATCTGGTGATGGTGATCTCAGATTTATCTTTTATTTTTTAGCTATTATGACTGTTGATCATGGTCAAGCCCTCAGGTCAGAAGGAAACTATCTTAGTTTGTGATCAAGTCTGACTAAAGTGTAACAAAATTCTTTAATAGAACAAAAAAGCTAAAGGAAGATGTCACTATGCCTGCCCTCTACTGAAATTTCTAATTCCTCCACTGAAACTCTTCTATTCTAATTTTCAGATAAGAGATGATGACCTCATTGAGGAAAAACATTTATTTGTGCTTCAAAGATAGTTCCATCTGGGGCATCCAGATAGTGCAGTAGATAGAGTACCTGCCCTGGAGTCAGGAGGACCTGAGTTCAAATTTGAATTCAGACTTTTAATACTTACTAGCTGTGTGACCTTGAGCAAGACACTTAACCTCAACTGCCTCACCTCCCCCTCAAAACCAAACAACAACAACAACAACAAAACAACAATTCCTATCTGAGTAAATAGAGAAAAACAATACTCTTTGGGGGGGGGAAGCTTCTAAATCTGCTGCAAAGGCGAGGGCCTTAAAAGTCAGATTGAGATTTTTTTTTTTCAAGCATCAATTGGGAGCCACTGAGGGTTTCTGAGTAGGTAGTACTTTAACCAGACCTGTATCTTGGAAGATTATTTTGGTAACTGTGTGAAGAATGAATTAGAGGGAGAAAAAAACACTAGAAGCAAAGACATTAATTAGGAAATTAAATTGAAGTGAAGAGAGAATATTTATGCTGGTAGTTGTGAAGAAAGAGAGATACAGATACATAATACATGCTGGAAGTTAAACTCATCTCTGCAATTAGTTGGTAATGAGAGATGAGGGAGAACAGAGTCAAATACAGTGTGTTATCCATCTAAAGTGATTGACTGTAAGGACAGTAATGTCTTCTCCACAAAAGAGGGTTTTTGAGGATACATTAGAGGGAAAGAGAATCAGTTACATTTTGAGCATATTAAGCTTGGGAAGTTGATATGGAGATGCCTAATTATCAGCTAATAATGCAGCACTGAAATATATTTTACATGTATTTTAAATTTATTTGTATATGTTTTATGTCAGATAGGACAATTCCTATACTCCATTGTCACCTCCCATAGTTACAATTTATCCCTAGGACAATTCCTATACTCCCATTGCCACCTCCCAAAGTTACAATTTATCCCTTCCTTGTTTAATTTCCCATAGAAATTTAACTGTTATTTTATGTATTTCTTTGAGGTAATCCATTTAAATGTTAATTGACAATGCGCTAAATTAATTTAAAGAATATTGATATTTTTGTCTGTTTCTCCTTTTTAGCCACAAACATGAAATATTCCTTTGGTTGTTCAGCCCCTTTTTTGGTCAATAAGATTTTATCATTTTATTTATGAAATTCATCTTTGGTATATAATAGTCAAGTATTTGAGGAGTTTGGTCATATTCCCATAAAGGAAAATCTATCCCTCGCCCATACCTTACAACACAACTAAGCTTGTTACTTTGATTAGGATCTGAGAGTCTAGCTCTTAATTTCAATGCGGAGAATAAGCATGATGTAGAAGAAAAAGATTGAGATGACCTCAGAGTAAGAAAGATATGAGTTCAGATTATGCCCCTGACATATACTGGTTATGTAATGTTGAGTTGCAGCTTCTCAGTATTCCAAGCAATGCTCAAAGATTATATGATTTGTAGAGTTATGTAAAGCAATCCCTTTACTAGAGATTCCTCCATCCCCACAAAATAATCATAGGTCCAGCCCAATATATTAATGATATATACATATGTTATGAAGCCATATGTTAATGAGAGACAAACAGATACATTGCCAATTAAAAGGATATTATTCTGAAGCTAAAGGGAGGGACATTGGACTCAGTGTAGACTCAGGAATTTGGGAAAGGTCTCTTGTGACACCTTCAAGTCTTAACTTTTTCGTGACTAGAATTGTCATGTTGGGATTCTTTAAGTACCAATTCCTGCCTATGTTTAAGATCTGCCCTGAAAAGGCATTCAATTACCTTAACATAAAAAATCAATCGCCTGAGAAGAATTTCCCTTTTGCAATTGGAACTGAAATAGATATTCATTCACTGGCTAAGCTTGTACAGCCTAAATAAAATTTAATACATAAGCAATTATAAAAAAACCCCAACTTTGAGGTGATTGAAAAACACTTCAAAAATAGCACTTTACCAGCAAAAGCTATAAGTAAAATGGATATCTATAAGATTGTGATTTGGTGAGGATGTAATGCCAAATATCTGATATGTCAGTGGAAAATATGTGACAAATTGAATTGAAATTTCTACTCCTGGTTTTGCTCTTTTTCCAGGGTTTGGATGGGACTTTATCATCATGGCTAAGAGTTGTTGACTAAGAAAGCTTCATATTATTATCATTAAGGACACGAGGATACCAGTTACTGAAAAGTAGTTTTGTCATTCTAGCAAACCTATGGATAGACAAACTGAACACTGAGATATGACAAATCCTCACTCAGACTGCTTCAAATTTATGAAAGAAAGATAAGACTACTTGTTTATATCCACAAAAAAAAACCAAAATCACTGCTATCAATTAGAACATATCCTCTCAGATTATAGATCTATCATCAAGGAATGATGGGCTCTGCCCACCATATTCAAATTCCAACTGTCATTCTTCCTAGAAACTCTATCATACATCCTTCACATAATCGAGTTCAGACTAAACAGTTCATATCATTCAAAGAGTCAGGTCTCCAAACCAAATCCTAACTCTAATGTCTCACATTATATGTGTTGGTGAATTGAACAATATCACAACAGTTTTCAATGCTTGACATTGGGATTTGGTTATTAGGATCTGAGGGAACTTCCATTTAGATACTGGTTGGACCAGATAAATTTCTCAAATCTTTTCAAGTCTTAGTATTTTGAGATTCTTCTTGTTTCTGAGGGGTTTGTGTGTTTGTGTGCAACAGATTTGTGAGCAAAACCAAGTGAGGTTTTGGTATTCAGAATACTCAATTTTGAGTAAAGTAGACTCACCTCTTGTCCCTTTCTACCTGTGGATCTCAACCTTAGCCATCTAGACCTCAGTTTCTCCATCTATAAAATGAGGATCTATAAGTAGATGGCCTTGAAGGCCCTTTCTAGCTCTAAACTTATCTTATGATCCTAGCTAGAATTTGCACTTCATGCCTCATTTTGTTGTCATGAGGGATGAGATGGTACCAGTTATTCAAGATTACTTGTAAGCCTAGTAGACTTTAGCAATGGACAGACTGAATTCTGAAAATTGACAAATCCCAAGTCAGACTTCTATTTTATAACCAAAAGAAAAATTGATAGTTTTCACACAAAATTAAATTATACCATTGAATCCATAGGAATTCCTATTTAAAGCAGAGCTATAATGAATGGGAACATATATATTGACTTATATGTTCATTTCCTCTGTCTCCTTGATTCTAATTTTCTGACAGTACTTAAAAATCTTCTCTAGATCCATCTCTGCTCATTCAGACATGTTGTTCCCCACTAAATTCCTAGTTGTATTTCCCCATTAGTATTTGATTGATTATTGACACTAGCCCAGTTATTTACTTCAGTTTAAAGGCCTCACTGATACTAATTATACATGAAGGGCCCTTTCTTACTGAACCTGGTCCAGTGTCTAAGGGATAAGTTCTCCCTAACTGATTCTAACTCCAAACTGTCATCTGTGTCACATGCCTCTGCCCTATACAATGGAGTCCACAGTAAACAGTCCAAATGCCTAAACTGACTCCTAAACTTTTATAATAAACCTAGATTTTTGTTTTAAAACATGACACTCATACTTTGTTTTCTCAATTGTGATAAACCAGATCATTTTAAGTCAGTAAAAAACATAATTATTAGGAATATAGGTACTCATTCATTGTCTGAGCTTGAATCAGTCTAATAAGCCTATTAGCATGAACCAATATAATTTATATAGGAATATTGTTAAGGTTATTTTCCTTGGAGAATGTTTTTTGTTGCTCTGGGTTCACCCAAATAGGCATAAATCTGCATTCTTTTCTCTGTTTCTCTTCCACTCCTTGAATCATTTTAATAAAGCACATCTAAGCAAGGGCTGAAGTTCAGAAAGAACCAAAATCAGTTTCATTATGGAAAGAAACTATAGTTTAAATTTATATATAGTATAAAAGATTGCTTGAGTTTTAATGATCAATCATTGCCATTGTGTCCCATAATTGGGGGAGTAGGTGTTCTTCAGGTCAATAATTCTCAGTTTCTTTAACTTTTCATTTAACCAGCAGATTGTGCCTTCTGTGGAAAAACTTAAGTTTTTAATATCCTTTCAAAGATATGGTACTTTTGAATTAAAAATATTGAACTCTCTGTGGACCAACTAGGGAAGAGTACAGTACAACTGACACACAAGAGAGGTATGCTGGAATCAGCTTGAACTCCAAATGTTTAATTTTATGTATGAGCATTTACACCTCAGAAATCAGCAAATGCTACAAATTAGGGCTTGATTTCTGGTTGTAGATTATCTAGAATTAAATTGAGAGTGACTTAAAAAATGTTAATAATGAAGAGTAATATTAAAAGTGTCTTCTGTATACTTTGTTTGTCCAGTTAATTATTTTACCAACACATCACTGCTCACATATTTCCTACAGGCCTCTCTTAAAGCAGTCTAGGAAAGTATTCTTTTCTTTTGGTTGACAAATTCATTTTGTCTAATTTTGATTAAATCTTTGTAAAAATCCCAAATCCATATGAACTGCTGACTGGTCATGGCTCCCCCTATCTTGTACTTGTGAAGTTATGAAGTTCTGTTAATTCCTTTGAATTATATTTATAAAATTAAAGTATTAAACCATTTTAGAAATCAAACATTGAGATGAACTAAATTTTTAAAAATGAAGCATATGTAAACTGCAAACTATCATTTGTTCTAAAATGTGGATTATTCATGTTAACAAGTGACATATTCATCTCAACTTGGGAAAACTAATTATTTAGAAAGAAGAAAGAACAGGAAATAAAAACATAGATTTCATTCATTATTTTAAAATAATGATTATTTGTGAAACAGAAAAAAAGCATTTCTTTAAAAAGAAAAGAGATCAGAAAACTGCAGTAAACATCTAACAAAAATCTGACATAAAACATATAAAAGCAATCAGTGTAAGTTTGTAAATGTTTACATAGAGTAATATTGAGAAAATATCTAGAGACAGTTATAGAAAGAACAAAAACCTACCACTACACACCTGTCAGACTGGCTAGAATGACAGGAAAAAATAATGTGGAATGTTGGAGGGGATGTGGGGAAAATAGGGACACTAATACATTATTGGTGGAATTGTGAATACATCTAGCCATTCTGGAGAGCAATTTGGAACTATGCTCAAAAAGTTATCAAACTGTGCATACCCTTTGACCCAGCAGTGTTACTACTGGGCTTATATCCTAAAGAGATCTTAAAGACAGGAAAGGGACCTGTATGTGCAAGAAAGTTTGTGGCAGCCCTCTTTGTAGTGGCCAGAAATTGGAAACTGAATGGATGCCCATCAATTGGAGACTGGCTGAATAAATTGTGGCATAAGAGTAATATGGAATATTATTGTTTGGTAAGAAATGCTGTGATGAAGAAGAGAGGTTCAGCATAAAAGTTTGAGGGATTGACTGCATCAAGGAAAAGTTTTGTTTTTGTTTTTTAAGGATGGCATATTTAGTTTCGGTAGCAGAGAAGGATCCAGCAGACAAGAAGAGTTTGAAGATAATTGAAGGAACTATCTATTAGAGACTACAGGATAGAAGAGGATCAAAGGTCCCAAGTAAATATTTTCATAAGGAAAAAAGCAACTTCTTCATTAGTCTAGAATAAAGAAGGAGATGCTGGGGGTTTCATATAGACAGTTGTGCCGGACTGTCTGGGCAGACTACTCTAGGCTGCCAGGGCCATACTAATAAATAGTCTTTTGTACTAAATTTAATTTGCATACTATGTGAGTATTAATTTTTTTTTCAATTCTTTTTTGAAAACATAAAATTAGTAGACCAAGATTTTGGTTAAAAAGATGGTATATTTATCTAGTTTTTTACAAGTGATTTGTGGTGATATATTTTTATATCCTATAATAATTTATAGCTATAGTATAGATCTAGTAATCTTCATTTAATGGCTTCTTTCAAGAGGTGAGTTTGTGAAGTCTATTTTCACGTTGTTTTATCATTCTAATGTAACTGGGCAGTTTTCCTTTCTGATTTCTTGAAACATGGTAACAATGCTTTTTTTTTTTTTTTTTTTTTTTTTTTGGTGACAGCCTCAATTGGTCCACTTTGGTCCAGTGTTTCTTAATTGATCTCTTCTTGATCTGTTTTCCAGGTCACATGTCTTTGAAATGAGATATGTTAAATTTTCTTCTTTTTTTTCAATCTTTTGGCTTTATTTTAATGTTTTTCTGTCTCATTAAGTCATTAACTTCTGTTCTGTCCATTTTAATTTTCATGGAGTCTGTTACTTGGGTAAAATTTTATACCTGAGTTGTAGAGGATCACAGTCAGTGAGGAAACTCTGGGTAAGGCATAAGACCCTTCAGCCTAGAGGGAACCTGCTAATAATGTCTGGTTCAGCTTCCCATTTCCCCTAAGGGTTCTCCGGGGACTTCTCAGGAAGATCGTGACAACCTATGTTGAGACTGAAGCAGAGTGATATCAGGTGGAAGAGTGATACCAAGTGGCAAACTACATACAAAAGCAAGTTGTTTATGTGGTCCTATGTGCTCAAGAGTTGTTTTTGTTACATTATAAAAAGGAGAAAGCCCTTGAAATAAATGGACTCCATTTTCCCACCATCCTTGGGAGTCCTGCTTCATTACTTTTCCACTAGGAAGAGCCCCAGGAGTGGGGGCTCTACAAAGCAATAGTACATATTGTCACCCCAATTTGGGGGCTCTAGAAAGCAGGACTCAACATTTTAATCACCCCAACTTGGGGCTCTAGACAACAGGACATAACATTTGGCGCCCAAACTTGGGGCTCTAGGTGAGGTACTATACAAGTCAGCTCGACTGATGCAATCAGCTAAGTTCAGTGGAGAAGTCCCCGTGACCTGGAAGGGTAAATATAGAAATAGGCAAGCAAAAGAATCGGTAAGGGTTAATTTAGTTACTTTCATTTTCCAATCAAAATGAGGCAAATACTAAGAAATGAGCCTCCCTACTTAAGGAAGTAAGAAGCAGACTTTGTTGGTAACTCAGAAGCAGATCACTTGAGTTCTCAGATGTTCTGGAGTGTACATCTCTGTGACTTTGTAGGAAGAGTTTGGAGCCAGAGATGTAGAAGTTAGTAGGAGAACAACTAACTGAGTACAATGGAGTAAAATTGGTTTTAAGGAATCCTACAAGTTTTAAAAAGAGGAAAGATTTTAACTCGGGTGGTCAAACCAGGAAATATGAAGAGAAAAACAAACAGAAGATTGATAACTGTAGCCATGGAGGGTACAGCACATGGGACAGAGGTAAAGAAGTCTTTTTTTTTTTTTTTTTTAAAGCATTTTACTGATCCATGTTGCTTGTTACTGCTCTAGGAGAAGTTAATAAGGACAGGGCCATTTGGACAAAAAGAGAGTTAAGTATCTTAAATACTATTGCCTGTTGTGTAGAAAGGGAATTAAGTACCTTGCTGAGGAGTTTGCTTTTCATCTTCAAAGCTCATTTTCAATTCTGCCTATACCTGAGCATACCCCTGTTCCCTCAACTCCACTTTCATGGGAGGGAGGAGGAGTGGGAGAGGCAGTGATACCATTAGCATCAGCCGCTGAACTTGATGCTGCCCCTTTGGGGTAGAGGTTTGGAGATGGAGCAGGGGATTTTGATCCTTTTTTAGACTATTAAAAAAAAGGTTCCGCATCAATCTATAGGGAAGAGACATCTTAACAACAATTAGGAAACAATTAAGTACTTAAGCTTTTTAGGCAGGGCTCCTGGAAGGCCTGCCAGAACTTACCTGTTCCCATTCAATGGAAAATTAATACACTAGCATGGGTGGAACGGTGTTGTTTAATCAATGAAAAAATTCAGTCCTACTGATACACCCCTTAAATAAAATTTGGTGATATTTATCCAGATTTTGACTGCCAACAACAGAATCCAGGATCAAGATGCTCCTCCAAAAATAAAAGAGAGGGGGAGCCACAGATAACCCTAGAGAACTTATAAATTTAACTTTATGTATTAAAATTTTGATTTTTGATAGAGATGCACTGGCTCTGGCATTCAGGTTTTATAACCCACTGGAGGGGAAGTGTTCAATGCGAGCAGCTCCCCTATCTTTAGATAATTGCCAGGTGATGTGGAGAGATCCAGAGAGTGGGGAATGGAAGGGACCAGATAGGTTAACTGCTTAGGGGAGAGGGTTTTCTTGTATCTCAACAGATGGAGAAGGAAACCGATGGGTGCCAATGAGCTGTATCTGCCTTGTCCATCAGAGAGAGAGACAGAAAGGGAGAGGGGCCTCAGGGCGAAGGAGAGGACCTAGGAGGCATCAGGTGGTTCCATTGCTGACTGTGCCCACCACTGGCAGTTAACCCTTTGTGTTTGTGTACTCATGAACATCAGAAATAATTATCAGCAAGACTGATGCAGGACTTTAAAACCTGCAGGAATCATTGGATTCCCTGACACATAAAGTGATAGTAGATTGCTTTTGGACTATTTCTTGGCTGCTGAAGGAGGTATATGTGTGGTTGTGAATTGATAGTTTTTTTTAACACCTTCCTTCTGGAACTCATGGAAATCTTTATAGCTTTGTTTATCATATTATTTGTTATGTTACTACTTGCTTGTATGATATTACGACTTGCCTATGTGATTCCTCCCATGGTAATGGATTTAACCACTGGTATATACCTGTTATTTTCTTGCCAAAAGAAAAGTTTAGCTCTGAGTTCCCCTCTCCTGAGTTAGAGGGACACACCCATCACCATTTTTGGCTCCCAAGATTTTGGGACACAAAATCCATCCTCCTGGGTGGAACAACAATACCATAGTCCCTGATACAGGGATTTGAGTCTCAGATTCCTCACTCTGGGGAATTGGATTGGAACATTTTGAGCCCTCTCCCCTACTCTTTTTTGCCTGTGTCTTATATCCTTCCTCCCCCAGGACTGAGATCAATGTAACCATTCTAAAGCCATGTTCTTTGTCTGGGGTCTGAGTCTCCAATTACTTTTCTTTCAGGTATTGGAATCAGATGGACCACACTGAGATTCCCTGTTTTTTTTTTTTTTCCCCACTGGGAAGCTGTCTGAGCTCCTTGCCACCACTACCCTCATTTTCTTAGCAGTCTATCCCAAGGGTTTAATTATCATCTCTCTGCAGATAATTCCTAGATCTGTATATCTAATTTTAGTCTCTCATAAATTTATTATTGGATATTTTGAATTAATAGATGCATTAGACGTGGTCCTGCAGGCTTCTAATCCCTGCTTTTGGGGAAGGCTGAAGCTAGTGGATCATTTGCAGTTCTGAGCTGCAGTAGAACTAAAGCTGATCAGCTATTCAAACTAAGTTAAGCATAAATATAGTGAGCCCAAAGAAGTGAAGAATTAGCAGGATGCCTAAGGAGGAGCAAATCAGTCTGGATTGGAAAAATGGAGAAGATTAAAGTTTCTATATCAATTAGTATTGAAATAAGTCCTGTGTGGGTTCTTTACCACTGCTCAGATGTAGACTCTCATCACCTCCCACCTGGACTATTTTAATAACCTACCCCTTCCTCTGCATACCCCAAATGATTTCTTGGTCCATCTTCCAATCAACTGACCATGCAATCTACCTAAATTGTAGGTGTGGTCACATCACCCTTATTTCCCCTCAATAAACTTCAGTAACACCCTAATCATCCCGAGGATAAAAATTTTAAAAACCCTCTGTTTGCTGTTTAAATTTCTTTGTAGCCTGCTCCCTCCTTCACCTCTCACCTTTCCAATATCTTAGTCTTTATAATCCCTCCCTACTATTTTCTCGTGTGGCACCAGCTTTCCTGTTCCTTGAACAAGACCCTCCATCTTCCAACTCTGAACATTTTCTTGTTCAGGCATGCCCCCCATGCCTGTAATGTTGTCTTGACTTATCTTTGCCTTCTGGTTTCCTATAAATCCCAGCTAAAATCTTCCTAATATCCCTTAATGGTGATACCTGACTTCAATGGATTATTTCCAATTTATTCATTTATAGCTTGTTTGCATGTTGTCTTCCCCACTTGGGCCTGACCTCCTTAAAAGTGAGAACTAATTTTTTCCTTTATAATTCTAGCACTCAGCACAGGGTATGGCAAATAATAAGTGCTTAATGTTTATTGATTGAAGGAGAAACTCAATTTGAACTCCACTTTACACATATAGCCCTTCTCTATCCCTCTAGCTTCTCCTCCTAAAATTTGTTCCATCAAAGTATGACTTTTGCACATGACTTTTACATTCCTTTTTATAAGCACTTAGTAAAAGCAGCTGACACATAGGTGCTCAATGAATGTCTATTGATTGATTTTCTGACAAATGTCTTTCAGTTTCTAATAGCTTTTGTCCAGAAAAATCTTTGCCTCAAACATCTTAAGTACAGCCTTAACATTCCAAATATGAAAGAATAAGAGAAATTGTCCAGTGGATAAGCAGCCCACAGATATTAACATAGAAATTTCCAAAGAAGTAATACAAACTTTTTTTTTTTATTAAAGCCTTTTATTTTTCAAAACATATGCATGGACAATTCTTCAACATTAGCCCTTGAAAAACCTTGTGGTCCAATTTCCCTTCTCCCCCCACCTTTCCCCCATGCCCTTCCCTAATTAGAAAGTAGATAATGCAAACTCTTAACAACTATATGAATAATTGTTGAAAATCAATTCTCACAAAAGGGCAAATTAAAAGAATCCTAGCAGAGATGATAAACCTTGGAAATATTGAGTATTGTAGGGACTGTGAGAAAACAGAGGCTCTCATTGACTGATGGAAGAACTGTGAGTTGTTTTACAGCTATTAGGGGAAATGATTTTGAAAAGAATACAAGTTATTTCATTGTTAATATTTTTGATTGAGTGATCCTATTACTAGTTTTATGTCCCAAAGAGGTTAATTTCATCAAGAAAAGAGTCACTGCTACAAAATATTCATAGCAATGTTATTTATAATAACAAAAAGATGGAAATAAAATCTGTGTCTAATAATTGGGGAATGTCTGAACAAATTAAGGAATGTAAATGTGGAATATTATTATAACATCAGAATGTTGAAAATGAAGAATTCTAAGACTCCTAGAAAATGGAGAATGAAGAAATGCAGAGTTAAAAAGAATATGCAGAATGTTTACAAAAATTCAAATGAAAATAGTACAAAAATGAACAAAATTCAGCTCAAGTACAAAAGGCAACATTGATACTACATTTTTCAAATAAAAAGCCACATTCTTTTTATTACTAATCTTCAGATATGAAAGTAAAAAGGAACAATGATGGCCGCCAGTCCCAATCAATAATGGGTGATTTTCATTGGAATACTTTTGGGAAGTGCTTTTTTTCATAAATCAAAATGTATTCATAAGCATTTAAAAATAATTGTAGCTCCTAGAAAATCTTTCAAAACTTATATTCTACTTCCCTTTCTAGCCTTGCTCCTTTTTACTGTTTAAGGTCTAGTTGACCTTGAGTTTTGCTGTTCTTCCCACAATCTTGATTCTCTTGTCTCTTCATCTTTGCACAGGAGACATCGCAAGTCTAGAGAGTACTCCTTTAGTGTGCAGGTAAATGGAGGCACATATATGAGACAGTTGTGGATATAAATAATGGCCCTGGGAACTATATTTTGAGAAGATGGCTCCCAGAGCATGGCCACTGTAGAGAAATGTATACATTTGTGGTTATTTATGGATATTCTATAATATATCCAATGGATATCCAAATGGATATTCCACTCATTTTAAATTAGAGACAAATGTAATGATCAAAGAGACCAATATTATATATATATATAGAGAATAGGGATTAGTTATAAAATACGAAGTTATCATGACTGTGTAATGATTCTTCAAAACTGAAAGAATTAAAATTTAAAAAGTACATAGCTGAGGAAAGTACATGAATGTGGTCCTGAGGAAATAAGAAGTTTCTTAAAGGTTGAAAGAAAGATTATATAGAGAGCAAAAGTCATGTTTACATGAGGGTAACTGGGACATCTATCCAAATGGGATCACTGTCTAAAACTGGGTAAACACTGGAACTCCACAAAATAATAGGGGAGCCAGTACTCTTTAAGTGTTGGAGAAGAGACCAGCAGGGAAATAATTGCTGGAGTGGGGTTTCCATGTTGAGCTGTGCCTGTATTTCACCTTAGATTCAGCCTGTAAAATAGCTCATTGATTGAGGAGCTCCTATGGGGGATCCCCATTTCTGGAGGAGGTGCTATTGGTCTCACTCTCAGCTCAATATGTTTTCTGTGCTCCTCCTGACTCAGAGCTAGTTGGCTCCCACATGAGTAACACTCATGTTTTCTACTTCCTTTTATGTGTTGTCTTTTCCTATGAAAATATAAGCTCTTTGACAGTATGGACCAACTTATTTTATTGTAGTTGTAACCTCTGTGCTTGATACAGTGCTTGACCCAATATCTGATCTATAAGAATTAGCCTCCCCCATCTGTGGTTGAAAAAACGAATGTTTCTAATCAATCCATTGAAAGTGGTATAATCATCAGAACTTCTCTGAATTTTTTTTACCATTTACTTTACCAGAGTTTCCCTTGACATTGAGGACATAGTCACAACTTGCAGCTGTCTCAGAGATTTAAGCCATTTTGGTAGGATCTCTCCTGGTTTTGTGTCTCTTAGTCCTTTCTGGGAATTATAGAAGAGATTTGGCCAGGAAGGTGGTGACTTTAACACCAATCAAAATGCTGATATCCCCTTTGTTTCACAATTTCACTTCTCTCTTTCTTGATGACTAAGGATTGAGATTCAGCCAATCTTCCTGACCATCCTTTCTCACAGTGGGATAACTTGATACTGAGTAGATTTCAGGTTAAATAATAGTTTTATTTAAAATATTTCTTTTCTGGATTAAGCAATGTTATAAAAGAACAACAAAGACTTGGAAAGGTTCTAAACCTATCCATCAGGTTTCTGTGCCTACAATTAGACATTTGTTTTTCAATCATTTTAGTCATGAACAATTCTTTTTTATATATTATATAAAAATTGTAAATTTTTTTTATATAGCTTTTTATTTACAAGATAGATGCATGGATAATTTTTCTTCATTGGCCCTTGTGAAATCTTCTAAGGGGTCCAAGTTTTCCCGTGCTTCCCCCCATTCCCTACCCCAGATGGCAGGTAGACCAATACATGTTAAATATGTTAAAGTATATGTTAAATACAATATATGTGTACAGATCCATAGTTATTTTGATGCACAAGAAGAATCAAACTTTGAAATAATGTAAAATTAACTTGAGAAGGAAATCAAAAATGCAAGCAGACAAAACCAGAGGGATTGGAAATGCTATATAATGGTTCACACTCATTTCCCAGAGTTCTTTTGCTGGGTGCAGCTGGTTCTGTTCATTATTAAACAGATGAAACTGATTTGGTTCACTCAATGTTGAAGAGAGCCACATCCATCAGAATTGATCATCATCATAGTATTGTTGTTGAAGTATATAATGATCTCCTGGTCCTGCTCATTTCACTCAGCATCAGTTCATGTAAGTCTCTCCAGGCCTTTCTGAAATCCTCCTGCTGGTCATTTCTTACAGAACGATAATATTCTATAACATTCATATACCACAATTTATTTAGCCATTCTCCAATTGATGGGCATCCACTCAATTTCCAGTTTCTAGTCACTACAAAGAAAGCCTCCACAAACAGTTTTGCAAATAGAGGTCCTCTTCCCTTCTTTAAGATCTCTTTGGGATATAAGCCCACTGCTGGATCAAAAGGTATACACAGTTTGATAACTTTTTGAGCATAGTTCCAAACTGTTCCCCAGAATGGCTGGATGTATTCACAATTCGACCAACAATGTATCAATGTCCCAGTTTTCCCACATCCCCTCCAACATTCAGCATTATCTTTTCCTGTCATCCTAGCCAATCTGAGAGGTATGTATTGGTATCTAAGAGTTGTCTTGATTTGCATTTCTCTGATTAATAATGACTTGGAGCATCTTTTCATATGACTAGAAATAGTTTCAATTTCTTCATCTGAAAATCGTCTGTCCATATCCTTTGACCATTTATCAATTGGAGAATGGTTTGATTCCTTATAAATTAGAGTCAATGCTCCATATATTTTGGAAATAAGGCCTTTATCAGAACCTTTGACTGTAAAAATGTCTTCCCAATTTATTGTTTTCCTTCTAACCTTGTCTGCATTAGTTTTGTTTGTACAAAAGCTTTTCAATTTAATTTAATCAAAATTTTCTATTTTGTGATCAATAATAATCTCTAGTTCTTCTTTGGTCACAAATTCTCTCCTCCTCCACAGGTCTGAGAGGTAAACTATTCTATGTTCTTTTAATTTATTTATAATCTCATTCTTTATGCCTAGATCATGAACTCATTTTGATCTGATCTTGGAGTATGGTGTTAAATGTGGGTCCATGCCTAGTTTCTGCCATACTAATTTAGAATTTTCCCAGCAGTTTTTGTCAAACAGTGAATTCTTATCCCAAAAGCTGGGGTCTTTGGGTTTGTCAAATACTAGATTATTAAAGTTATTGACTAATGAACCTAACCTAGTCTATTTCTTAGCCAATACCAAATGATTTTGGTGACCACTGCTTTATAATATAGTTTTAGATCTGATACAGCTAGGCCACTTTCATTTGATTTTTTTTTCATTAGTTACCTTGAAAGTCTTGACCTTTTGTTCTTCCAGATGAATTTTGTGGTTATTTTTTCTAGGTCAATAGTTTCTTGGGAGTCTGATTGGTATAGCATTAAATAAATAGATTAGTTTAGTTAGTATTGTCATCTTTATTATATTTGCTTGACCTATTCAAGAAGACTTAATATTTTTCCAATTGGTTAAATCTGACTTTATTTATGTGGAAAGTGTTTTGTAGTTTTGCTCATATAGTTTCTGACTTTCCCTTGGCAGATAGATTCCCAGATATTTTATATTGTCGGCAGTAACTTTAAATGGAATTTCTCTTTGTAAGTCTAACTGTTATATATAAGTGATATATAAGAATACTGATGACTTATGTGAGTTCATTTTGTATCCTGCAACTTTGCTAAAGGTGTGTATTATTTCTAATAGCTTTTCAGTAAAATCTCTAGGGTTCTCTAAGTATATCATCATACCATTTGCAAAGAATGATAATTTGGTTTCCTCATTACGTACTCTAATTCCTTTAATCTCTTTCTCAACTCTTATTGCCAAAGCTAGCATTTCTAATACAATATTGAATGGTAATGGTCATAGTGGGCAACCTTGTTTTCACTCCTGATCTTACTGGGAATGGTTCCAGTTTATCCCCATTGCATATGATGCTACTTATGGTTTTAAATAGATGCTACTGATTATTTTAAGGAAAAGTCCACTTATTCCTATACTCTCAGGTGTTTTTAACAGGAATGGATGTTGGATTTTATCAAATGCTTTTTCTGCATCTATTGAGATGATCACATGGTTTTTGTTATTTGGTTATTATATAGTCAATTATGCTAATAGTTTTCCTAATATTGAATCAGCCCTGCATTCCTGGTATAAATCCTACTTGGTCATGGTGTATTATCCTGGGGATGATTTTCTGTAATCTTTTTGCTAATATTTTATTTAAGATTTTAGCATCAATATTCATTAGGGAGATTGGTGTATAATTTTCTTTCTCTGTTTTCAATCTACCTGGTTTAGATATCAGTACCATATCTGTGTCATAAAAGGAATTTGGTAGGAGTTCTTTATTCCTATTTTTTCAAATAGTTTATATGACATTGGAGTTAATTTTTCTTTAAATGTTTCGTAGAATTCACATGTTAATCCATCTGGTCCTGGGGATTTTTTCTTAGGGAGTTGATTAATAGCTTGTTCTATTTCTTTTTCTAAAATGGGACTATTTAAGCAATTTACTTCCTCCTCTCTTAATCTGGGAAGCCTACATTTTTGAAGGTAGCCATACATTTCACTTAGGTTATCAAATTTATTGGCATAAAGTTGGGCAAACTCCTAATTATTGCTCTAATTTTCTTTTCATTTGTGGAAAGTTCTCCCTTTTCATTTTTAAGACTAACAATTTGATTTTCTTCTTTCCTTTTTCTAATCAGATTTACCAAATGTTTATCTATTTTATTGGGTTTTTTCATAAGACCCACTCAGTTTTATTTATTAATTCAACAGTTTTTTTACCATCAATTTCTCCTTTTATTTTTAGAATTTCAAGTTTAGTTTTTGATTGGGGGGTTTTAATTTGGTCTTTATCTAGCTTTTTAAGTTGCAAGCCCAATTCATTGACCTTCTCTTTCTCAATTTTAGAATTTCAAGTTTAGCGTTTGACTGGGGGTTTTTAATTTGTTCCTTTTCTAGCATTTTTAGTTGCAAACCCAATTCATTGACCTTTCTCTATTTTATACAAATAGGCCTCTAGAGATATGAAATTTCCCCTTATTACCGCTTTGGCTGCATCCCATACATTTTGGTATGATGTCTCATTATTATCGTTTTCTTGGGTGAAGTTATTAATTATGTCTATGATTTGCTGTTTCACCCAATCATTCTTTAGTATGAAATTATTTAGTTTCCAATTATTTTTTGGTCTACTTCCCCCTGGTTTTTTGTTGAATGTAATTTTCATTGCATCGTGGTCTGAAAAGGATGCATTTACTATTTCTACCTTACTGCATTTGAGTTTGAGGTTTTTATATCCTAATATATGGTCAATTTTTGTATAGGTTTCATGAACTGCTGAAAAGAAAATGTATTCCCTTCTGTCTCCATTACATTTTCTCCAGAGATCTATCATATCTAACTTTTCTAGTATTCTATTTACCTCTTTGACTTCTTTCTTATTTATTTTGTGGTTTGATTTATCTAATTCTGAGAGTGCAAGGTTAAGATCTCCCACTATTATAGTTTTACTGTCTATTTCTTCTTGCAGCTCTCTTAATTTCTCTTTTAAGAATTTAGATGCTACACCACTTGGTGCATATATGTTTAATATAGATAGTGCTTCATTATCCATGCTACCTTTAGCAAGATATAGTGCCCTTCCTTATCTCTTTTAATTAGATCAATTTTTGCTTTAACTTGATTTGAGATCAGGATGGCTACCCCTGCTTTTTTGACTTCACTTGAAGCATAGTAGATTTTGCTCCAACCTTTTACCTTTAACCTGCATGTATCTCCCCACTTCAGGTGTGTTTCCTGTAAACAACATATTGTAGGATTCTGGCTTTTAATCCACTCTGCTAACCACTTCCTCTTTATGGGGGAGTTTACCCCGTTCACATTTATGGTTAGAATGACCAATTCTGTATTACTTGCCATCTTGTTAACCCCGGTTTATGCTTTTCTCCCTTTTTTCCCCTTTCCCCCCTTTCCAGTATTAAGCTTGTGAGCACCACTTGCTTCTCACAGCCTTCCCTTTTCATTATCCCTCCCCCCGCCTTAGAGTTCCTCCTCCTATCTTACCCCTTTCCCTCCCAGTTTCTGTATTCCCTTCCTCTTAGCTTATTTCTTCCCTTTTCACTTTTCCCTTCTCACTTTTCAATGAGGTGGGAGAAGTTTCACCATAGATTGAATATGTCTTAAGATTTTTCACTTAAAGCCAATTCTGAAGGCAGTAAGATACCCACTATATTCATCCCCCTCCATTCTTTCTCTCAGATATAATAGGTTTCCTATGCCTCTTCATGAGATGTACTACCCCCACTTTACCCTTTTTCTGGTACAATGTCCTTTCCACATCAATTTCTAGAACAAGGTATACATGTATTCTTTATACATCTATATAGTCGAAATATAGTTCCCAAGATTCTGAGAGTGCAAGGTCGAGATCTCCCACTATTATAGTTTTGTTGCCTATTTCTTCTTGCAACTCTTTTAACTTCTCCTTTAGAAAGTTAAATGCTATATTACTTGGTGCATATATGTTTAGTATTGATATTGCTTCATTGTCTATGCTACCCTTTAGTAAGATATAATTTCCTTCCTTATCTCTTTTAATTAGATCAAATTTTGCTTTTGTTTGATCTGAGATTAGAATAGCTACCCCTGCTTTTTTTATTTCACCTGAAGCATAATAGATTCTGCTCCAGCCTTTTATCTTTACTCTGTATGTATCTCCCTGCTTTAAATGTGTTTCCTGTAAACAACATATTGTAAGGTTCTGACTTTTGATCCAGTCTGCTATCCACCTCTGGTTTATGAAGAGTTCATCCCATTCACATTTATGGTTAAAATGACTAATTCTGTATTTCCTGCCATCTTATTATCCCTAAATTATGCTTTTCTTTTTCTTTCTCCCCTTACTCCCCTCCCCAGTATTAAACTTATGGGTACCACTTGCCTCACGCAGCTCTCCCTCTTTAGAATCCCTCCCACCTTAGAATCCCTCCAACCCCCTTTGAATCCCTTCCCCTTTCTCATACCTTTCCCTTATTACTCTTTTCCTTTTCCCTTTTCCTCTCCCACTTTTCAATGAGGTGAGAGAAGTTTCTCTATAAACCAAATATGTCTATTATTTTCTCTTTGAGTCAAATCTGATGAGAGTAAGATTCAAACAATGTTCCTCCCCCTCCCTAAATTCCCTTAGATATGATAGGTTTCCTTTGCCTCTTCATAGGATGTAGTTTCCCTCTTTCTCCCTTTTTTCCCTTTTTCTGGTACTATCCCCTTTCCCCTTCTACTTCCTTTGTTTTTTATATTATATCAGTAAAATCAAACTATACATGCACTCTTTATGAATGTCCATAACAGAAATACAGTTCTCAAAAGTTCTTTTTACCTTTTTCTGCTTCTCTTGAGTCCTATAATTGGAGGTCAAATTTTTTGTTTAGCTCTGGGTTTTTCACTAGAAACAATGAAATTCACCTGTTTCTTGAATGTCCATCTTCTTCCCTGGAAGAAAATGCTCAGCTTAGCTGGGTGGTTTATTCTTGGCTGCATTCCAAGTTCTTTTGAGAATATCAGTTTCCAGGCCCTTCAATCCTTTAATGTGGAAGCAGCTAGATCCTGAGTGATCCTTATTGTGGCTCCTTGGTATTTGAATTGTTTTTTCCTGGCTGCTTATAATATTTTTTCCTTAGTTTGATAGTTATGAAGTTTAGTCACAATATTCCTTGGCATTTTTATTTTAGGGTCTCTTTCAGAAGGTGTTTGATGAATTCTTTCAATGCCTATTTTACCTTCTGATCCTATTATATCTGGGCAGTTCTCTTTGATAATTTCCTGTAAAATAGTGTCTAGGCTCTCTTTTTTTCATCATAATTTTCACGAAATTCAATAATCCTCAGATTATTTCTCCTAGATCTATTTTCCAGGTCTGTTGTTTTTCCAAGTAAATATTTAACATTTTTTCCTATTTTTCCATCTTTTTGGTTTTGCTTGATTGATTCTTGATGTCTCAATGAATCATTCATTTCTATTTGTTCAGTTCTGATTTTTAATGAGTTATTTTCTTCATTAGCTTTTTTTACTTCTTTTTGTATATGTCCAGTTGAGTTTTTTAAATGAGTTGTTTTGCTCTATGGAATTTTTTTCCAATTCACTAATTCTTTTATTTATTTATTTATTTATTTATTTATTTATTTATTTATTTATTACTGAGTTATTTTCTTTTTCCAATGCACAAATCCTACTTTCCTGGGAGTTATCTTTTCCAATTCACATTTCAGAAAGTTGTTTTCTTTTTCCACTTTATCAAATGTTTCTTTTAGTGAGTTATATGCCTTTTCCATACTCTCTTGCAGAGCCTCTCTTTCCTTTCCTTATTTTTCTTCTGGCTCTCTTTTAAGATCTTTTATAATTTCTTCTAGGAGAGCATTATGTGATAGGGGTCAGGATATATCCCCCTTTGGGGTTTTGTCTGGAGACTGTCTGCTATTAGTCTCCTCGGAGTTGAAAACCTGGTTTCTTTCTGATGGAAACTATCTTGGCTTTTTTACTCATTTTTTATAAAGCCCTTAGGGTCTGCCTTCAGAGCAAGGAGGTTACCAGCTTCCT
Organism: Antechinus flavipes; assembly: GCF_016432865.1. Classification (NCBI taxonomy): domain Eukaryota; kingdom Metazoa; phylum Chordata; class Mammalia; order Dasyuromorphia; family Dasyuridae; genus Antechinus; species Antechinus flavipes. The sequence continues at coordinate 199,015,826 of NC_067401.1, forward strand.
CTATAGACAGGAATAGGTAGATAGACAGTAGCTGTCCTGCAAATGGGCTGCAAAGAGCAGCCGAGCTGCAGAAGTGTCTTGGGAAGAGCCCTGCAGTGGAAGTGTCTCTGCCCTGAGAAGCATGGCCACACTGTGGAAATCCCCCACAGACTTCCCTTCTCCCCCCTTAATCTGCCCGGTGAAGATTTGTGGCTGCCTTGGACAGAGCTCCCCTACTGTGCAGAAGTGTGGCTGCCCTGGGCAAAAGCCTTGCATTGCTTAAAGTGTCTGCACAGCTGTGCTGTAGTCTGTGCAGAGTCACTTCCGATGCTGGCTGGGTGTAGCCAGATCCTGTTAAATTCTGGCATTTTTTTGGAGTACACTTTACCTTTGGTGTTTGTGTAACTTCTCTGCTGATCTACTGCTTTGCAACCAAAGCAGAGCAGCCAACCTGTGGTTGAATCATCCCTGCAAATTCTTCACCCATGGAGACTGTATCCTGCCCCTGGTCCACTCAGTGTGTGCTAGCTTCTGTGTTCTGCCTTCCTGCCTGAGTTGGCCTGTTCCCGCTGATCAGGACAAACCTCTTCTGGCGATCTTCCAGATTATCTTTGGCTGATAATTTGTTGTACTCCCAGTATTCGTGGATTTTACCAGTCAAGCACTATCTCTGAGTCTGAATTTGGTAATTAGTAGTGAAGGTAGAAGGGCCACTTAGAATGATGCTCGTGTCTTCTCTACCATCTTGGCTCTGCCCTCATGAACAATTCTTTGTAATTCCACTTGTAGCTTTCTTGGCAAAAATACCAGAATGGTTTGCCATTTTTGTCTCCAATTCATTTTATAGATAAGGAAACTGAGGCAAGCAAGCTTAAGTGACTTGGCCAGGGTCACACATCTGAGGCTAGATTTTAACTCAGGAAGATGGTTTCCTGACTCTAGGGGTGGTGGCCCTCCATCCATTGCACCTGGACATATCCTCTTCTAAAAAACCATTGTTGTTCAGTCGTATCCAATTCTTCATGATCCCATTTGGAGTTTTCCTGGCAAAAATACTGAAGTGATTAGCCATTTCCTTCTAATGACTTTAGGCCTGGGACTCTATCCAATGTGCTAAATTATACCATGCTTCAAAATATACATCAATTGTTGATTATTCACATATGTCCTTATTTGCAACTTCAATATTTGATATGAAGCATGCAATGGAAAAATACAGTATGTCTATATAATGAGATGTGTGTTCTGATAGCTTTGAAAAATAATAAAAATCAGCATTTAGAAGGATTTTGATCTTAATGGACACTAAAGATGAATAATTTGAATGATTGTCAATGATTGTCAAATGACAATGATTGTCATTTTTAATGATTTAATGATTTTTAATGAATGTTAAATTGACACTAAAAATGAAAGCTAATCCTAATTCTTTCTACTATAAATATTGATTTAAAGAATAAATATCTCCCAATTTAATTGTAAGCATCATAACCTGAGGATATACACCCAGTAGTGGCAATACTGAGTTTGTATACTAAGGAATAAAGGAGGGAAAATGATCCATATGTGCAAAAATGTTTATAGCAGCTCTTTTTGTAGCAGCAAAAAAATTGGAAAAATGAGTAGATGCACATCTATTAGGAAATGGCTGAATAAGTTTTGGTACATGAAAGTAATGGAATATTATTGTTTTATAAAAAATGATGAACAAATTGATTTTAGAAAGGCCTGGAAAGATTTACACAAACTGATGCTGAGTGAAATAAGCAGAACCAGAAATACAAGTACACAATAACAGCAAGATTGTGTGATGATCAACAATGAAAGGCTCAGCACTTCAGTAATCCAAGGAAATTCCAATAAATTTTGCATAGAACATGCCATCTACTTCCAGAAAGAACTATAGAGATTGAATATAAATCAACACATGCTATATTCACTTTTTTTTCTCTCGTGTTTTTTTCCTTTTGTTCTGATTTTTCTCTCCCAACATGATTCATAAAGAAATGTGTATTTTAAAAGCTTATATACATATATGATGAGAAAAAATAAAACAATAACAAAAAGAATAAGATCATTGAGGTCAGAAACTGTCTTTCTTTTTGATTTTATTTATATTTCTGCCAATACAGAGTCACATAGTATTTAATAAATTCTTGTCACTTGGTTGAAAAAAAAGCATCAGAACTTGAATGAGATAACATCTTTCAGGACTATGAATCTAATTTATTGCCACTATTCTTACTTTGAGCCTGAATAAAAAGGTGCTTGTTAATTTATTATGCAACAGAAAAATTGTTAATAGGTCCCATATGAAGTATTGAATAGCATAACATGATTTTGAGATTGCTGGGAAAAGTTAGGAAGTTGGTCTTGCAAAGGCAGTGACAAGATTTTCTCCGCTGTTCTGCCCATCACTTTTGAAGAGAAAGTTGTCTACCTGTTGAACCACTGGTAAACCTCTTTGAATAATATTTGTTTTATTTTCTTTTATTAAAACCTTTTATTTTCAAAACATATGCATAGATAATTTTCAACATTCACTCTTGCAAACCTTGTGTTTCATTTTTTCTACCTCCCTTTACCTCCACCCCTTCTCCTAGATGGCAAGTAATCCAATATAGTTAAACCTGAAATTCTTCCATTCATACTTCCTTAATTATCATGCTGCACAAGAAAAATCAGATCAAAAAGGGAAAAGAGAAAACAAAATGCAAGCAAAGAACAATAAAAATTAAAATACTATGATGCTATCCATATTCAGTCCCCATATTCCTTTCTCTCTGTGTGCAGATTGCTCTTTTTTTATCACAAGACTATTGGATCTGTAGTAAATTGCCTTACTGTTGAAAAGAACCACGTCCATCAGAATTGATCATCATATAATCTTGTTGTGTTCTCCTGGTTCTACTCACTTCACTCAGCATCAGTAAGTCTCTTCAGGCCTTTCTAAAATCATCCTGATGATTATTTCTTATAGAACAATAATATTCCATAACATTCATATACCAAAACTTAGCTGGCTATTCTCCAATAGTTTCCAGTTCCTTGCACTACAAAAAGGGCTGCTACAAACATTTTTGCACACGTGGGTCCTTCTCCTCTTCTTATGATCTCTTTGGGATATAGGTCTAGTAGAGACACTGCTGGATCAAAGAATATGCAGATTTTGGTAGAACTTTGGGCATAGTTCCATATTGCTCTCCAAAATGGTTGGATTAGGTCACAACTCTACCAGTGATATATTAGTGTCCAGTTTTCCCACATCCTTTACAACATTTATCATCTTTTTTGACATCTTAGCCAATCTAAGAGATGTGTAATGTACCTCAAAGTTGTCTTATTTTGCATTTCTCTGATCAGTAATAGAACATTTTTTATGTGACTAAAAATGGTTTTAATTTCTTCATCTGAAAATTATCTGTTCAAATTCTTTGACCATTTATCAACTTGTATCCTTATAAATTTGGGTCAATTCTCTATTTTAGAAATATGGCCTTATCAGAACCTTTGGAAGTTAAATTTTTTCCCAGTTTATTGCTTATGAATGGGAAGTTTAAACAAACTGATATTCAAGAAAATTCTCTTCTCTTTAGCCTACATCAAAAAAGAATTGAGAAAATGTTGTTCCAGCATACTTGTGAAAGGTCAGTCTGCAACTTTTTGACCCAGATCTGATAAAACAATTTAATGTTGTTCAAACAATGTCCTTTTCCTCCCTCCTATAGTAAAATCTTCTATTATAAGAAATATTCTAAGTTTTTTTTCCCAAGAGTATTATGAATATAGACATGGGATAAATTTCTTTTAGTCATTTCCTAAATTTTATATGTGCTAAATATTTAGTAATCCCTGTGCTCAAGATAAATCTTAGGCCAAAACTTATTTGGAAGTCCCTAAGATGCTGTAGTAATTCCAGAATACCTTTGTGCTATCATTTTCTTAGAACATGTGCATCATGAAATAGCCCAGGTAATCACTGAAGTGAAAGCACCAGCTTACCCCAATCTCCACCAGCCTCTATAGTGGGAATTCTTTTAACTATTCAGCCTGATTTTATTCAAATACTGAAATGTTGTTCTTGGTGTTACTGGTGGAAAGAAGTGCTGGTGACTAGGGATTTGATTTTGGGAGCTCAAAGGTCTTATTTCAAGTCCTTTCCTCATACATTTACAGGCAGTTGCATGAAACTTGGGAAAGCCCCTTAATAGTACTTTATTTTTTTCTAATTACACGTAAAGATAGTTTTCAAATTCATTTCTATAAGGTTTTGATTTTCAAATTTTTCTTCCTCCTCTCCCTGTTCCTTTACCCCCACCAAGAAAGGAATGTATTATAGATTATATGTGTGCAGTCATATTTCCACATTAGTCATTTTGTAAAAGAAGAAACAGAACAAAAGGGAAACCCACACACACACACCAAACGTGAAAATAGTATGCTTTGATCTGCATTCAGACACCATAATTTTTTCCTAAATTTAGATAGGATTTACTATCATGAATCTTTTGGAATTGTTTTGGATCATTGTATTGCTGAGAAGAGCTAAGTTGATCTGGGAAAAGCTATTATTGTTGATCATTGCACCATGTTGCTATTACTGTGAACACAATTCTCCTGGGTTCTGTTCATATAAAATTTTCAAGGTGTTTTTGAAACTTGCCTGCTCATCATCTCTTATAGTAATCGTATTCCATTACATTCATATGCTATAAATTGTTCAACCAAGGAATTGGTATTTCTAAGATTAAGACAAGCAACAAAAGTGTGGGGTCAAGAATAAGATCAACTAGGCAATAACAGAAACTGTTTAGAAGAGTGTATCCTAGAAGCTTTAATTCCACAGAAAATATGGTGACTAAAGAAAGTGTAAATAAACACAAGGTCCAGGATCAAAGAATAAAAGTTTAAGAAAGGGAAGAGAAATTTCAAAAGGAAAAAATTTTGTACAAAAAAATTTAAATCTGATAAAACAAGTCTGAAAGGGAAAAGAAGGTAGGTTTAACTTGATGACTTCTTAATTGGAGAAGAGGATGGAGAAGGAAAGAAATAGTTTAGATAAAAGGAAGAAAGAAAAAAAAGAAAAAACTTCTAAAACTAGGGGAAGGGATAACATAGGGGATGAGGGAAGGATTTATAAGTGTGGGAAAGAGAGCCAATAGGAATAGATTTGCCTTAAAGCAGATTGAGTTTTATTTAAATCCCTAAATGAGAGGATACTATTAAATTGTGGCATTCAATTTGCCTGCAAATTTTGGAAAATCAATGGTGGCCATTAGATTAGAAAAATCAGTCTACATTCCAATCCTAAGGAAGGGAGATGCTAAATAATGTTCAAACTATCAAACAATTGCACTTGTGTTACACACCAGTGAAGTTATGCTTAAGCTTTAGCAATATGTGAACTGAGAATTATCAGAATAGAGGAGGTATAGAGGTCAAAGTATCAACATTTGCTGGATTATGAAAGAAGCAGAAAAGTTCCAGGAAAAAAATCTATTTAGTTCAGTTTCATTGACTACACTCAAATACTTGACGATGTGGATCACAATAAAATGTGGCAAGTCTTCTTCTGAAGAGTCTGTATTTGGGTCAAGAAGCAGTAGTCAAAACTGAACATGAAACAGCCAATTGGTTTAAGATTGGGAAAGGAGTGTAGCATAGTTGTATATTGTCACTGAGAAGAGCACATTGTAAGAAATTCCAGGCTGGAAGAACCAAAGATATATAGACAATACTATTGTGATGGCAGAAAATGAAGAATTAAGAAGCCTCTTGATGAGGGTGAAAGAAGAGAGTGAATGAAAATCTGGCTTGAAGCTTAACATAAAAATAACCCACCTAAGATATTGGCAAGTGGCCCCATCCCTTCTTGGCAAATAAAGGGGAAAGAAATTGGAAGCAGTGTCAGATTTTGTATTCTTGGGCTTGAATATCACTTCATGCTGCAACTGCATGAAATGAAATTTCATTTCATTAAACCATGAAATTAAAAGACATTTGCTCCTTGGAAGGAGAGCTACGGCAAATCTGGACAGCATGCTAAAAAGCAGAAACATCACCTTGCTGACAGAGGGTCTTGTTTGGTCAGAGTTATGGTTTTTCTAGTTGGATTATATGGAAAGCTGAGCATTGCAGAATTGATACTTTTGAAATGTAGTGTGGGAGAAGACTTTTGAGAGTGCCTTGATCAAAGCAGTCAATACTGAAAGAAATTAATTCAGACTATTCACTGGAAGGTCAAATTCTAAAGCTGAAGCTTAAATAATTTCTCTACCTAAGGACAAGACAGGACTCATTAGAAAAGATCCTGATGTTGGGAAAGATTGAAGCTAAAAGGAGAAAAGGATGGCAGAAATGAGATGGATAGTATCATAGAAACAATGAACATAAACCTCGACAGACTCTGAGAGTTAGAAAGGATAGCCTGGCATGGTGAACGTGACTGAACAACTGACCAGCAATAACAGATCAAACTAAAATAACTGCAGAGTACTATCTTCACAGAGGAAGAGAGGGAAGCATAATTTGTAAAAATTGTGAAAGAATATAAAGGAAATGTGTAGTTCTTTTCAGATCTAATAAAATTCCTTATGCAAGTCTGAATTTGAAGGGGCAGCAGAATTTTATTTTTTGGCTGAGGCAATTGGGGATAAGTGACTTGCCCAGCATCACATAGCCAGTACGTGTTAAGTGTCTGAGATCAGATTTGAATTTAGGTCCTCCCATCTTCAGGGCTGGTGCTCTATCCACTGCACACCACCTCGCTGCCCCAAAGAGCAGAATTAAAAAAAAAATAACTAAGATTTGTTCTGAGACTAAACTTTAGTAGCCAGATATTTGAATTAGATTTATGACCCACAGAAAGTTTGGATTTAACCCCCATATCAGATACTGGTGAGAAGATCCATGTGGCTTTCTATGTCACCCCCTTTATCAATCTTGATTTTCTGACTTTATTTTTTTTCTGTCTTTATTTTATTTTATTCTGTCTTCATTTTTGCTCAAGGATATTGTTTTGAACTGTTACAAGGCAATAATTGAACGTACAAAAGATTTTTACACACAGGAACAAGCTGTTTTGCCCAGGTAAAAGGAGCCCTGGCAATACAACTTGATTACTAGGTCCAGGTGAAGGTTCATCAATGGAAATTCTCCCCAGGTCTTATTGGAAAGGCCTACATCAAGTTTGCCTCCCAACTTGAAATAAAGCCACATATTGCAAGTTTAGTTCTACAAAACTTGGGACAACTACTACCTGTTTTAACAGAAATCTAGTCAACTAGTGGCGAGTCTACCCTCAGCCAGCAGGGAAATTTAAGTGCATTCATGAGCTAATCCTAATAATGAAAAAAGATTTGCCAGAATACTCCTGCTATGAAATGCTAACAAGGGATAAATTTTACATCTAATTCCTGACTCCCAAAGCATATGTGCCTAGTTATCTTATTCATTGGTGGATTATGCTGTACTACTCAGTGTAGTCAGATATTAATGAGGAACTATCAAAATATGAGTAACTTGAAATATCTTGTGATAATAAGAAGGTATTCTTGCTATGATGTCAATTTAATTAAGATTTAAATGTTTCTAAATGCTGAATGTGTTTCTATGTTTCTGATAAGTTAGGAGATGTTATACCATTGAGATCTTGTACACTTTTAGACTTACATGCCTTTCTCCACTTAATAGAAATTTGACACTGATCAAAGACACTAACAGAATATTTAACTGCTTTTGAATGAAAAAACAGAAACCTTATTAAGTGGGATTATTAAACCCACCAGGTAAAAATGCCACCAATATTCTGTTTGTCTGAACAGACCGTTGAAATGTTTGTATATTGCCTGAATGTCAGTCTAGTGGGCCAATGTCATTGTAGTCGTGCCCTATTAACCATTTCACAGTTTGTCAACATCACTTATATTTTAACTCTTTCTGAGTAGTGAGCAATATCACTCTAATTCTTAAAGATTGCTAAGGAAATAATTCAAATGATAGAAAATTTTGCTTATTCAAGGAAATAATCCAAATAACAGAGAATTTTGCTTGGAAGCAAGCCATTTTATGATGAAAATGAGAATGGGAGACTGAAATTTAAAATTTTTATCCAAATCCTACCACAGGAGGTATTTTTTTCCATCTCCCAAGCTAAGAAGGAAAGGGGAAATACTAGAAATACCAAGATTCAAGGCATATACATTATGACCATTCTGCTCATCTCTTCCCATAAAACAACTATATTCCATGACAGTGATACATCACAATTTATTCAGCCATTCCCTAATTGATGGGCATCCCCTCAATTTCTAATTGTCAATAAGTTTTACACAAAAGTTAAAACAATTAACAGTTTGCAGAGGAACTAGACATGGGATATCATCAAAGGAAAAAAGGAGGTGTATCTATTTTAACTTTCCACAACTATTTTACGTTCTTATTATCAACATGGTCTTTTGAGGATACATTTTTGGCAAAGATTCTTAGGTTTCAAATAACATTTTAGTTCCTGAGATTATTTACTGACTCTTCAAAGCAAAATTTGCCCATCATTGCTTTTACTTGAATTGTGCTTTTTGCAACCCTATCGAAGGAGTTGATATATTTGTGGTAATCATGCCTACCTGGTCATACTAGTCAAGATCTTGCTATTCTGGGTAATTAAAGTCCTACTCTGAGACACTTTTCTCAATCCTTTTCAGGACCCCTTCAAGAGGACTTTGAGGTAGGACAATTTGGAAGCATAATGCTGTTAATCATATACAGTTAGCTAAATGGCTCCGTGGATAGAGTGCTGAAGCTCAGGGAGCTCTGATTTTAGATGTTTATTAGCCATGTGACTCTAGACAAGCTCCTTGATCTGTGTTTAACTTAAATGACTGGACAATGAAATGGCAAACCACTAGAATATTTTTGCCAAGAAAATCTTATGAGATAATCCCATGAGATCATAGTCAGACATGACTGAACCAGATCTGTCAAAGAAATAAAAGGCTCATCTCTTATATATATATACATATATGTACATATATAATACATATATATGTAATAACATATATATGTGAAAGCAGGTGACAAAGCTCTCTTCAGAAAACCAATGAGATTTTAAAAACTGGCTTGATTTTGTCTGGGGGAGAAGATCATGGACTCAGTAGTAACTAATGTACTCTTTGGAATTATTATGATAGTAGCAATTACATATACTCTTTGACTTATGACCTGATTTTTGTATATTATATATATGTGCATGTATATATTTTTATTGAGAGAAAAGAATTTGAGGAGGGCAAGATAAGAAATATATACTGAAGTTTGATATTTCTTTGTTGTGACAAAGGTGTATTTTTATTATTTAATTTTTTCATTGTGTCCAACTTTTGTAACCCTTTTTAAGATTTTTTTGGCAAAGATATTAGAGAGGTTTGCCATTTCCTTCTTTAGCCCATTCTACAGATGAGGAAACTGAGGCAAACAGGGTTTAAAGTTTTGCCCAGAGTCACACAGGAATATTCCTGACTCCCCACCTGGCTCTGGCTGTATCTCTGTTTTTCTCTGGCTGTCTGTCGATTTCTTTTTATCCCTATCTTTCTCTGTTTCTGTCTGTCTCTGTCTCTGTCTTTGTCTATTTCTGTCTCTGTTTCTATATCTTTGCCTCTTTCTGTCTCTGCTTCTGTATCTATGTCTGTCTCTGTCTCTGTCTGTCTGTCTGTTTCTCTTTCTCTGTCTTTGTCTCTTTCTCTGTCTCCTTCTTTCTCCAATATTTCAACATTTTCAGGGCTTATCCAACTCTACTACAGTCAGGAGGTATTTTGTCTGTCTCCCAAGCTAAGAAGGAAAGGGGAAAGACTGGATATATTAAGATTCAAGATATCTACTTTATGAGATACCAGAACCAATACCAGAACCAATTCTACCCCAAGTTATTATCTGGGGATACAAAGAAAAAGCCTTCAAAGACCTTACATTCTGCTTACATGATTTATGTAAGAATGACCTCATCCACAAGGAGGTTTTTTATGTAGTCCCATTCATGCTTTTTTTTTTTTTTTTTTTTTTTTTGGTACCTCTGGAGCTTATCATGATGTCTGGCAAATAATATTGGGCAACTGAGATTTATATATTAAGGCTCTCCTTTGTGCCATACACTATGCCATGTGCTGAGAATACAAAGAAAAGCCAAAAACAAGACCTGCTCTCAAGGAGCTCACAGTCTAATGGGGCAGAAAACATGAAAACAAGTAGAGACAGATAAGGTATAAACAAGGTGTTAGAGGGAAGACGGGAAAGGCTTCCTGCAGAAGGTAGAATTTTAAGTGAGACTTGAAGTAAGCCAGGGCAGCACCAAAGTAGAGATGAGGAGAGTGAACATTCCAGACGTGGGCAAGGAGCACAGTCAGAGAAAATGCTTAAGAATTGAGAGATGTGGTACTTGTTGATTGATTGGTTGAACAATTAATTGTTTTGTGATGCATGCATTTTCAGAATAACCATGCCCAGTTTCAAGGAAAATATTCTTACTGTGTTAACTATATTTACTTGTGTAATAAACCTACTAACACAGAGAGATAAAAACCTCTTATCCCACTAAGGGCAGGATAGCTGGACTACACGAAATGGTTTCAATTCTGGAGCAACTTGTCCTTTAAAGAAAAGGGTTGGGTTTTTCTTTTTGTCTCTGTCTCATTATGTACCTACCACAGAATATTCTCTAGTTTTCACCAAAGTTCATCTCTTCTGGCAATCCAGGCTATAAGTCATCCTCCTATTTGGGGGATGTCTCCTCCAAAAAGCTGTAGAGTGGAAGAGAACATCTCAGTGGATTCATTTCTCAATGACTCCAGTGTTCTTAAACCCTTGAAGTTGCCAATAAGGCTAGAAACATCCACTTCAGGATCTCTATTAAATCATATGTGCTCTGAGAAAGAAATTCAAAGTAGGAAAGGTATCCAAAGACGTGAGGTTCAATCTCAGGCTCATCAGGCATGTGTATTTGCAGCCATGGGAGGGTGATTGCCATTGTTATTGGGGAAAAAAAAAAATCCTACCATCATTACTATAGCAAGTCCAAGGGATAGCTATTGGAATCCTATGCCACATACTCAGAGAAGAAAAGAAGAGATTATCATAGAAATGACTCCTCTTTGTAAATAAATCTACTGAATGGACATCTATTGTTGCTCAGTGGGATGGACCACATAGGATGTCCATCCTGTTTGGGACAGGCTCCAGTTCAGGGGATGGGAAGGCAGGATAAAGTGCATCCAGGACTCAACCAGAAGTCTTTGGTTTAATGCCCACTAACAAGTAGGCACCACAGCAGAAGGAACAAAGGCATATTTTCATTTTCTAAAGACATGCCCCAGTTCTGCATATCAGTCATAGTTCCTCTGATTATCCTCTGATTGCCCACCGTAATATTTGTAAACTGTCAGAAGAGACATTTAATGAAATGCATCTCCCTTCTTGGCATTTCTCTCTCTCAGAAGTCCTATCATATCTGAATCAATAGACTTATTTTTTAATGGCACATTTTAGGTAGTTCTGAAATTTTAATGCAAATTGTTGGGAATGGAAAAGGAGAGAGGCAACATGAAATAGTGGCTGGAGGACTGGCCTTAAAGCTAATAAATCCTGGATTCAAGTTCTCCATCTAACACATTTGTTGAGTCATTTTCAGTCTTATATGATTCTTTGTGTTCTAATTTAGGGTTTTCTTGACAATACTGAATATTAAAGCAATGTGCCACTTTACAGATGAAGAATCTGAGACAAATAAGGTAACCTGATTTGTGCAGGATCACACAGCTAGTAAGTGTCTGAGACCGGGTTTGAACTCAGCTTCTCCTAAATATAGTGTTTATATTCTATATATCTTGTCACCTGGTTCTCCCACCAAACACATATTGACTGCCTGATACTGGGCAAATTACTTACCTTCTCAGTGCCTTCAGGCAGCTCTCTAAGTTGTTCAGGCACATCAATAGAGGGAATTTCCACATGTGGAGTTCCTTACACTGCTGAGATGACAGATCTAAACCCTTTTCTTTCTCAAACAGAAACTAAAACAAAACCATAGAAAAGGAAGAAGAGGAGGGGTGTGTGTGTGTGTGTGTGTGTGTGCGCATTTAGAGTTTTAAATTAATTTTCATTATTTCCAGTGATTAGAAAGTATAAGAGGGATTATGAAAGATGTTTTTAATTGTTTCCTAAGGCCCAAACAGGAGGGAAAAGTCCACTATTTATCATTATTTATAACACTAACAAGTAAAAAAAAAAAAAAGCTGTGAGGTCTTAGCTGACTAATTAAGGCAAGAAGAGAAATATAGGGGACAATTTGCAGTCCAGAGGACAGGAGCCAAAGAGCTAAGGATAGGTAGCTGTCATGATAGAGACTAGTGTGAAGTAGGCGGAGTTAGACTTGAAGACAGGAAATCATGAGTTCAAATCTGACCTCAAACACTTATTATCTTGTTATCATGGATTTAAGGTAACTCAACTACCTAAGTATTTTGTAAAATAAATTGAGTGGAATTGTTCATCCCCCAGGTGTTTTCTAGCTCTAATTCTATGATCCCATACATTTCTTTCTCACCCAAGTCTTCATTCTTTGTAGGCCTCCCCAACTGCACATCACTTATTCTAGCCACCCAGAAACAGGGAAGAGGTGGAAGCTGAAGAAGCAGGGAGCAGGGATCTGCAATGCCCTAAATAGAAGAAAAAAAATTTCTTCCTCAAGCCTCAGTGTCACTTGAATATGGGAGTTGTAAGCATTGGCTAAGTTGCTATGGTAAAGGAATCCTGATTCAGGTCTGTGAGAAAGCATTTAGGGCAGGGAAAAATCAGAAAAAAAGGGAGGGGGATACTAGGTGAGAACTAAAGAATATTCTGTGGTAGGTAGCATGGGTTGTTTTGGTTAAAATAGCAGCCTCTAATTTCACATTCATTTATGCTTCATTGTTATTATTACCTCTAAATTGGCCTTATATCAATAAGCATGATTAGATTTAATGAGCTCCTTCTCTGTGCCTGCCTATGGTTGATGCTGGTCTTGACAGTTGTCATCCTCCCTCCCTCTCTCTTCCTCCCTCTTCCCTCTTTTCTTCTCTCTCTCCCTCCCTCTTCTCTCCTTTTCTTCCATTCCCCCCTCTTTCTTCCCTTCCTCCCTCCCTCTCTCCTTTTCTCCTTCTCTTCCCTTTCTCTGTCAACATAACATAGATGCTCTTAAAAGATTTTTTTCTTCTCTTTGGGATCTTTGAACCCTCCCAAGATATCTTGGAGTTTACTGGCTAGATTTCTTCTCTTTGATCATTATTTGGATCCTGATTGATTCAGACCTAATGTAAATAGCAATTATTTCTGCTTTGGTCAGAAACCTTGAAGGTCTTTCTTCCCAGGTTTACTTATTTATTTACTGAGATTTTTTTGATCAGATGAAAGAGGAGATTCTTTGCCTCAGTTGCTATCTAGTATCCAGGGTCATCTCCAGTCATCTTGATCTATATCTGGTCACTGGGCCCAGATGACACTTGCATGTCACAGGTGATTCGAGATGATTTGAGGATTCATTTCCATTCAACATTTCAATGCATATTTATTAAACACTTATGTTTGTGTGTTGTGAAAAAGACAAAAAAACAATCCCCTGCCCTTGAGACACTTACATTCCCTAGGACTCAATGGCTGCCACGTTTGTACTGAACCTGGGTCTCAAGAATGCTTCTTTGCCACTGATAAAGCCATTGTGTTCTGCTGAGTCTCTGATGGTTATTTGGAAGGTCACTGGTTTGCAGAGCAGCATGAATTCTGAAGGCTGACTTCTAGATCTGATCATTCTGAGGCTTCTCTTTTTGCTGTTTGTTCTTTGTTCTCAAAGAGGACCATGATATCAGGGAGGTCATGCCATGACAGGCAAGTAAATTGGATTTCGGTGAGGGAGGGCTGGGCAAAGTCACCTCTCTCCCTTTCTCCTCCAGAGCCATCTGGGTCCAGTGGCCAGATAAAGATCAGGAGAACTGCAAATGGCCCTGGGTGCAATGGGAGACCTTGGCCTTTTTAAGCTAAGATCTTCAACAGGTCTCAGTTTGACTAAGGCTGCACCCATTCAATGATTAAGACCAGGTAGCTGTTGAGGCAAAGAACCTCCTATTTCACCCAGTCAATATATACATCTATATAATATTTTATATATCTATATTATAAAATAAATATATGTATTATATATTTATATATGTGTGTATATATTATATATACATGTATAATATATATATTATATATATAGATGGAGTCTGTGAGAAATACTGAAAAGTTAGACTTCTACAGAATGTTGCAAGCTTCAAAGTAATGTAAGATAAGTCCCACTGACCAACGAGTTTTCAAAATATGAGAAATTAACGAAGGCTAAATTTCTATGGAAGGATTAATTTTCAATCTGTCAGGATCCTTGAGCAAACAAGGAATTGGGAAGCTAGGAAGGTACCCGTGGGCTTAGTTAATCAGAAAAAGTCTTGTGGTTTTGAGAAAACTACAAGTTTAAGATAATAGCCAATCCAGATCAAACTGGTTGGACTCAATGACCAGACTAGACCAAACTGCATTGTACCTGTTTAATAGAGTAATTGAATATTAAACAACACACCCTGTAGGAGGGGTTTTCTACTACTTTTGAGCATATGATCTATGATAAGGGAGGGAGGACATATTTAGGGGAGACATGGAGTGGGCGTATCAGATGGTAACCTGGCAGGGAACTGAGCAATCCATTTTCTGAAGGGAAGGATTGTGCTGAGCTAACAAGTATAAAGCTTCCCTCACTTCTGTGCTTGATGCTCCCTCTTCCAGAAGAGGAGCCTGCTTCTGGTTAGAAACATTAAGACGATTTCTTAAGATTTTTCTTTAATAAATTTTCCTCAGTTCCTGAATTTTGGAATCGTGTGTTACTAACAAGTCTGAGACAGATGACTGCTGATGAACTCTGTGAAAAGTTTAAAAGCTGCTAAGTTTGGGGATTTGAAGGGCCTTCTCATGAACCCCAGGCTCTAACTTAACACAGCCTGGGCATAAGGAAGAGCAATCAGAGGTTCCAGAACATAGAAGGTAAGACCTGGACACTGTCTCAGGTACGGAGATGGTGGGGGTATGAATTTAGTCACCAATACTTGACTTAGGCCCAGGACTTTATTGTGCCCCCTCTAGGTCTATGACTGTATCATTTTTTAAAACTTAGAAATATTGCAAAGTCTGCCTTTTAAGTGCTTTCAAATGTGACATTACAAAGGGATCATATGTTGAGCATATAGGGACTGCTCAAAGCAACTCCTTGGGGGCCATTGGCTTAACAAGTCACCTGCAGTCAGAACTCTATTTGGGCAATATTTCATAATATCTCAGTTTCAGTTTCTTTACTTATAAAATAGGGACAAAAACAGCAATCATACAATGTTATTGGGAGGACAGAAAGAGTTTTGCACATCTTCAAATGCTCTATAAATGCCAGTACCTGTTCTTATAACTCATGCAAAGCCCAAAGAAGAGATGCAAGAATACTCTCAATGTCTCTCTGAAGAACTATAGTTTGGATTGTGAGACATGGGAGGCACTGGCACAAGGCCATTCTCTCCCACTTTTCAGTTCCTTTTTATGTCTTGCCTTTCCCCATTAGAATGTAAGCTCTATCAACCAGGCAAAGCCCACCTCTTAAAAAGTAGAGGAACCCAAGCTAAGTTTTAACCCAAAGAAGTTTTATCAGAAGGAAAATCAGACCCTGCTGCTGAGGCCTCTAGTACAAAAGGCGGCCACAGGCTGAGAGGAGACAGGGGAGATTTGTGCTTGAAAACCACAAAGGAGTTGGGGGAAAAGAGTGGACAAGCTTTCCCTGGAACAGGTGGATGTAGAAGCCGGATGTTTTGCAGAAATGGTTGACTGTAAGGTGGTTTGGGGCCAGTTTGGGGGAAGGAGCTTGGCTCAGCAAGGTCAGCCAGTGAACACCAGCAAAGGCCTCTGGGAGTGAGCAAGACTTTGGTCCACTTTGGCTTCTTGCAATAAACAGGCTTATTCTGTGTTCAGTGCATTATTCTCAGGGATTCTTCCACAGCTCCTTGAGGTCAGCAACTATCTTTCTTTGTGTTTGTAATTAGCACAAAGTCAAACACACAGAAAGCATTTAATAATTAATGTTGCTTATCTATCTGCTATCGACAGGACACTTAGAAAAGGAACAGAAAAGAAGAGGAGAGAGAAGACAGGTGAAAGACAGAGGAGGGTATAGGAACCTGTTCCCTTGTTATTTATAGTGAGGGAGTTTGACTTTGGCAGAAGTAACTCCCAGGGACTAGCCTTCTAATCAAGGCAGGTGCTGTCTGCATCCCAGATCTGTAGGTCAGGAGGTTACCTGCTGAAGCCATAAATCATAGATCTTTATAGTTTTAGAATGATTATTTTTCTGATTTTATTTTAAGTAATTTTAAATTGATATGTTTGATTTTATTGGAACCGGCTAATGTGAATCTTTATGGTTACTCAGGCAGCCTGGTACAGTGGAGCCTGAGCACCAAAGGATAATAGATTTAGATTTGTGTGGGACCTCTGCAATAATCTAGTCCAACTGAGGCTTACACAGGATAAAGTGCTTTGTTCAGGTTCACTCTAGCAAAAAGTAGAGCCGGCACCTGAAGTCTTTTGGCTCCCAACCCAGGGCTCTTTCCCCTGCTCCAGGAAGTTGAATCCCAACCCGCCCACTTATTGCCAGGGTGTCTGCAAAGGAATTCCCTGTGGGCTTCCCCACCTCTAAAATGAAAGGCCTGGACTAGATGTCTTTCAAGGTCCCAACCACTTCTAACCGTATGATGAGCAGTCCTTGAGTTGGTTATTTTCTATTACAGTCAGTCACTTAACGTTTCAATCTCCTTAAGCCCTTCTCTGTAAGGTGAAGGTGTCCTTTGAAGCTTTTAGTCCTGTGATCTCTCTCTGAGCTTGAGATCAGCCTTGATTTTCAGAGGTTTGGAAAACCTTATTTGCACCAGTCTCACAGATCTGAAGTTTCAAACCCTTTGAAGTGTTGTGAAATCATCCTCAATTATAATCTCGGTATTAGAAAAATGAGACTTGTGCCTCTTGTGGGAAGAAGAGGAGAACCCGTCATTTCCCAGATCAGGCTGGTCCTACAGTGAATCCCAGTATCAATTTATAATGAAGTTAGCATAAGCAGCTTGTTATTGAGCTGGAACTTGGAGGAGATCTCTGCAGCAAGTAAGTGTCAATCTGAGGAGGGGAGCATTCATCTCCACTAGAGCAGGCTGGCTGGGCTAAATTACAGACCCCAACTCTTCTTCACTGGGCTGGAGCACCTAAGTCCCAGCCAGAGAAAGAGAGCGCAGGTCTCAGAAGGTAAAAAGAGGTTTCAGTGCAACGTGGAAGGGAACAATGAAAAAAGGGGATAAAGGCAAAGGATTACACTGTTTCCTGAAATAATCTGAAGACTGTGGAAAGAGCACCAGATGGAAGTTAGCAGACTGGAGTGGAAACTGGATTTATAATGTTTACGAGCCAAGTCAGCACAGACAAGTTGCATCAACTCTCGGTTTCCTCACCTATAAAATGGGGGACAATAATATTTGTGATGTCATACCTCATTGTATTGTTGGGGACAAGTGCATTCAGTCAGCCAACAAATTAAACATTTATTGTGTGTTAATTATTGGGAATACAAATGCCATCTAGATGGCATAGTGGATAGAGCATGAAGTCAGGAGGGCCTGAGTTCAAATACAGCCTCTTAACAAACAAATACAGACACTTAACACTTAGAAGTCATGTGACCCTGGAGCAAGTGACCCCAATTGCCTCATCAAAAAGGGGGGGAACAAAAACAAGGTCCCCGTCCTCAAGGAGCTCTCTAATGATAACATACAAACAACTATGAACGAATAAGATACAAACAGTATAAATGAGAGGTGATATCAGAGAGAAGGCCCTTGCAGCAGGGGAGGTTCAAAAGACCTCCTACAAAAGATGAACTACTCTCTGAGTCTCAAAGGAAGCCAGGAGGCAAAGGTGAAGAAGAGAGAATGTTCCAGGTAGGGGGATAACAGAGAAAAAGCACTCCAAGGAGCAAGTGTAAGGGCAGTTTCTCCTCCTTCTCTCAGCTAGGTTGCCACTTGTAAGGACTTTCCCTCCATGATCCAGAAACTTCCCTTAGGACCTGAGCCAGCCCTCTCATCCTGCGATAGCCTCCTGCCATGCTGACCCCCTTCTCCCATTGATAAGTTATTTTGGGAATGGGCTTTGTTTCTGTCTCTAGGGATTTTCCCACCATGACCTGCCCTGTGAGGATGCTCCTTACATAGTGAATATGTAAAATATCTCATTTTATCTTCACAATAATCCTGAGTAGTAAATGTTAATATCCTCTTTTTACATATGAGGAAACTGAGGCAATGAGAATTGCTCTGATTTTTATGTATTGTCTATTCTTATTATAATGTAGGTTCCTCAAGAATGATTGTGGCTCTTTTTGCTTCTATTTGTATCTGAGCAGCTTAGCATAAGGTCTGGCTCATGGTAATTTTCTGAAAATAATAACAGGGCTATAAGGTTTGCAAAGCACTTAACAAATATCTCATTTTCACCTTATAACAACATAGAGAAGTAGGTGCTATTATTATCCCTACTGTACAAATGAGGAAACTGAGCCAGACAACAATTATTTTGTCCAGGGTTACACAACTAGTAAGTACTTGAAGCAGGCTTTGAGCTCATGTTCTTTCAGGCCCAGTTCTCTGTCCATTGTACCACTCAGCTACCTCTGATAAATGTTTATTATTTGCTTATGGGACCAGTAAAAAGACTCTTGAGTCTGCTGTCATCATGTCCCCCAAGAACTTTATATATTTAGTGCCAGTTGATTTTTCTGTGGAAAGCAGTCTAGGGAAAAGCTTGGAGAAGGATCATTCAGGTCTGTTGTCCAATTGGTCAATATGGCTCAAGACTTTCCCCATTCTAGTCCATTCTCTAGTTGGCTATCAAAGTGATCTTCCTAAAGCATGACTCTGACCATGTCACACCACCCCAGACACCTCCAGTGGCTTAACTCTATCATTTTCAGAGTCAAATATAAATTTTTTTTTGAATTTAAAGACATTCATATCCTGGCCCCTATCTTTTTATGCCTTATTCTCCTGTGTATACTTGAAGATCCATTAACTATGGCTTCCTTGAATTCTTTGCAGAAGATTCTTCAACTCCCAATCCTCTGCATTTTCAATAGCTGTCTTTCTTTTTAGAATATTTTTTATTTTCCCCAATTACATGTAAAAACATTTTTTGGATTATACTTGTACATTCTTTTTTAAATATATTTTCTTATGAGTCAGTAGGGAGGGAAAAATCTGAACACCAATTTTTATAGAACAATAATATTCCATTACTTTAATTTACCATAAGTTAATTTAGCCATTCCCCAACTGATGGGCATTCATTAATTACTAATATACTCCTTTTGTCTCTGCTTCCTGGATTCTTACAAATCTCATCTAAAATCCCACATTTATCTATGTTGTGGGGTTTATCACAAATGATGGTAGGCACCAAAAGTTGTGGTTCAGCATGTGAAGAATTCTCAGTAGCCATTCTTTTTGGCAAAAGGTAGCTTTATTTAAGGGAACAGGTTACAGACAAAATAAAGGGATACAATAGACACCACAAATGATAAATATGAAATCGAATTGGGAGAGCATATGAAAGACAAAGTTTTCAGTGGAATTCACAATTTCTCAGCAGAAAGGAAATACCCCATGAGATTGGGACATGCGGGCTAAATCCTGAAAGGGACTAAGCATCCTAAAAGAGTTGGTTAGCTGTAAAGAGGAGAAATGTGGTTGGGGAACACAGTGGAGTTAGGGGAGATACCATGTAGTATTGAGGGGGGTAAGGAAAAGACAACACAAGGCAGAATGCTATGGTGGACTGACCCAAAGGAAGGCAGTAGCAAATCCATGGACCATAAATTGTTTTGTAGGAAAAATTTAGTCTCAGAATCTTGATATAACTTGGATTTCTGACTGGATTACCTTTAGAGAGTAGGACCAAGGATCTAAGCTGATCTCCATTATCAGAACCTTCTTCATTTTTACCTAAGGGATTAATTTTTTTTTTATCAATTCCTCTGCTAACCACATCTAACATTGAAGACCTCATCAATTTTGTTAAACCTTCCTCAATTTCCCTTAATGATTTTCGTGGAGATTCTTATCAATATATTCTGTTTATACCTTGTTTGTCCAGGGCTGTTTGAACTTTCTCCCTCTTTTTCTTCCCCTCTAGCCTCCCCTGGAGTATGAGCTTTTTGTAATTTGCAGAATATTTTAGCAACTAAGTGGAATGAATTGAGCACTGGGTCTGAATTCAGGAAGACCTGAATTCAAATTGAGCTGTGTGACCCTGAGTAGGTCACAGATTCTCATTGCCTTAGTTGTGTTGTGAGGATAAAATGAGAGATTAGGAAAGTGCATTGTAAATCTCAAAACACTATGTAAATGCTAGCTTTTAATATTTTTTGCCTTTCTTATATCCATAGTATTTAGTCCAGTCCCTATCACACAGTAGGAATTTAACAAATGTATAGGATTTGGCAGTTTGCATCACTACCATTACTGATCATAGTCTTTTGTTAATTAATTCATCCTGTCTCCAATCTAGTAGCATCTTTAGAGAAATTCTAACAAGCTTTGAGACAACCTTGATGGAACTTAGCTTTCCCAGACAGTCTTATTATCATACATTAAAATAGTCATAATGAAAACTCTCCACCATAATTGCAAACAAAAAGGAAGTTAGTTTTCTCAGATTATCTTTAGACAGGTCTGGGACCTGGTTTTCCAGGTGCAGAACATCTGGCTTTCTGACCCCTCCTTTTGAGATCCTGGCTTTACAACTGAGAAACGCCCAAGAATATATCTTATGATGAAGATCTTGGCTAAGTTCCTTTCAGGAATAAGCCCACTATGAGAACTCTCTCTCCTTCATAATGCCTTCTCTTTAATGGCACCTTTCTCTTTATTCTAGCTAACTCTGGTTAATCTAACCTGCCAATCACTGGCTTTCTCCCACCTCCTTTCCCCTAGTTAATTGTGAGTTCCCCAGAGGAACTTGCCTTTTTCCTTCCTAACTATAAGCTCTCCCAAGTCTATAACATATTAAACACTCCTGGTATACTTATTTTACCTTTTATTTTTGTCTATAAACTCTTATAAATAAACCGTCCTTTTGGCAAAGAAAATGGCCATTGTAAATTTGTCACATGTTTATTTGATACTAGATATTGCTACCTTGACCTCTTCAGTAGTAATGGTGGTGGTGGTGGTGGCAGAAAGAAAAGGGACCATATATCATCTCCTTCTTGAGTTAAGAAATTCCATTTAACCTCACAATCCAATGCAGAAAGGCAGAAATAGTAAATACTTCCTTTTTAGACCATGACACAATAAGACTTATCTTCATTAAAGAACCAGGGAAAGATAGACTAAAAGCCAATTGGAAATTAAATAATCTGATTCTAAAGAATGAGTGGGTCAAACAACAAATCATAAGAACAATAATTTCATCCAAGAGAATGACTTTAATGAGGCAATATATTAAAACCTAAGGGATACAGCGAAAGCATTTCTTAGGGGAAATTTTACATTTCTGAATGGTATATGAATACAATAGAGAAAGAGATCAATGAATTGAACATGCAACTAAAAAAGTTAGAACAAATTAAAAATTCGCAATTAAATATCAAATTTGAAATTATAAAACTCAAAGAAAAGACTAATAAAATTGAAACTAAGAAAACTATTGAATTAATAAAACTAAGAGTTGGTTTTATGAAAAAAGCCAACAAAATTGATAAAACCTTTGGTAAATATGACTAGAAAAAGTAAAGAAAAAAATAAATTACCAGCATCAAAAATGAAAAGGGTAAACTTATCATCAACAAAAAAGAAATTAAAGAAATAATTAGGAGCTATTTTGCTTAACTTAACTATGCCAATAAATCTGACAATATAATTGAAATGGATAAATATTTACAAAAATATAAATTGCCAGATTAACAGAAGAGAAAATATTCCCAGTTTAGAAAAAGAAATTGAACAAACCATCAGGAACTCCCTAAGGAAAAATTCCCAGGGCCAGATGGATTTACAAGTGAATTCTATCAAACATTTAAAGAACAATTAATTCCAATAAACTATTCAAAAAAATAGGCAAAGGAGTCTTGCCAAAGACTTCTATGATGCAAATATGGTACTAATACCTAAACTAAGAAAAGCCAAAACAGAGAAAGAAATTACAGACCAATCTCCCTGATGAATATTGATAAAAAAATTTAAATAAAATATTAACAAAGAAATTACAATTTATCAGCAAGATAATACACTATGACCAAGTGGGATTTATACCAGGAATGCAGCCTCGTTCAATATCAGTAAAACTATTGTCATAATTGACTGAGCTGCTGGAGAATTTAGGAATAAAGGAAGTTTCCCTTAAAAATAATGAGCAGCTTCCATTTGAAACCATCAGCAAACATTGTGGTAGATAGAAGATGGACTCATTCTGGATGGAATTGGGTGTGAAGCGGGGCTACCTATGGTCACCACTATTGTTCAGTATTGTACTAGGGATGTTAGCTTTAGCAATGGGAAGGGAGGAGGAAACTGAAGGAATTGGAATGGGCAATAAAGAGAAAGGACTTTGCAAAGTTTTAAAAAATTTAAAAAATCCTAGAAAATCACCCAAAAACCTTTGGGAAACAGTTGGTGGCTTTGATGGGATTGCTGGATATAAGGTGGACCCACACAGGTCATCAACAATTCTGTGTTTTGCTGACAGGGACCAGCAGCAGGGGATGAAGCTATAAGGTAACTTATAGACAAAAAATATATATAATTATTTAAGGTAACTATAGACAAAATGAGATATTTGGGTGTCTGCCTGACAGGACAAATCCAGGAACTATATGAGCACAGTTGCACAATACTTCTCGCACAGAGGAGGTCAGACCTAGATAATGGGAGAGATCTTGATTGCTTATGTGCAGGCTGAGCTAATGTAATGAGGATGACAATTCTATCTTGATGGGTCTGTTGTTTGGTGCTGTGCCAGTCAAGCTGCCAGAAAATTGTTTTATAGATTTAGAGGAAATGGTGGCAAAGTTTATCTGAAAGAATGAGTGTGAGGGGGTGAGAGGTAGAGAATTGGGGGGGGGGCAGAAGTAGTGGGGAAATTGATGATAAAAAAAAATACAGGCGATAATAACCTGGCAGTACCAGACTTAAAACTTTATTATGAATAAGCAGTCATCATGGCCATTTGGTGCTGGCTGGGGGATAAAATGGTGGGTTCAATACACATGACACAATAATCAATGACTATAGTGTTCTAATGTTTGATAAACTCCAGCTTCTAGAATAAGAAAGACTCACTATTTCACAAAGATTGCTGGGAAGGCTGGAAGTAATGTGTCAGAGCCTCAGCATAGATTTGCATCTCACACTCCATACCAAAATAAAGTCAAAATGGGTACATGATTTGGGTATAGGTGGTGACGAAATGGGCAGATTGGGGTAGCAAGGGATGGTTTACCTATCAGATCTTTGGAGAAGGAAGGAATTTAGGACCAAAAAAGAACTATACAACATTATGGAATGCAAAATGGACAATTTTGTTTATATTAAATTAAAAAGTTTTGCAGAAACAAAACCAACACAAGCAAGATTAAAAGGGAAGTACATACATAGCAGGGGGAAAAAAAAATTAAAGCCAGTGTTTCTGATAAAGGCCTCATTTCTAAAATGTATAAAGACCTGGGCCAAATTTATAAGAATACAAGTCTTTCCCCAGTTGATAAATGGTTAAAGTATATGGACAGATAATTTTCAGATAATGAAAAATAGCCATCTATAGTCATGTGAAAAAATGGTCTAAATCACTATTGATTGGGGAAATGCAAATTAAAACAACTCTGAGGTATACTACATACCTCTCAAATTGCATAAGATGACAGGAAAAGATGATAAATGAAGGAGGGGATGTGGGACACTAATGCATTATTGGTGAAGTGCTGAAATGATTCTGGAGGGCAGTTTGGAACTATGCCCCAAGGGCTATAAAACTATATATACCCTTTGATCCAGTAGTGCTATTGGGTACATATCCCAAGGAAATCATAAAGGAGGGAAAAGGACCCACATGTGCAAAAATGTTTGTAGCAGCTCTTTTTGTGAAATGAATAGATGGCCATCAATTGGAGAGTGATTGAATGTTATGATATATGAAAGTAGTAATATTATTGTTCTGTAAAATTTTATGAACAAACTGATTTTAGAAATGTCTGGAAAGATTTCTATGAATTGATGCTAAGCAAAACAAGCAAAATCAGGAATACATTGTATACCATAATAGCAAGATTGTGCAATGATCAATGATGAAAGACTTAGTTCTTCTCAGTGGTTTAGTGATCCAAGGCAGTCCCAATAAACTTTAGATAGAAAATGCTACCTGCATCAGAGAGAACTATGGAGACTGAATGTAAATCGACACATGCTAGGTTCACTAATTTTAAAAATTTTTCCTCCTGTTTTTGTTTCCCCTCCTAATAGTTTTTTCCCTTTTGTTCTGATTTTTCTCTCTCAACATGATTCATAAAGAAATGTGTATTTTTAAAAAATTTAATATACATGAATAACCAGGAAAAAATAAAATAAAAAAACTAGCTTGAAAAAATGAATGAAAAAAATAACTGGAAAAAAAAAAGAAATTCCATTGTAATAACTGACCTCTCACTCACCTTAAGCAAGCAGTCATATTTTCCCTCTACCCTATACCCAGAAATCTTTTCCCACCCTGCTGTCTTCTCATTATAAAGCCTATAAACAATAGTAAGATGGGGAGGGAAAGGAGGGAAGGCAATTGGAGAAGACAGGTATGATTAGTCCAAAAGGCAAAGATATATTTTTTAATCTCCTGGCAGAACTGAAACTCATCCAATTACAAACTCCTCCAAAAAGTTTGTTCAGGAAGAAATTTAATAGTTTCTCCTGTGGCTTAGTTTGTTTGTCTCTGTGTGCTCCTGAAATTAATTTCTGCTGTTTATCAGTTGTGCCTGACTCTTTGTGACCCTATTTGGAATTTTCTTGCCAAAGATACTTGGCAAAAAAAAAAAAACCCAACAAAAACAACAAAAAACCTTAAAAAGGTGATTTGCCATTTCTTTTTACAGATCATTTTATAGGTGAGAAACTGAGGCAAACAGGGTGTGAGGTTTGAACTCATAAAATATATTAGGATTTGGGTCTAGTGCCACAAGGTGTCTCAAAATAATTTGTAAGCTTAGATCATCTCCAAATTAAGAGGCAAAAATTTTATTACACTATTGGCAGTACCCTAAATTCCAAAAAGTAGGTAAGGGAAGAAGTGGGGTGCAAGTATGTCTTTGTATAGGAAAAAAATAACCTCAAAGGTTGCCCTTGTGATTGAATATAGCAACAGTGGGGACATGATCATTTTTGTCAAACCAGAAATCCGAGTCGACCTCAATAAAAGCTCACTTTAGGACAACAAAAGACCCATATGAGGGAGTAGCTTGTTTTCCATTTGTATATATTAACTCAGGGCTTCTCCTGTCAATACCCCTTCCTATGACTCACCTAGGTATTAGGAATCCCCAGGGTCTTTTTGCCATCTCTGTGGCAGAAAGAAGGAACCATAAGTCATTTCCTTCTTGAATTAAATTGCATTTTACTAACTGGCTTCCAAATAACCTAAAGCAAACACTTTTCCTCCTGCCAGGAACTTTCCCCATCTCTCTCCTCCTATAAGCAAGATTCGAAGGTGGAAGGAGGGAGCCCAAAGTGGAAAGGGAAGGCAAAGATATTTTTTAAATCTCCTGGCAAAAAGGGCTATCAAATTATGCATACCTTTTGACCCAGCAGTATCTCTATTGGGCCTGTATCCCAAAGAAATCACAAAAAAGGGAAAAGGACCACTTATGGAAAAATAATAGCCCTTTTTGTAGTGGTAAGGAACTGGAACCTGAATGGATGCCCATCAGTTGGAAATGGCTGAATAAGTTATAGAATATGAATGTTATGGAATACTATTCTATAAGAAACATCAACAGGATGATTTTAGAGAAGCCTGGAGAGACATAACTGATGCCGAGTGAAGTGAATATGAAGAGGTGTGAGAAAGTGGCAAGGCCTGAAAAACCATAAGTCTTCTCCTCCTTGGGAGTGGCACAAACAGTGCTGGCCAATAGCAATAATTCAATATTGATTCTGTTGGTCATTAAGCTGTAGAATTCAATGGTGGGAACTATCCTATTCTACCACTTCTCAATTATACCTCTAAATCATACTACTAATTTTTGTTTCTCTTTCCTACAAAATTATCTCCCTGATTCTGATTCTTTGCTAGATTCCCCTGAAATTAATCTCCTGTCAAGCAGCATAATTAATCTTTGCCCCTTAACTTGGAGATCGTATTCAATATGCAAATTCTTTCACCAAATCCACAACACTGATCAGGGAAACCCTAATCTTGTTGGAGTATCTTTCTCCTCAATATTTTTAGCCTCTGCCCCCAAAATTTTATGCCCTCTTTGTTATGTTGCGGTCACAGACCAGTGCCATGAGGTGTCTCAAAAGAATTTGCAGGCTTGAACCCATCTCCAAGTCAAGGGGCAAAGCTTATAATTGTAATGCCAATTAAAGTGATCTAAATTCCAAGAGAAGTTAGCAAAGAAACAGAAGCAGGGAGACACATTTATCAAGTTCCTCGTGTTCATTGATATGCTAATTTTATGGCTTAGGGGTAGAACCAAGGAGTAGTCTCACGAATTTGGTTATCACTGATCAACAGACAGTAATGTTTGTAGAACTATTCTAAGGCTTGAAGACCTGAAGTCATTTACAGACAGATTATTAGAACAATAGTCTTAGCATCACTAATCTATCTTCCCTAAAGTCTAAGGGAAATATTATTATATTCTTAGGCCAGAGGACTTTTATACTCATTGACAGAACAATAGCATTCTTAGATCAGAGAGTCTCAGAAGCAGATTCCAAAGACAGAAGATTTAGAATCATTCTCTAATGTCAGGGAACCTTAAAATTATTGCTATCTTCCCTAGAGGAAATATTATATCATTTCCAAAGCAGTTTGCAGCCCAAACTCATTTGGGACAAAAGGATGGCGATCTCATCTTCTGGAGCTGCTCTATGCTGATAGGGGGTTCCTATCAGAGCTGTTCCTGACTAGTGTGGTTCAGACTGAGAAGGGGAGGCACATGATTGAAGAGGGTGGCAACAGTGTTCAAAGGGCTGCTGGGTGTCAGAATCAATTAGCTGATGGTATTCAGAATGAACAAATAGTTAGGAGTTCATAGGTTGGAATCTGGAAGAAACAAATCTACCAATAGGAATGTTAGTTCTTAGGAGGTTATGAAGAAGCTTCAAAGAAACTGGTGTAGAAGCATTATGAGTGAGTTTGCCAGAATAATTTTGAATGGATACCCTGTAATAATCATGTGGGTAAGAGATCTTTTCTGGCAAGAAGACAGGGGACAGTCAAGTTAAAGTTATTCCCTGAGGGGAAGGGAGTGGCTAGTACAAATGGGCTGTCATCCAGGGTGGGGATGGTGACATTTGGGAAGGGGACTTGCAAATTATGCATCAAGTCCTATCTATGGGCTACCTTGAGGATGCTGACGGCCCATCCAACAATCCTGAACTCCCCCACTGCCCACAGAGCTTCCTAGCTGACTAAAGACTAAGGAGTTGTCCCCCCACTAGCAGGGTGCCCACAGTGACACCAGGAGATCTGGAGAGAAAATACTAGGGACAAAACTCTCATCCTCAGAGTGTTGTTAAATGTGTATTTGGAAAAAGTGGAAAATAAGAAGAAAGAAAGAAAGCTAAAATAAGGGAGAGAAGGACACAGGCAATTTCACCCTTCTCTTTCCAGTATGTTTCCAGTATGAGTCCTGCAGAAGAGTAGTTTCAGGTTCTCTACAGAGGAATATCCAGGGATGTTTGAGGGAGAAATAACAGGAGTAGCACTTTTAATTCTAGAAACATGAGACCAGCTCAGGGAAATCTTTGAGTTTGAAGTTGGAGTAGTCAGAATGACCTTATATGGTCCTTCCTAATGGGAGATTCTTCACCCAGTTCTCTGGAGTCTCCAGATAGTTTAAGTAAGGACTCACTTGAGGATGTGATTCATTTTCTCCTCCTTCCCAGAAAACTGGGGCCTCCAGGCAGAAGGGAGATGATAAGTAATCTTAAATGGGCTTAATTTCCTTTAGCAAAAACCTCTGAGCCTTTTCAGTCTTGCAAGTGAAGGCTTTTATTCAATTAATAAAGGTTTCAACAAAAACCAAAAGCAGTTTGAAGTCCCCTGAAAAGGGGCATGTGTAAAATCTATCAGTCCTCTCCAAATCTGTATCCTTCCTCCAGATAGCCTTCTGGAGTGGTGGGGTTTACTTGGGTATTAGGGACATCTCTCTCTGCATGTCCCAGGAGGTTAAAAAATAAAAATAAAAAAGGAAGTACCCCTCTGAGGCAGGAGGTTGTGTCTGGCAGGAGTTAAGGAACTGATAGGTTTTTTGAGATGGCGGGGGTGTGTCTTCTTGCTAGACCTACTGGGACCCAACACTAACTCCAGGTCTCTCCCTTGAGTCAAACTCAGAGAGGTGTAGGCACACATATGCATACTTGCTCTTGCTTCTTGCCAACCCTGCTGAGATTACCAATAAAGAAAGGCTGTTTGGCACCTCAAGATCAGCTCATCTTCGTGTGTATCCGGGAATATCCCAAAGACTGGTATGTATGGCCCGGCAGTCTAGAATAGTGTGCTTGGACCGTCAGGCATCCTTGGGCACAAACTAGGCAGCCCTGACAGATCTGTTTAATTGTTTCTCCTAGCTTGGGAACAATGTCCCTAGGTTTCACAAGGGATTGAAGAGCATTTTCTCCCAAATGGGTAGCTTGGTGTAGGCCAAAAAGAAGTTTCCACTGGCTTGCCTCTGGGATTAGAAGCTAGCCTGAAGATGTTTGAAGCCACCCAGAGGGAGACAGGGTATAAATCGTTTCTTCTGCAAGGGCTTGTCCTTGTGAGCCATAGGAAGGGGTATATATCAGAGTTGGGGGATTAAAGGTGCCATAGTCAGGGGTGAATGGGCAGCAGCAATGGCAGCTGAATTTGCAAACCTATTCCCCTTGGCTGGAAGTGGATCTCCCTTCTGGTATCCTTTACAAAATATGACTGAAGGCTCTCTCAGTTCATGGACAGCTTGCAATAGCTGTAGAATTTCTCCTGCATATTTAATAGAAGAATTTTTTGCTGTCAAAAGTCTCCTTTCTTTCCATATAGCCCCATGAGCATACAAAATATGAAAAGCACATTTGGAGTCAGTGTAGATGTTCACTCTCATTCCCTTCCCCATTTCCAGAACTCTGGTTAGGGCAATGAGTTCAGCTTTCTGGGCAAAAGTCCAAGGAGGCAGTGGCTTAGCTTCTAGGGTGCCATCGAGGGTCACCACAGAATAAAACCCATCTTTCTTTCCCCATTTTCAAGAAAATTGGATCCATTTGTAAACTATTCACCATTCAGGTTGTCAAGAGGAATGTCCTGAGGGACAGGAAGACAGTCAGGTCGTCTGGAGTAGAGAGAATCTAAAGCTTCCTCACATTATGAATGATGTCACCTGACTGAGTGTTGTCAGGGAGCAAGGTGTCAGGTTAAGGATGTTACACACCCAGAAAGTCACGACAGGGGTGTCTAGCAGAGAGCCTGATATCTAATAAGCTTCCTATCACCAACCCACTGATGCCCTTTGGCTTCTAAAATATTCTGAACCCAGTGAGAGGTTAAAACCGCCAGTGGTTGGCCTAAGTGAGTTTGGAGGCTCCCTCACTTAGAAGAGCTAAGGTAGGAGGGACGTCCCAAAGACACCAAGTTTCTTTAGAAGTAAGCAAGGGATCTAGGATAGGGTTCCAGAGACCCTAGTAAAGTCGAGCCCCCTAGGATCTGGTACCACTTTCCATCAATGTACAGTATAAAAGGCTTTTGTAGGGCTAAGACCGGAGTAAGAGATTACTTTAGCTTTCAGCTAGCAGACTTTCAGGGTTTCAAAAACCTTGGCCTGATCAGGGCCCCCATTTGAGGGGAATTATGAATAGAATCACAGAGGGGCTTGGCAATAACTAAAGTTAGGCATAAAATCCAGCCATGCTCAGGAAAGTACACATATTGTGAATCTTTACTATAGTGGTATACAAAAGAAAACATCTTTAAGATCTAAAGTAGAAAACCATTGTGTCCCCTGGCTACTTGGTATTGGGCTCATAGCTCCGACTCACCATTTGCTCTGATTATAGAAATTTGCTGTAAGAGGAAAAGCAGGGACATGATTATAATAGTATCAAAACAGGTCCTTCAAGCTTCAGCCTAAGAGCACATACATGACAAGATAAAGCATCTTTAGATCTGTTTGACAACCAATCATGCAGTAATGATTCCACTTCATAACCAGACTCAGGAATAATCAGGTAGGAAACGAAACAGAACTGGGAAACTGAGTCAGAAGGATTCCACCCTAAGCAGACACTAAAGTTGTCCTCCCAACGCTTGCCCAGATAAGATATCCACCTGTGATAGTTCAGAAATACATTCCTCTGAGTAACTGATGGGATTTCTCTCGAATGGTGGGTTACTGACTTAATGATTGCCTAATCAAATTCAAAACTCAAAAGATCATCAGTTACAGTTCCAATGGATTTTCTCTCTAATAGCAAATTCTACCAATCGCAGCTTAGGGCTAGATAAATTATTCTAAAAGTTTACCAGGACTTATATACATGAGATTTTTGTCAAACGTATTTTATATGTTTAAACTTATCCTGCTGCAAAGGATCAATTATTAAACAAGCTTATAGATTCTTAGTAAATATATTCCATTTTTCCCCCAAGTAACTACACATTCTAAGGCTCAATTCTCAGGGCTGATGACCTTGCTTACCCTAATGGTTAAGAAAACTGGCAAACTTGCAAATTAAGGGGAATTTAGATGAACCTCAGGGAAGAAGCTGAGCTTGCTATTGCCTCCCCTACTATTCTTAGTGTTTTCATAGGCTGTGCTGTTTGATACTTCTCCCCACTCTATAGAGGGGGAAAAGGTGTTGCACACCTCGTACTTGGAGATAAACTGATAAGACTTTCACCTCATCCCTTTTGTTCCACACATAGTAGTTACCAATTCTAGATGTAACATGTTGGCAATATCTCCAAATAACTTAGTTAACAATTTTAGAATTTTCCTAAGTAATAGCCAAAAAGACTTGGCTGTAATTTCTGTTCCATTAAATAAGTTTCCCTTTTGTTTTAGGGAGAAAACAAGACAATTCTTAAAATTGAGATAGAACAGATTCTGATTAAATGTTCTAGACAGACTGAATTGCCATTTGGTTATTTTCCAATGCATGTAAATCAATTCTCTTTTGTGAGCTAGGAAAGAGGTTAAGTTGATAGTTTTTACTGATAGGGGCCTCAAAAGTCTGACTCTAGGTAACTCAAATAATAGTAAACTGCTTTTCTGTCTTCCTAAAGTTTACAAATCTTCTGTTAATACTATCAGTGCAAATAGATTACAACTTACATATTCCTTTTGTGGGCTTTTAATTAGAACTCCTTTAAAATTGCTTTTACTATCATATCTCATACAAATTTCCAAATTACTTTACACACACATAGAAATCAATTTTGTGTTGGTTACATTTTAAAAAAATCCATAAAGTTATCAAATATGAAGCAATTATATCCAATAAAGCAGTTAATGTTCATATGGCATGTTTTATGCTAAGCACTTTTGCAATCATGTAGTCTTTACAATAACAATTATTTCTCTTTACAAATCAGAAAACTGAGCAGAGAAAAAATAATTTGCCATAAATTACATAGCTAATACATATCCACAATTGAAACATAGAATGGTGGGCTTACTAATTCTAGAGGCTGACTGGCTTTCTCACCTCACATTGTCATGCTGGGTGCTGCCAGGGGTACTCAGATTCTTCCCAGGCAGTTCCTGGACAGAACCTGCTGAAAGCTGGGGTGACTGGTGCCAGGATCTCCCTTTGATGATACTTTCAGGTGCCAGGGCTCAAGGAATGCTGACCATTGGGCCTTACCCCTACTCTCCCCAAAACTGGATTGGAGAGGTGTTTGGGCAAGGTTGTATGGGGTTCCGATGGCTGCTTCCCCTATTTCTACAGGTGAGGCAAAAAGTAAGTTTCCCTACAGTACTTTAGCATTCTCTTTCTTAATCTGATCTGAGATGAGAGAAGCTAGTAACCAGAGGGAATTGGGCTCTATTGATGTTATTACCAATCCCCACAATTGAGATATATTCAGGACTCTGAGGAATGGAGTGGAGTGGACAGGGTCACTTAATACCTTCTGGAGTGTTTTCCCAAAGGAGCAGAAGGGGACTCTGGTCAAGATAGGAGTCAAGGAATGGTTAGTAAAAAGTTGCTATTTACCTAGTTTGTTTTTCTTTTTCTTTTCTTTCAGAATGGGATAAATTCCTAGAATTAACCCAATGTTTCAGGAATTTTTCTTGCTATATTAAAATGACTAATTGCCAAACTTCTTAGTCATTGCTCTCAAAAATTTGAGAATCTGCTAAAATGTTATTTTAATTTTAATTGACTTTTTTTTTTTTTTTTTTTGCATAGCCCTTAGCTTAGCCAGAGCTGAAGTTCACAGGAAAAAGTTAAGACTTTTAAGAAATTTTCCCAGCATTCTAACTACAGTGTAGAGGGTTATTTATTTTTTTTCTGGTTGCATTTTAAATCTTTCCAGGTAACAAAATCTAGCTCACAGAACATGATACATTCTGCACAGAGACAGATATAGACAAAAATGACATGAAAGAGGACTATCTTTTTTTCCCTAGGAACTTTGCCAAAAATTTCAAGAATTTCCAAGTATGGGAATCCCCAGTCAAGGAAAACTTGCTGAGTGTGGAGCTCACAACGGACCCAGACAAGCTTTCTCCCAGTGGCTTGGGATGTCATAGCTATTGGACTGAGGGAAGAAAAAAATGAGGGGCTTACCTTAACAAGGAAGGAATCAAGCCAGGGGAGGCCAGACTCTCCCTGTACTGGGTCACCAAATGTTGAGAATGAGAAGGGATCCCAAAAGATTGGGGTCATAGACTGGTGTCATAAGGTGTCTCAAAAGAATCTGCAGGCTTGAATCTGTGCAACCAGAGGGGCACAGGAAGAGAGACTGCCCACAATGGGGTTGGGTCTCCTCTACCTGAGGTTCTGTCCTCTGGTCTCCTCAGGACCAGGAGTGGTGCCCAGGGTTTGGCCAGCCTTGCTCCATCACCCAGGGTAACTTTGGATGTGGTAGGAAAGTCCACTGACTTTGACTTTATGGGAGCCTCCATTCCTGTCCTGTCCTGGTCCTCTAACTCCATCCGACCCTCTTAAAATGATGGGAATTGAAGGGAATAGTTTTGAGATCTTCCCTCTGCCTTGTCAGTTTGGCGACTTGTTATTCAAACACTCTTCTTGTCCTTTCCCCCTCCTTGGGGTGGGACTGAATGGTGAAACTGGAGACCGGACTTTCTCTTCTCAGACCTCCGGATGTGTTTGGTCAGGCACTGGCTAAAGATTTCAGAAACCTGGAGTCTCCTTATTTGTAGCCCACCCGGAAAGGCTTCTCTGCTGCTGCTATAAAAACCTGTCTAAACTCCCCAGGCTATAAAGTTTCTTTGTCTACAGCCCACATGGCCTATCAGTCTGGTAAGGATTTGGGCTCTGAATTACTCCCAGGAGAGGAAACAAATGATCTTGTAACTCCCAGAACCTGCTCAAAGAAAGCTAAATTGATTTCTGCCCCAATGTTAGCCCTGCCTGATTTAATCCCAAGAACAGACCCTTGCTACAAACACCCTTTCTCCTTCTGAGTAGTTTCAAACACTCTCAGAACAACTTCTAATCCCAGAGACCAGCCAGTGGAAACTGCTTTAGTTTGCCCCAAGCTACTCACTCGGGAAAATTCCCTTGGAATACCTATTTTCACTGGTCAATTAGACAGGTCTGCCTCATCCCAGCTTTCTTTTTGTTATTGGTCTCAGCCTCCACTTTTTCCAAGATAATTGTTTTCTCTCCTACTCCTAGTGAGCTTTGTATCTTCCAGACTCCAGGCCATGAACTGCCCAACCTGAATGTCCCTGGCTACTTAATCCTAAAACTCAACATGCCCTGGATGCTGCTGCTTCCACCATCAAGTCTTCCCTCCTCAATCTGGACTCAGAGGGGCAGGGCCAGCTCTACACCCTGGTCAGCCTGAAGCAGCTCCAGAAGGGCCTCTGTCCCTTTGCCCAAAAAGAACCTGGGTTTGGAGTATGTGAGGGGGAATGAAGAGGTGTGAGAAAGTGGCAAGGGCCGAGAAACCCCAAGACTATTCCTGAGAACTGGGCCTAGGGAGTGCCACAAACAATGCTGGCCAAGAGCAGGAATTCAAAACTACACGTAATGGTCAGGAAGCTGTAGAAAACTCAATGAGGGGAACCTGTCCACCCCTACCACTCCTCAATTTCACCTCTAAACCTCATATTAATCTTTGTCTCTCTTTCCTACAAAATGATCTCCCTGATTCTAACCTCTAGATTCCCCTGGATTTAGCCCACTGTCAAGCAGCATAATAAATCCTTCCCTCTTAACTTGGAAGCTGCATATGCGAATTCTTTGGCAACTCATGACACTGACCAAGGGAACTCTTTCTTGTTGGGGTGTCTTTCTCCTCAACAAGTAGAATCAAAAGAACATTGTACACAGAAACAACTTGTTGAAGAGAGCCACATACATCAGAATTGATCATCGTATAATTTTGTTGTTGCTATGTATAATGATCTCCTGGTTCTGTTCACTTAGCATCAGTTCATGTAGGTCTCTCTAGACCTCTCTGAAATCATCCTGCTGGTCGTTTCTTATAGAACAATAATATTCATATACCATAATTTATTTAGCCATTCTCCAATTGGTGGGCATCCCTTCAATTTCTAGTTTCCAGCCACTACAAAAAGATCTGCCACAAACATTTTTGCACATACAGGTCCCTTTCCCTTCTTTAATATCTCTTTGGGATATAAGCCCAGTACTAACACTGCTGGATCAAAGGGTATGCACAGTTTGATAACTTTTTCAGTATAGTTCCAGATTGCTCTCCAGAATAGTTGGATTCCTTCACAACTCCACCAACAATGCATTAGTGTCCCAGTTTTCCCACATCCCCTCCAACATTCATCATTATCTTACCAAAAAATATTTCAAAGAGCTAGAAAAAAAATAGCAAAATTCATCTGGAAGAACAAAAGGTCAAGAATATCAAGGAGAATAATGAAAAAATTTAAATAAATATGATCTAACTATACTAAATCTCAAACTACATTACAAAGTGGTAATCATCAAACCATTTGGTACTGGCTACGAAAGAAGGTAATGAATCAGTGGAATAGATTAGGTACACGAGGTACAAGTAGTAAATTATCATAGTAAACTAGTTACTCAAATACCTCAGCCTCTTTTTTTTTTAAGCCTCTGAGATAAGAATTCACTATTTGAGAAAAAATTGCTAGGAAAACTTGAAAATAGTATGGCAAAAATTTGACATTGACCAACATCTCACATCGTAGACCAAGGTGATATGAAAATATGTACATGATTTAGACATAAAGTGTAATACCAT
This sequence comes from Antechinus flavipes, assembly GCF_016432865.1. Classification (NCBI taxonomy): domain Eukaryota; kingdom Metazoa; phylum Chordata; class Mammalia; order Dasyuromorphia; family Dasyuridae; genus Antechinus; species Antechinus flavipes. The sequence continues at coordinate 199,051,601 of NC_067401.1, forward strand.
AAGCAAATTAGGAGAGTCTACAAGTTAGACCCATAGAGAAGCGAAAAAGTTTATGACAAAACAATAAATACGTATGAAATGTGGACAATTCATATTATGTTAAATTTTTATACAAACAAAACTAATGTATGTAATGTTCTGCCTAGCTTTCTGGAGGTTCTCCAGACAGGCCTTGGTGTCATCAGGATAGTCACCACGAGGATGGACCAAAGTCTTTATTGTCTCCTTCACAGTCTGTATCTGTCATAGTCTGATCCAGTCTCAGTCTGATCCAGTCTCCTCCAGCAGTCTGATAGTCTGCCAGTCTCAACCAGTGTCCCCAGTTTAAATATCCTATTACAATTACATCATTACAATATACTAGGTATAAGTCAATCTAGAGTGATTATATCATTATATCAAACTAGAGTGATTATATCTACTATAATAATGATAACAATTATATCATTATTATAGTACATATATGTGAACTAAAGAACCATTATCTCATCAATTTCCAATGAGTTAATACCTAGTTTCAAGTATACTTCTCCAAAGTTCTGGCCCTCTACAAATGTAACCAAGATTAGCAGGAAAGCAAAAAGCTGGGAAAAATTCTTTATGGTAAGTGTCTCTAATAAAGGTCTCTTTTCCCAACTATGTAGATAACACCATCAAATTTATAAGGATACAAGCAATTTCCTAAATGATACTTGGTCAAAAGATGAACAAGCAGTTTTCAGATTAAGAAATCAAAGCCATCTATAGTCATATGAAGAATTACACTATATCACCTTTTGTTATTAAAGATTTTTATTTACAAAGCAATATGCATGGGTAATTTTTCCAACACTACTCTTGCAAACCTTTTGTTCCAAATTTTCCCCTACTTCCCCCTATCTCCTCCCCTAGCTGGCAGGTAGTCAAATACATGTTAAATATGTTGAAATACATGTTAGCGCACACAGTTATCTTGTTTCACTAGAAAAATCAGATCAAGAAGGAAGAAAAAGAAAAACTGAGAAAGAAGACAAAATGCAAACAAGTAACAACAGAAAGAGTGAGAATGCTATGTTGTGTTCCACACTCTGACTCTCTTCATCACCTCACAAGTGGAACTCATTTGGTTCATCTCATTGTTTTTTTTTTTTTTTTGGTTCATCTCATTGTTGAAGAGGGCCACGTCCATCAGAATTGATCATGATATAGTATTGTTGTTGAAGTATATAATGATCTCTTGGTTCTGCTCATTTCACTTAACATCAGTTCATGTAGGTCTCTCCAGGCCTCTCTGAAATCATCCTGATGGTCATTTCTTACTGAACAATAGAATTCCATAGCATTCATATACCACAATTTATTCAGCTATTCTCCAATTGATGGGCATCCACTCAAACTGCATACCCTTTGACCCAGCAGTGTTTCTACTGGGATTATAGCCCAAAGAGATCTTAAAGGAGGGAAAAAGACCACATGTGCAAAAATGTTTGTGACAGCCCTGTTTGTAGTGGCAAGAAAATGGAAACTGAGTGGATGCCCATCAATTGGAGAATGGCTGAATAAATTGTGGTATATGAATGCTATGGAATACTATTGTTCAGTAAGAAATGACCATCAGGATGACTTCAGAGAGGCCTGGAGAGACCTACATGAACTGATGTTAAGTGAAATGAGCTTAGAACCAAGAGATCATTATATACTTCAACAACAATACTATATCATGATCAATTCTGATGGACGTGGCCCTCTTTAACAATGAGATGAACCAAATCAGTTCCAATAGAGCAGTAATGAACTGAACCAGCTACACCCAGCGAAAGAACTCTGGGAGATGATTATGAACCATTACATACAATTCCCAATCTATTTTTGTCCACCTTCATTTTTGATTTCCTTCACAGGCTAATAGTACACCATTTCAAAGTCTGATTCTTTTTATACAGCAAAATAACTATTAAGACATGTATACTTATATTGTATTTAATTTATACTTTAACATATTTAACATGTATTGGTCAACCTGCCATCTGGGGGAAGAAATGGGAGGAATGAGGGGAAAAAGTGAAACAAAAGATTTGGCAATTGTCAATGCTGTAATATTACCCATGCATATAACATGTAAATAAAAAGCTATAAAAATTATAAAAAAAAAATTTAATTTTAAAAAAAGGGGGGTATGCAGTTTGATAACCTTTTGAGTATGGTTCCAAACTGCTCTTCAGAATGGTTGAATCACTTCACATTTCCACCAACAAAGTATTAGTATCCCAGTTTTCCCACATCCCCTCCAACATTCGTCATTACCTTTTCTTGTCATCTTAGCCAATCTGACAGATATATAGTGGTATCCCAGAGTTGTCTTAATTTGTATTTCTCTGATCAATATTAATTTGGAGCATCCTTTCATGTGACTACAAATAGTTTCAATTTCTTCATCTGAAAATTGTCTGTTCATATCCTTTGACCATTTATCAAATGGAGAATGGCTTGACCTATTATAAATTTGAGTCAATTCTCTATATATTTTAGAAATGAGGCCTTTATCAGATCCTTTGGATGTAAAAATGTTTTCCCAGTTTTTTGCTTCCCCTCTAATCTTGCCTGCATTAATTTTGTTTGTACAAAAGCTTTTTAACTTAATATAATCAAAATTACCTATTTTGTGCTCAGTAATACTCTCTAGGTCTTCTTTGATCACAAATTCCTTTCTTCTCCACAAATCTGAGAGGTAAACTATCTTAGGTTCTAATTTGTTTATAATATCTGTCTTTATGTCTAGATCATGAACCCATTTTGACCTGATCTTGATATATAGTGTTAGGTATGAGTCTATGTCTACTTTCTGCCATACTATTTTCTAATTTTCTTAGCATTTTTTGTCAGATAGTGAATTCTTATCCCAAAACCTGGGGTCTTTGGGTTTGTCAAATACTAGATTGTTACAGTCATTTTCTTCTGTGAACCTAATCTATTCCTCTGATTAACTTCTCTATTTCTTAGCCAGGACCAAATGATTTTGATGACTTTTGATGATTTTTTTGATGATTTTGATTGATTTTTTGATGATTTTGATGATTTTTATAATGTAGTTTTAAATCTGTTTCATCTAGGCCATCTTCATTTGCTTTTCTCTTTATTAACGCCTTTGAAATTCTTGACCTTTTGTTCTTCCAGATGAATTTTATTGATATTTTCCCTAGGTCATTAAAATAGTTTCTTGGGAGTTTGATTGGTATAGCACTAAATAAATAGATTAGATTAGGGAGTATTGTCATCTTTGTTATATTCACTTGACCTATCCAAGAGCACTTAATATTTTTCCATTTGCTTAGATCTGACTTTATTTTTGTGGAAAGTGTTTTGTAGTTTTGCTCATAGTTCCTGACTTTCCCTTGGTAGATAGATTCCCAAGTATTTTATATTATCAACATTTATTTTCAAGGACATTTCTCTTTGTTTCTCTTGCTGTTGGATTTTGTAAGTGATATATAAAAATGCTAATGATTTATGTGGATTTATTTTGTATCCTGCAAGTTTGCTAAAGTTGTGGATTATTTCTAATAGTTTTTTAGTTGATTCTCTAGGGATCTCTAAGTATACCATCATATCATTTGCAAAGAGTGAGAATTTGGTTCCTTCATTACCTATTTTAATTCCTTTAATCTCTTTTTCTTCTCTTATTGCCAAAGCTAGCATTTTCTACTACAATATTGAATAGTAATGGTGATAGTGGGCAACATTGTTTCACCCCTTATCTTATTGGGAATGGTTTCAGTTTATCCCCATTACATTATGTTTGCTGATAGTTTTAAGGAAAAGTCCATTCATTCCTATGCTCTTTAGTGTTTTTAGGAAGGGGTGTTAGATTTTATCAATTTTTTTTCTGCACCTATGGAGATAATCGTATGGTTTTTGCTAATTTATTGATATAGTCAATTATGCTAATAGTTTTCTTGATATTGAATGAACCCTGCATTCCTGGTATAAATCCTACTTGGTCATGGTATATTATCCTGGGAATGATTATCTGTAACCTCTTTGCTAACATTTTGTTTAAGATTTTTGCATCAATATTCATTGGGGAGATTGGTCTATAATTTTCTTTTTCTGTTTTCATCCTACCTGGTTTAGGCATCAGTACCATGTCTGTATCATAAAAGGAATTTGGTAGAAGTCCTTCATTCCCTATTTTTTGAATTTGAATTTGAATTAATTGTTCTTTAAATGTTTGTAGAATTCACATATAAATCCATCTGATCTTGTTCTATTTCTTTTTCTAAAATGGGACTATATAAGTAATTTATTTCCTCTTCTGTTAATCTGGGCAATCTATATTTTTGTAGGTATTCTTCCGTTTCACTTAGGTTGTCAAATTTATTGGAATAAAGTTGAGCAAAGTAACTCCTAATAATTCCTCTAATTTCCTCTTGATTGGTGAATAGTTCTCCTTTTTCATTTTTGAGACTAACAATTTGATTTTCCTCTTTCCTTTATCCAATTAAATTAACTAAAGGTTTATCTATTATTTTGTTGTTGTTTTTTTTTTTTTTCATAAAATCAACTGTTAGTTTTATTTATTAATTCAACAGGATTTTTTTTAGTTTCAATTTTATTGATCTCTCCTTTTATTTTTCAAATTTCAAGTTTGGTATTTGGATGGGGGGGGGGTTAATTTGTTCTTTTTCTAGCTTTTTTAGTTGCAAGCCCAATTCATTGATCTTTTTTTTTTTCTCATTTTATGCATGTAAGCATTTAGAGATATAAAATTTCCCCTTATTATCACTTTGGCTGTATCCCACAAATTTTGGTATGTTGTCTCATTATTGTCATTCTCTTGGATGAAATTATTGTTTCTATGATTTACTGTTTTAGCCATTCATTCTTTAGGATGAGATTTAGTTTCCAATTACTTTTTGGTCTATTTCCCCTGGTCTTTTATTGAATGTAATTTTTATTGCATCATGATCTGAAAAAAAATGCATTTACTATTTCTTCCTTTCTGCATTTTATTTTGAGGTCTTTATGTCCTAATACATGGTCAGTTTTTGTGTAGGTTCCAAGAACTGTCAAGAAGAAAGTGTACTCCTTTCTGTCTCCATTCAATAGTATTCTATTCACCTCTTTAACTTCTTTCTTATTTATTTTATAATTTGATTTACTAGTTCTGAGAGAGCAAGGTTGAGATCTCCCACTATTATAGTTTTGCTGTTTACTTCTTCTTGCAACTCTCTTAACTTCTCCTTTAGGAATTGAGATGCTACAGCTACTTGGCGCATATATGTTTAATATTGATATTGCTTCATTTCTATGATACCTTTTAGCAAGATATAGTTTCCTTCCTTATCTCTTTTAATTTAATTTTTGCTTTTACTTGATCTGAGATTAGGATGGCTACTCCTGTTTTGTTTTGTTTTTTCACTTCACCTGAAGCATAATAGATTCTGCTCCAGTCTTTTACCTTTACTCTGTATGTATCACTCTGCTTTAAATTTTTTTTTTTTTTTTGTAAACAACATATTGTAGATTTCTGGCTTTTAATCCAGTCTGATATCTGCTTACATTTTATGAGAGAGTCCATCCCATTCACATTTACAGTTAAAACTATTAATTCTGTATTTTCTGCCATCTTATTAACCCCAAATTATACTTTTCTCTTTCCTTTTCCTCTTTCCCTCCTCCCCACTATTTTGCTTATGAGTACTACTTGCCTCAAGTAAAGCGCCCCCTTTAGAGACCCTCTCCCTTTCTTATGCCTTTCCCCTACTATTTCTGTTTTCCCTTTTATTTAGCTTATCCCTTCTTTTTTTGCCTTTCCTCTCCCACTTTTCTATAAGGTGAGAGAAATTTCTCAGTGAAACTAAATATATCTAATATTCTTTCTCTGAGCCAAATCTGATGAGAGTAAGATTCACACAATATTTGTCACCCTCCTTTCTTTCCTTCAATTATAAGAGGTTTTCTTTGCCTCTTCCTGAGATGTGATTTCTTTCATTTTAACTCCACTTTCCCTACTAGATACATTATAAAAATGTGTATCTACTTGTAGAGGGCTGAAACTCCCAAAAGTTATGCTTGAATCAGACTACGGAGCACTTAAGGCTAATTACTTATTTGATGTGAGACAATGACTATTAGCATATATTTGGATAAATAGCTCTACTCACTGTTGGTGCTTGCTGAATGTTTGGTGTTAAAATAACCATAGGCAAGGATTAGAAGGAGGAGGGAGAGAGGCTAGAGGCACATGGTGGCAGGACAAGGAGGAAAGAGGCTGGTGTCTCTGAACTCCAGAATCCAGGATTTTGCTTGTCTGTAGATTTCTTGAAGAGGGGTGGGGGGGAAGAGAGGGGAGGGAGGAGACTCTGGAGGCAGCCTTAGTTTCGGTTCTGTATAATAATCACTTCAAATGCAGCCAGGGATTAAAGTCCAGATCCTTTATTTTCTCTTTCCTTCACTTGGGGCTCGGCTAGCTTTTTGGAAACCTTCTAGATCTTGGTTTCATTGTTCTCCACAGGACAGCCTGACACCTCTTCTCTGTCTTCCTTCATTCTGCCCAACTGAATCCTGGCTTCTCAATCTCCCAGAGTGCTCCTTGGCCCTGAGAGCTTCTTGCTTATATGCTGCACATTGAGTATTCTCGAATCATTACATCACTAGGAAACTATTACTTGTTGTAGGATTAAATCAATACTAAATTAGATTTCACCATTGTCTCCTCAATTCCACTGACTTAGTGCCTTGTAAGAATTCTAACACTTACTGAGTCTCACTACTCAGTAATGAATCTATCTGGCAGGATTTTCCCCAAAGTATTGCAGCTCATCTATCTGGAACTTCTCAGTAAGGCTCAGGCTCACTCTTCCTGCTTCCTTAAATAAAATTCTATTTATATAAGGAAGAAGCAAAGCAGTTCTTAAAATTCATATGAATATAATCTGTTACAAAAATCAGTAGGAGTTTCATACTTCACATCAAATTTCTAATTTCAAGATATACAACAATTTTTAAATTTACCAGGATTTAGCTTTTGTTAATAAGACTCTCTAAATATCTAATTAAATGTTCTATTGTTGTTATTCAGTCATTTATGTTTTGTCCAATTCTTAGTGACTTCACTTTTCTTGGCAAACATTTTGTAGAGTGGCTTGTCATTTCCCTTCTTCAGCTTATTTTACAGATGAGGAAACTGAGGCAAAATTAAGTGACTTGCCCAAGGTTACAATGCATTTGCTCATTCGGGTCAGAACACACCAAACATCAAGACTGGTTTGACAAAAATGATGGGGAAAATCAGAAGCTGCTAAATGAAAAAGAAGAACTTCACAGGATGTACTAGCAAGATAGTTCATTCATCTCTAAGAAGATAGCATTCAATTCCATCAAAAGCAAAGTACAGTTGAAACTTTGAGAGATGCAGAATTCGTGGCTCAGTAAGGAGGCAGATGAAATTCAGTTTTATGTTGATAACAACTATCCAAAGTGTTTTTATGATGTACTGAAGACTATAAGCCAAATAGCAACTACTCAGTGCTGGTGAAGCCAGCTGATTAGTGATAAGGACATGATCCTAGAGAGATGGGCTGAACACTTCCATAATGTTTCAACACACCATCATCAATCAATGCTGAAGCCATTGACCATTTATCTCAGGTTGAAATCAATCATTCTGCAGTTCCAACTGAATGCTTTGAATACCATTAGGCTCCTTTCATGTGACAAAGCACCTGATGCTGATACTATTCCAGTTGAGATTTACAAAGGGGAGAGGGGTTCCCATTGCTCATACAAAAGTTGACTAAATTTTTCAGGTTATATGGAAAGAAGAAGTTATTCCCCAGAAGTTCAAGGATGCCTCATTGTCCATCTCTCCAATGGTAAAAGTAATAGACTGTACTGTGACAATCATAGGAGAGTCTCTCTCTTAGTCCTATTACTGACAAGATTCTTGCCAAAGTCCTCCTTAATAAGCTGAACCTACATCTGGAAGAGGATTATCTACTTCACTGTCAGTGTGGCTTCAGAAGGGGTCAAGAAACAGTTGATGTGGTGTTTGTTGCCTGACCACTCCAGAAGAAATGGTAGAAGCAGAACACAGGTCTGTATATAACATTCATGGATCTGAACAAGGTCTTTGATATTGTCAGTCATGAGGACTTACGGAAAATTGTCAAAATTTTATTGTCCAGAGAAGTTTATCAGTATTGTACATTAATTTCATAATGGCATGTTTGCTTAGATTCTGGACAATGGACAATGCTCTCAAGCTTTCCCAGTCATCAATGGAGTAAAACAAATTTTGTGCTTGCTCCCATGCTTTTTAAGCATGATGTTTTTGTCACAATATCAAGCATCTTCAATGAGGACAAACATGGCATCAAAGTCAGCTACCATGCACTCACAGTAAAATTTTCAACTTGAAAAGGCTACAAACCAAAACTAAAGTGGAGGGAATGTTGGTGCATTTTTGTTGTTGTTGTTGTTGTTTGTTGTTTGCAAATGATTGTGCACTCAATGTAGGCTCCCAAGCTGAGATGCAACAAAATGTGGATCAATTTTCTACTGCTTGTGTTAATTTTGGGCTAACAGTTAACATCAAGAAAACTCAAGTCCTCCATCAATCTGCATCACATTATCTGTATGTGGAACCATCAAATGGAGAAGTTTTGAATATCATGGAAAGTTCACTTACCTTGGCAGTATACTTTCTGTGGATGTACATATTGATAATGAGGTTGATGCATGCATTGCCAGAGTTAGCTCAGAGTTTGAAAGACTACAAAGTTAAGTATGGGAGAGGAGACTGACTATTAGACTGACTACCAAACTGAAGGTTTATAGAGTCATTGTGCTGACCTCCCTTACTGGTTACCTGTGAAACCTGGACAGTATACCAATGCTGTACCAGGAAACTGAATTGCTTCCATCTGAATTATCTTAGAAAGGTTCTGAAGATCACCTGATACCCCGATATCAGATACTAATACCAAATACCAGATACCAGATACCAGAAATCTAAAGTTTTTTTCTTAAACTAAACCACCAAGGTTTCAAATTCTACTGCAGAGAACACAACTCCATTGGGCTGGCCATTTTGTTCGAATGCCAAATATATGTTTCCCAAGCACTCACAAAGTGGTCAGAAAAAGTGATACAAGGAAACTCTCAAGGTCTCTCTTAAAAACTTTAGAATTGATTTATGACACTGGCATAGGATCACCCAGCATGGTGTGCCCCCAGCAGAGAAAGTATCATGCTCTATGAATAAAATAGAATTGAATTAACTCAGAAGAAACATGAGATGCACAAAGTTAGACAATCCACACCAAATGTTCATAGGGACTATTTGTGTCCAGCCCATGGCAGAGCATTCCAAGCTCATAATGGTCTGATTATCCATAGACACATACACTAATTTGACTCTAACATAGTAGTGTCATTTTATTTTGGTCCTCTTCAAGAACAAAGGATGAGAACCTACTGATATATATATTATATATATATATATATATATATATATATATATATATATATATTCAAGATCACTTATATATATTCAAGATCACTTACTTTCTTCTACTTGCTCTTACCAATCATATCCCAAATAACCAAATAACCCCTTCCAAAGGGGGGGAAGAAACAGAGAAAGAAAAAGAGACAAAGACGGAGAGACAAGAGACAAAGAGACCGAAACAGAGAGAGAAAAGAGGGAGAAAAACAGAGGCAGACAGACAGACATATACAACCCACAGATATAGACAGGCAGACAGAGAGAAACTGAGAAATGAAGAGAATGTCCCCCTTTCTTTTTTTCTACACCATCGTCCAACTCTTCCTCTGTATTATTGTCTTTTCCAGAGGTCTCCTGTCTTAGCATTTCATTCCTAGTTATTTACAATCAGTGGGATCTAAGAGATAAACCCTTCCAGATAAAAAGTCAGGGGATTTTTACTTTTCATTCTTGTTAAGAGTTTCTCCCCAAATTGCTTTCAGCTTCTAACCAGATTCCAGGAGCCCAACACATAGACCACAGCAGTGGCCAGCCAGTGGCAATTTTTGTTAGCATTTTTTCTCAGTTCTTGAACTCGCAGAGCCAGCCACACGTGTAATTACCTTTGGCTGATGGGACACTTCTGCATCTGGGATGCCAATTGCAGGCTTTCTTCCCAAGTTCTAGGCCACTCCTCCCTCTTGGGATATGGTTGACTTGCCCTGGGATTGCCCCTGGTAGAGAATCTCCTCAAATGCATTTCTTTGGTATCCTGCTAACTATGCCAATTGGAAGGATACAAATCATCCAAAGGAACAGTTCCACTATAATAGAAAAATAGTAATGTGTCAAAGAAAGAAGCAGATCATGCCAGCATGGTGTAAAGGTTCGCATCTATAAGGAGTTCTTTTTGGTTAATTGAGGGAGTTTACTCATGAAGTTGGTCAGTGATAGATCTCTACATCAACTTTAAACCAGATTAGATATTACACAGAAATAGAACAAAAAAGGCACAGTGCCAAGGATAGCCTAGGGTCAAGTTATAGTTAAGATTAGAGTTAGAGGTTAGAGATTATGATTTCACACTCTGCCTCCCACTATACAACCCCTATCCATGATTATGAGCTTTCATTCTTATTTCATTCATTTATTTGGAATTTATTATTGTACAAGGGATAAAATGCTGAAAAGAATTAAAATTTTTTTAACCAAATTGTTTCCCAGGTTTTCTAGCAGTATTTGAAAAAATACCTTCTTTAATTCCATCCAGCAACAAATGGATGTGCTTATTCTATGATCCTGCCAGGACTGATCTTGTTGCTTTAAATTTTTGGCAATTTGATAATTATGAGATAGTTCTTCAAAGTTAGTTTTATTTGCCTGAAACATCAGATCATTTTAAACTACCACATTAGCAGATAGGAGCATGATAACAGTATTCATAACAATATTCTATTGCTTTATACACATACTACCCTCAAGAAATCAGGAAAAGATTTAGCACCCTCTACTTCCCCCAAAAAACCCAAACAAACACAAATTGGTTGCTTACAATTAGAGGATGAAAGTTCATATCCCAACTCTTCCATTTCTTTCCTGTTTAATTTAGTTTCTTAGATTCTTAATTTCTTCATTTGCAAAACATTGAGACTGAATTGATCCCCTCCAGACTTAAGTCCATGATGCTAGGAGATGAATAAGTTGGTGGCTTTCCCTTTCTCATTTTTTTGGTTGAATTCTACAATACTCAAAGATTATTTTAAGTAACAACTAAGTAAAATGGATGAGGTCACTGGGGCAAATGGGATGGGAGAAAAACCCATCCTCAGCCTTTTCCTTAAAAATCATAAATAATTTAAAAGTTATCTTGACAAATATAAAAAATTTAACATTTCTATATATGCCTTCTATATATACATATTATACATATAAGCATGTTTCATATGTGTGTGTATGAGTATCTTGAGATGGATGTAGATCACTGGTGATTGTTCCAAATGCCAATAAAATCACAGGCCCAGTCCTTATCTCTATTATAAATTTAGCATAGTAGGGTCAACACTGCCCTGTTTATGTGGCCTTCTGAAACTGTTTCTGCTCTCTTCTATGTATTTTAAACCGTTTTATTGATATTTTCAATTTTTCTTCCCATCCCTCCACTATAACTTTTCCCATTCTTTTCATAAGACCTTTCCTCAAAGTTTCTACTAGATTCCACTAAATAGTAAATAAGAACAATTTCATATACCGATTGTGTTTGAAAATGTATGTCTCATTTTGCTTTTCTAGTTCAGGTTGATGAACTACTGAATGACCTACGTGCAAATCTGACCATAGACACTTACTAGCTGTGAAATCTTGCGCAAGTCTCTTACCTTTGTTTGCCTCAGTTATAAAATGAATTGGAGAATGAGATAGCAACTATTCCAGTATCTTTGCTAAGAAAATCCCAAATGGGTGGCAAAGAGTCAGACATGATTGAAAAGATTAAACAACAACAAAAAGTCCAGGTTGGCAAACTATAACCATAGGCCAAATTTTTTGTTTTTAGTTTGGCCAGTGTGCTAAGAATGGATTTATATTTTTAAATACTTTAAAAACTTTACTTAAAAATATTAAAAGCATTCTTGGTTGCAGGTGGTATAAAAAAAGGGAGCAAGTTGATTTTAATCTTGCTTTGGTAGTTTGCTGATCTCTGCTTCTTTGTCAAAAGGTAGGAAGAATAAAGTCTTCTGGATTTACAATTATGGCTTTAGTCAGAATTCTTAAATCTTTCACAATTGTTCTTATTTATAAATTATACAAATAGTTCTCCTGGTTCTGTTAACTTTACTCTGCATCATTTCAAACAAGTTTTTATAGTTTTTTTTTCCCTATTACTAGCTTCTTAAACTGTAGGTCATAATCCCACATGGGGTTGAATAATTGAATGTGGGGGGTCACAAAATTATGATTTAGTATCAATAAATGTTTGATTTGCATACCTTTTTATATACTTTTATACCCAGGATTGCATAAAAATTGCTTGGTCAAAAGAAATCATGAGTGGAAAAAGTTTAAGAAGTCCTATCTTGTAGCATAATAATATTCTATTACATTCAAATACCATAATTACAACAAAAATTGTTGACATAAACTTTTTTTTGGGGGGGGCAAATACAGATCTTTACCCTCTCTTATTGATCTCTTTTGGGCATATGCCTAGTAGTAGTATTGCTGGGGCAAAAGTTATATACAATTTAGCAAATTGGGAAGTATAGTTAGAAATTGTTTTCCAGACTGTTTGAAACAATTTACAATTCTACTAACAGTGAATTAGTGAGCCCTTTTCCTAACATCTCTTCCAACAATTGCCATTTTTCTTTTTTTGTCATCTTTTTCAATCTGATGGGTGTAGTAAGATGGAAACATGGGTTAATTTGAATGTGCCAGTCTCTTAATTGTTATTAGAAGTATTTTTCCATATACATATTGATAGTTTGATCTTTTATATATATTGATAGTTTTCATCTTTTCTTTTGATAAATGCCCATTTCACATACTTTATCCATTTATCTATTGTCGAATGACTTTTGTCCTTAAACATTTATATCAATTCCCTTTGTATTTTGGAAATCAGACCTTTACCAGAGGGTTTCTTCTTTTCCATTCATATATAGGCATATTTTAAGGTGCTTTACTTTATGACTCTTTACAAATATTACCTGTTTAAAAAAAACAAAAACAAATTGAATGTTTGTAGCAAACTTGTGTCAAGAAAATCTATTGGCACAATTTTTTTCCAACAGTATGTACTCATCTCATGTCTCACATTTGGTGATTCTTGTAATCTTTCAAACTTGATGTTATTCTAGATGTTATATCATGCCCATATAAGATTTGAACTTATGAAATATTTAATGTATTAAACATAATATTAAACCTTTTAATTAAATATTTAAAATATTTTAAACAATTAAATCCCTTCCTTTGATAGTAATTTTAAAATTTGCGAACCTGCAACTTGATTTGTTCATATAATTACTGTGTTAAGAAATGGTGAGGCAGAATAAAAAACTGGAAAGTGTTATGGAGGGAGAAAGGCTTTGTTTCCTCGGTTTTTACCCAGCTTTGTCAAGCTTTTCCCCACATTTCCACTCCCAATCGTTCAGATCTATTTTACTTAAGAGTTAAAAGTTATCACATGATGTAATTCCAGCCTACGAATGGAGGCTCCATTTCTCAATGGGCAAATTTGGGTTGCATAATAGTTGTCTAAGTGTAAAGGGTCATGAGAGGTTACCTTCAATATTCGAAGACTCAGATTGCGAAAAGTAATTTATTTCTGTCTGGTTCTCTCTGCAAGAGGTGAAAGTTTCCAAAAAGCCAATTTAGGCTTGACACTGGGAAACATTTCAGAACTGTTTAAAGTGGAATGAGACTACCTTGGAAAGCAGCGACCTCTTAACTGGAGATTTTCAATGAGATGAGAATGATTTGTGGTGGTGATAAAGGGGATTCTTGTTCAGGGTCGGACTAGGAAGATTCTGAGGTCCCTAGCCACTGAGAATCATCCTGTGATTCTGTGAAAGTCCTTTGCTTCCTAAAATACAGTGGCTGAGGAGTCAGAGTTTCGGGGTTTCACTCCTATCTCTATTATTCCTTGGGATCTTGGGGAGTCATTGAGCTCAAGGCTTGAAGCATGTCATGTAATGGGGGACTGTGTGCCAGGAATTCAGCGATATGGCTTCTGTTCTCAAGGAGCTCAAAAGCTAATGAGATCAATCTCCCTCGACTTCAATTTCCTCATCTGTAAAAAGAAGTAAATGGCACTTGGCCCAAGAAGTCACTTTTCAGCTCTAGATCTAAGACCCAGGGGAGGGGATGCAAATATGGGAGGGAAGAGGAGCTAGAGAAGTAAGACGGCGCATGCGTGTTCCAGAGCCCCTAACCGCCGTGGGCTGCCCAGTAGGGTTAGAAGTTGGGGGAAGGGCGATTGTTGCGCGAGGCCGGGTGGTGGAATTTCGAATGTTAACAGCCCTCTCTCCCATGCCAACCTCATTATTATTGAACCCGGGGAAGAGCTGGACTTGTGGTCTTTGAGTCCACGATAGAGCCTGGCCCTGGAGAGAGAAAAGAGGCAACAGAGCCGAAGTCTGGCTGACATTATTGACTTAAGAATCTTAGAGGCTTCTGGGTAATAGCCCCGCCCCATCCCCATGCTTCCTTCCATTCCCTCAGTCTAATCCTGGTAGGGTTGAAAGCAAGTCACGAAGTGGATGTGAAAGTGCCTGATCGGGAAGAGATTCTAAAAAAGGAAGAAGGAAAGAAGAGTGAAAGGGAAAGTGGGGATGGAAAGAGATGGGAGAAAGAAGAAAGTATTGAGGCAAGGGAATGAAGAGGAACAGATGACTTGGAGAGGACCTCAAAGAGGAAAGGGGTTTCATCCGGTAGTTTAGCGTCCCTTGATCCACAAGTAGTTAGGAAATCCTAGGTTCAAGTCTTGCCTCTGACTCAGTCTGGCTCTGTGACCCAAGGTCAATGGTAATATTCTGAAACTAGAAATTGTAGGTTGTAGGGAAAAAAAACAAAACTATAGAACATTGTAATAGTGTAGAAAAATTTCTACAGTTATAAGTTGTAAAAAATATATAGAGCATTTACAGACGTTGATAAATTGAATGGGGAAATTTCATCAAGGGAGTGCCTTGGAGAGAGAATAATCATAATGAAAGTAATAACTAATATTTATATAGCGCTTACCATGTGCTAGGCCCTTTTAAACCATCTCATTTGATCCTCAATCATGAGAGGTAGGTGCATTTTACAGATGAGGAAACTGAGGCAAACAGATTAAGTGATTTACAAAGGCTTATACAATCAGTTAAGTATCTGAGGTTGAATTGAAACTCTTCTTGACTCCAGGCTGTGACTACCTGATCATTGGGTCAGATTTATTACTCTGCCTTTCCCTACTAGAGTTCACTCTCCATTTGGCTGAAAAATTTACTCTCCTAAAGCATAAGTCTATGTCTAATTAGACTTCTTCTATGACCCCTGATAATGATGTTTTAGTCCCTTATGATTCTTATTATTTTCCTTTTAACTCTTGTGTTTGAATTACAAAGTTTCTGTGCAGCTCTAGTCTTTTCCTAAGAGATGCTGAGAGATCCTTTAAAGGATGATTTTTAAAGGAAGTTTTCCTTCTGCAGAGATACTTTTTTTTTTTTTTTTTTTTCTGGCTGAGATAGTCTTGGTTGCAAATCTATGTTCTTTGCTTTCTGGCATATCTTCTTCCAAACTCTGTCCACTTTATGGTGGTAGTTGCTAAATCATAGCTCTTTGGTGTTTGAATTTTTTCTGCTAGTTTCAATGTTTTTTCTTTGACCTAGAAACTGCACTTTGGCTCTATTGTTTCTGGGAGTTTTAATTCTGGGGTTTCATTCAGGGAAGTAACCTGTGGATTTTTAATGTTTCTGCTTTCCCTCTGGTTCTAGGAGATCTTTTAAAATTTTTTTGGAATAGGGTGTATAGATTCTTTTTTTTTTCCTTCAGGTATTATTTCCTTCAGGTATTTTTTACCTTTTCCTTAATGTTTTTAGGTCAATTATTTTTGCTTTGAAATTCTTAAATTTTCTTTTTTTAAAAAATACTTTTGACTTTCAATATTTCTTGTTGATTTGGCCCATTCTCATTTTTAGGGAGTTTGCTGCTTGGGCAAGATTTTGTACTTCTTATATTTAACTTTATTCCCTTTCCAATTCTTTTTTTCCATAGCTCTCTTTCCTCCTCCTCCATCATTTTTTTCCTCAAACACTCCCATTACATTTCTAAAAACACTTTGAGCTTAGGTGTCCTGGTGAGCAGTCCTTGGGTGCTAGGATGATTTCAGGGTACTGTTTGGAAGATTTTTTCTTCAGGATCCCTATCTCTTTCTATTTTGAGCTGAGATAGAAAAATGACTCATGGTGACCTTTTCTGAATTTCTCTATTAGGATTCAGTCTGGAGCATTTTTTAGATATGTCTGGAGAACTTTGTGGAGGGAAACCTGACTAAACAGCTTCCTTTCACTTCACCATCTTTGTTTAGTCATTTCACAAAATATCATTATAAATTGTTTTCTAGACCAGTTGGGTCAATTTATAGTTCGACCAATCATTCATTAGTGTTTCTGTGTGCCAATAGATTCTCCCACATCAACTTTTTATCTTGAATATATTTCTGCCAAAATAATAGGATTTTGTATAACTTTTATTGTTGTTTTGAATTTTTTATGAAAACTGTTCTTATCCTTTCATCACTTAATTATTAAGGCATGGCTCTTAGTTATTTATAAACATATATGTATGCACAAAATCACATAATGTGTGTTATATGTTATATTAATAAATAAAAATCTATGTGATTCCTTCTATACTTTGGCTATCACTAATGTATAACATTTTTTTCTTTTTTGATTGACTCTCTATTGTAAATCTTCTTTCTTCTCAGACTTCAACTCTCGGTTGAGAAGTATTAGACTTTCTCCAAGTATAGCTACATTAAAGTGCAATTCGGAAAGTTTAATAAAATTTAAAACAATAACATAATGTTAATTTGTAGTTTTCTGAGTCAATGAGTTGTAAAAGACTTATTTCCTTTTGAGTTTGAAGCCACTGCAGTATATCTGACACCCCCTTTAAAAACAGAACTCTTCAATCTCTTCCTCTCTCCTGATGTGTTTTTAAAAATCCTATAAATATTTCTAAGTTTGTCTTTATATCCCTAGCACCTAGCCCAGCCCCGGATCATAGGTGCTAAATGTTTCATGGCTGATTGATTCAATTTGCTCACTCATTTCTCCTCTTTCTAAAAATCTTTGTTATGTCTCTACCATTCTCCTCAAAACTTTCATCCCATTTATCATCCCACTCTTCTCCCTTTCACTATACTTTCAAGAAAAACATAGGACATCTACTTCTTTAACAACTCATTCCCTTCTCATTTGTTTTGCAGTCATAGTATTAATAAATAGGAGGCATAGTGAAGAAATCACCTTTTGGATCTGTAGATAAGAGAAGAATTCATGACCCAAAAAGTCCAAGAGAGAAATAGAGAAGAGAAGATAATTCTGATGTCATTAAAAACTTTTTGTGTAAACAAAGCTAATATAGCTGAAATTACAGCTCTAGTGATTGGGGAAAATATTTGCAACAATATTATTATAAATGTCATTTTCAAGATATATATGTGTATATATATATATGTGTTTTATATATATATATATATATATATATATATATATATATATATATGTATGTATGTGTGTGATTAATCCATTAGAGCCATTTCCCAACTGATAAATAATCAAAGGGTATGAATAGATAGTTTTTAAAGGAAGGATTCAGAGCTATCAACAGCCATATGAAAAAATGCTTCAAATCACTATTAATTAGATAAATACAAATTGAAACAGCTTTGAATTTCAAATGTGCACCTATCAGAAAGGCTAAATTGATATAAAAAAAAGATAACTTAGAAAACAGATATTAATGAATTGTTGGTGATGTGGTCCAGCTGTTCAGTAAAGCAATTTGGAGTTATGCCCCTAAGGTTACTCAGCTTATCCTTTAACCCACTCATACTCAAACACCACTTCTGGGCTCAAAGACACGAAAAATAGAGGAAAAGAATCCATAAATATATCTGAGACATGAATATTCTCTCTTTTTTGAGTGGCAAAGAACTAGAAATTTATAATAGTATTTGAATGTAATGTTATGCGATTAGAAATGATGAAAGAGATGGTTTTATAGGAACTTGGGAAGAGTTGTATAAACTGAATAGAGTGAAATGAAGAGAGATTTACATATTAATAGAATAAAGAAAAATTACTTTGAAAGACTTAAGAATACTGATCAGTGCAATGAGCAATCACAATTCTTTTGGACCAGTGATGAAATATACTACTTACCTCCTGACAGTAAAGTGACAAACTCTAGGTGCAGAAAGAGACATGTTTTTGAATACGACTAATAGGGAAATTTCTTTTTGCTTAATATGCAAATTTATTTTAAGAAAGTTCTTTTTCTTTTCTCCAATTGAGGATTGGAGGAGGGAAAATACAGTTTTGTTAATTGAAGAAAATACAATAAGAAGAATAAAACATGCACAATAAGATTTTGATACTAGTTTTGGAGTTAGGAAGAACTAACTTTAAATTTGGCCTTGGATACTTAGCTGACTCATCTTGGGCAAATCACTTAAAGTTATGAATGTCTATTGACAACCTCTGCTTGCCTTAGTTTTCTCATCCCTAAAAGAGGGATAATAATAGTTTCTAACTCCCAGGATTATTGTAAGGATCAAGTGATATATTTGCAAAACTCTTGACATAGGGTCTGGTACATAGCAAAGCAGAATAGAAATACTAGCTGCTGTTACTAATGCTAGCTTAGGAAAAAATATTTTGCTTATTACTTAGTTCTTCACTTCTACAAAGGCAAAGTTATTGAGTGCCAGAGTTCTGAATAAGGAAAGTATCGTTGTGCATTAGGTTTTTTTTTTTTAAATAGCTGATACGTGATTGAAATATGTGTAGAAATGACAATGTTTATCCTGCATTGCCATAAGTACTTTGATAGTGGTTAAGCAGTTCTTATAGGATGCTAGTTACAAATCTGAGTTGCTAATGTAATCTGGAAAGAGGAAAAGGGAAATAAGAGAATTTTGCAACTAGAGGAGCTGGAAGTTACATTATTAAACATGGTGAAACTGTTTAGAAAATTAACTAATTTTAAAATGCAGATTTTGACTCTGAAAGTGCCCTTTAGAAGAAAAAGGAAGAGGAAACATGGTTGTAGAAGAGGGCACCGCTCCCCCTCCTCCATCAGAAGAGGGCGCTGCCGCCCCTCCTCCGTCAGAAGAGGGCACCGCCGCTCCCCCTCCTCCGCCAGACGAGGGCGCCGCCGCTGCTGCCTCGGAAGGGGGCCCCTCTTCTCCTCCCCCTCCACCCCCTCCTCCAGAAGGGGGTGCCTCGCCTCCTCCTCCTGCCCCTGCTGCAGGTGCCTCTTCCCCACCACCTGCAACCCCTCCACCAGGCGCCTCCCCTCTTCCGCAAGGGGCTCCTCCAGAGAGTGGCGCCCCCGACGAGGGGGAAGCAGCCCCTGCCCAAGAAGAGGGATCAGTGCCGGACACAGTGTCCATGGAAGTAGAACAGCTCATAGCGCTTCCCGAGGACGAAGTCTCCGTTCCGTCGCGCCGTAGGAAGGCGCTTGGTGGCCGAAAAGTGCCTTCTTCGGAAAACCTGATCGCGCCGACCCGCAAGTTGTCCAAGTTCCACCGGACCGTGAGCGGCATGCAGGCCTTTCAGGAGACTATGAAGGAGAGGCAGGTGCGGATAAAGCTTGGGAGTTGGAGAGAGGACACGTAGTCCCAGCCCCCTGACCCAAGCCCTGATGCTGACTCTTCCTTTGCTTGCCCTTCTCTAGGCCAGATTTAAGGATGCGAGGGAGAACCGGAGGATACAGATCAATTCAACCTTCAAACATATATTTGAAATCCTCTCAGAGAAGCTCACTATAGACATAGCCACAATTGAGGAAATGATCTTGGACTGCCCAACAGTAAGTTTAAGTAATTCTTACATATCCATAATTCTTTTTTGGCGATACTTCTGAAGCCATAATTGAGTACTTGAGGGCCATTGTGAAAGAAAAAAATCGTTTGGGACAATGGCTATCGTTTTTTCTTGATCACAAAAGGCCGATTTATGGATTATAAAATAAAGAGTATTTTCAGTTTACTATTGAGAAAAATTGTGAACACAGGGAAAGGAAAAATTGATTAATACCCAAATTATGTTAGGATAGAATTAAATATAAAGCTACTTTATAAGTAAAAAAGTTGTGAAAAATAAATGAAATTATATTCATAAGGGAGAAGTTTAGACATATTAATGTTAAGTACAGATACAAATGTATGGAAAGAAAAACAACACAAAGATGAAGGGAACACTAAATTTTTATTGTGACTATAAACTATAAACAAACTATAAACTATTATGACTATAAACAATTAGTTAATAGACTACAAATACTTGACCACAGAAAGTTCCTATGGCTATTTTCTAGACTTCCAGAGGAATAAAGAAACCTTTTCTAGTCGGTGGAGAAATATAGTAAGCCCAGAGTTTAGAACCCTGATTTTTAAATCCCTTGTTTATGACTGGAGCAGAAACAGGACTCATCACCCGAAATAACAGCCTGCAGTTGATATGAACTATGTCAGGTTAAAGAAAAAAAAAACCCACGTGTTCAATACTTGACTATATAGGGACTTAATTTGCCAAAATTCCAAGGATGGTAAAGATTTATATGCCATATTAGACAAATAGTTAAACATTTGTGTTATATCTTATAATAATATCCTATCATGATAGGATTTTACATATTTGGATATGATCCAAAACATAAATACATTGAAATTTAGACATAAGTTAGTTGACTTAGAAGTTGGACTTTAGTTTTGTCACCCAAAGCTAACATCTAGAGCAGGGCTTTTTCCACTCCTTTTCTTTTTCACCTGAGAAATTTTTATGTGACCCAGATATATTTATATGTAAAATAGGCATACAAATCAATTATTTACTGATAGTAAATCATAATTTTATTACCCCTTCCCAATTCAGTTAGAAGACCCCATGTGGGGTCATGACTCACTGTTTTTGAAGCTGGGATGTAGAGCAAGAGATCTATTAACTTTTTTTTTTCTTCAATATTTTGATAACTATTTGAATATGATCTATTTCCTTTGTGATGCTATGTATTTTATACATTTAAAGATATTATTTTGAGACTTTGTTCATAGGTTTTACCAAACTGCCTAAGGGAAACATGAGATCTCCAAAAGATTAAGAATTTTCCTGAAAGCTAATGGTCTAGAGTTTCCACTATTTGGGAGTCGCCAATTTTCTGCTTTGTCTATTTATTCAGCTTTTATATTATGAATAAATACTATCTTTAAGAAAAGGAATAAGCACTTAATGTGGAAAATATCAAGTAATGGTCATAAAAATAAAAGATTCTATTTTGACAGATAGGAAAATATATATTTATATGGGTTATCTTTGAATCAGCTGACTTTAAATTTAGAACATCACTTTAATATAGGTAAAATTAGAATTAATTAAAAAAAAACAAAAAACCATGGCATGGTATGATTGTTGGTGGAACTGAACAAAACCAACCATTCTGGAGAGCAATTTGGAACTATCAAATTGTGCATGCCCTTTGACCTAGCAGTGTTACAACTGAGCTTATATCCCAAAGAGATCTTAAAGGAGGGAAAGAGCCTTACATGTGCAAAAATGTTTGTCGCAGCCCTCTTTGTAATGGCAAGAAACTGGGAACTGAATGGATGCCCATCAACTGGAGAATGGCTGAATAAGTTATGGCATATGAATGTTATGAATATTATTGTTTTATAAGAAATGACCAACAGGATGATTTCAGAGAGGCTTGGAGAGACCTACATAAACTGATGCTAAGGAAAATGAGCAAAACCAGGACATCATTATACATAACAACAACAAGACTATACGATGATCAATTCTGATGGAATTGGCTCTCTTCAACAATGAGTTGATTCGAACCAGTTCCAACTGTCCAGTAATGAAGAGAACCATCTATACCCAGAGAGAGGACTGTGGGAATTGAGTGTGGACCACAACATAGCGTTTTTACTTTTTCTGTTGTTTGCTTGAATTTTTTTTATCTCATATGTTGGATTTAACATATAATTTAACTTATTTAACATGTATTGGACTATCTGCCATCTAGGGGAGTGGGTGGGAGCAAAGAGGGGAGAATTTGGAACAGAAGGTTTTGTAAGGATCAGTGTTGAAAAAATTACCCATGCATGTTTTGTAAATAAAAAGATATAATTAAAAAATAAAATAAAATAAAATTTTTGAGTTCTTAAAAAAATATGATATGCAGTTAAAGTAATTTAATCCTAAATTGTTTATAAAAGTAGTGGCCCTTCAAAAATTGGAAAGTCATCCAGGGCATTTGATTAAAAAAAAGATGAGACAACGAACAGAAAATGAAAAAGATTTATATATGTTATATGTAAGCTATATTTCTGGGAGTTGTCATTTTAGGACTTCTTTCAAGTGGATTTTTAAAATTCCTTTTTTTCCTCCTCTGGTTCTAGGGTATGAGAGCAGTTTTTCTTGGTAATTTCTTGGGATATGTTGTCTGGGCTTTTTTTTTTTTTTTAATCATGATTTTAAGGTAGTCCAATAATACTTAAATGGTCTCTCCTAAATCTATTTTCTAGGTCGTTATTTTCTCATTAAGATATTTCATATTTTCTTCTATTTTTTATTTTTATTTTGTTTTTCTTAATATCGTATTGAGTCAGCTTCCACTTGAATGAATTTAATTTTAAGGAATTATTTTCTTCAGTGAGTTTTTGTGCTATTTTCTTTATTTCAGTAGGATTGTATTTTTTCAAATATATGCAAAAATAGTTTTACATTCACCTTTGCAAAACCTTGTGTTCCAAAAATTTTTTTCTCTTTCCTATCTTCCCAAGACAACAAGTAATCTAGTATAGGTTAATTAAACATGTACAATTTTTCTAAACTTATTTACATGTTTGTCATGCTGTGAAAAGGGAAGAAAAGATCAAAAGGGAAAAGAAACACAAGAACCAAGAAAAAAAGTCAAGCAAACAAAGAATAACAAAAAGGTGAAAATACTATCCTTTAATCCACATTCAGTCTCCCTAGTTCTCTCTCTGGATGTACATGCCATTTTCCATCATGTCAGTTGGAATGGCCTTGAATCATCTTATTATTGCAATTCTATTTTTTAAGGCTTTTTTTTCTTCAATGAATTTTGTATATCTTTGTTTTTCATTTTTTCTGTCTTTTACCAAGTTGTTGATTTTTTTTCTTTATTCTGCATTACTCTCATTTCTCTTCCCAATTTTTCTTCACCTCTAAATTGTCTTTAAAATTTTTTCAAGCTCGTTGAGGAGTTCTTTTGGTGCTTGAGACCAAATTAATTTTTTTTTTTTGAGGCTTGTTCTCTTCTAAGTTTGTGCCTTGATCCTTCCTGTCATCGCAGTAACTTTTGTCAAGTTTGTTTATTTGTTTGTTTGGTTTTACTTTTTCTGCCTATTTTGTGGCTTACCATTTTTGTTAGAATGGGGCTCTGCTCCTTCCATGTCCTAAGCTTCTTAGGAGCACTTAGGAGCCACTGCAAGTGGGCTCATCTGCTGACCAGCTTTGAACAGGGTTGGTGTGGAGGCAGGACCTCTGCTGACTGAGCCTTGACCACAGGGTCTCTCTGTTGGCTGATCCCAGAGGTGGGATCTAGGCAATGATCAGCCTACTGCCAGCCCTGTGGTAAGACTGGATCCACTGAGGTGTTGCCTCTTGAACTTTCCTGCTTACCAGCACCAGGACTGCTGGGATACACAGGAGTAGGGCCTTGCTGGTGAAATGTCTTGGCATTTGGTGTTTGTGCAGAACCTTTGCCATGTGGCTCCAGGACTTCAAGTCTTCCTAGCCCAGTGAGATACTGATCTTGATATGTTGATAAGCTGCTTTCCTGCTCCTAAATCAGTTCTGGGATAATTTTCAAATTGGTTGGAAGGGAATTTTGGTAGCAGAAGTCTAATTTAATTTTGAAAAGTTCCTTGGCTAGAGATTAAAAAAAAAGGAAAAGGACCTATGTACAAAAATATTTATAGCAACTATTTGCTCAATACCAATCAGACTCCCAAAAAACTATTTTGCTGACCTAGAAAAAATAACAAAGTTCATGTGGAAAAACAAAAGGTCAAGAATTTCAAGGGAATTAATGAAAAAAAAATCAAATGAAGGTGGCCTAGCTGTAACAGATCTAAAATAATATTATAAAGCAGCAGTTACTAAAACCATCTGGTATTGACTAAGAAATAGACTAGTTGATCAATGGAATAGATTAGGTTCAAAGGACAAAACAGCCAATAACTTTAATAATCTAGTGTTTGACAAACCCAGAGACCCCAGTTTTGGGGATAAGAATGCATTATTTGACAAAAATTGCTGGGAAAATTGGAAATTAGTATGGCAGAAACTAGGCATTGACCCACACTTAACACCATACACCAAGATAAGGTCAAAATGGGTTCATGACCTAGGCATAAAGAATGAGATTATAAATAAATTGGAAGAGAATAGGATAGTTTACCTCTCAGACCTGTGGAAGAGGGAGGAATTTATGACCAAAGAAGAACTAGAGATCACTATTGACCACAAAATAGAAAATTTTGATTATATCAAATTGAAAAGTTTTTGTACAAACAAAACAAATGCAGACAAGATTAGAAGGGAAACAATAAACTGGGAAAACATTTTTACAGTCAAAAGTTCTGATAAAGGCCTCATTTCCAAAATATATAGAGAACTGACTCTAATTTATAAGAAATCAAGCCATTCTTCAATTGATAAATGGTCAAAGGATATGAACAGACAATTCTCAGACGAAGAAATTAAAACTATTTATAACCATATGAAAATATACTCCAAATCATTATTAATCAGAGAAATGCAAATTAAGACAACTATGAGATACTGTTGGAATCCTTACTAACTGCTAACTAATTAGAGTTGATCTAATCTTACAAGAAGATGTTTTGGGCAGAACCTGAAACAAGGTACTAAGTAGAACTAATTAATATAAGGCTTGTGTTCACACCTTTACTCATTGGAGTTCAATGAGTTCACACCTCCCTTGAAGCTCTTTGGGCCAGAGAGCACTAGCATAAATGGAGCTTCAATAGGCCAGTCAAGGAAGTTCTTCAGAGTGAAGAAGCTACAAGTCGAGATTTCACCAGAATGGAGACATTCTGATGTCTGAAGAGTGGAGCTGGTTGGAGGCTGAAGAAAGCAGAGGCAGAGGCTGAAGGACCAGACCTTTGGATTTGGCGACATTTGGAGAGAGCTCTTGGAACCAAGCAGAGAGATAGGCCTCTAAGCTAACCAGGCTACATTGGAGATAATAAAAGATCTGAACTTTTATCACCTGGCTGTGTTTTGAGAAGAAAAAGCTCACCACATTTTGGCACCCAACGTGGGGCAAACAGACCCCTCAGTGGATTTCAGTGGAAAAGCTACGATCCTGATTCAAGTGGAAAAGCCTCTGATCCTGATCAGTGGAAAAGACTCTTCAACCCAGAAATTAGGGTGAGTGCAACAAAGAAATTTTGTTAGAAGAGTTAAAGTAGAATTTCAGCTAAGATGGGACAGATATTTAGAAAACAGCCTGTTTCTGTTCAAGGAAAATTTTTATTTATTTATTCATTCATTCATTCATTCATTCATTCATTTATTTATTTATTTAATAATAACTTTGTATTGACAGAATCCATGCCAGGATAATTTTTACACAGCATTATCCCTTGCAATCACTTATGTTTCGTTTTTTCCCCTCCCTCCCTCCTCCCCCCCCCAAGATGGCAAGCAGTCCTATATATGTTAAATATGTAGCAGTATATCCTAGATACAATACATATTTGCAGAACCGAACAGTTCTCCCACTGCACAGGGAGAGTTGAATTCAGAAGGTAAAAATAACTCGGGAAGAAAATCAAAAATCAAATAGTTCACATTCATTTCCCAGTATTCCTTCTTTGGGTGTAGCTGTTTCTGTCCATCATTTATCCAATGAAACTCAGTTAAGTCTCTTTGTCAGAGAAATCCACTTCCATCAGAATACATCCTCATACAATATCGTTGTCGAAGTGTATAATGATCTCCTGGTTCTGCTCATCTCACTTAGCATCAGTCCATGTAGGTCTCTCCAAGTCTCTCTGTATTCATCCTGCTGGTCATTCCTTACAGAGCAATAATATTCCATAACATTCATATACCACAATTTACCCAGCCATTCTCCAATTGATGGGTATCCATTCATTTTCCAGTTTCTAGCCACTACAAACAGGGCTGCTACAAACATTTTGGCACATACCGGTCCCTTTCCCTTTTTTAGTATCTCTTTGGTATAAGCCCAATAGAAACACTGCTGGATCAAAGGGTATGCACAGTTTGATAACTTTTTGGGCATAATTCCAGATTGCTCTCCAGAATGGTTGGATTCGTTCACAACTTCACCAACAATGCATCAGTGTCCCCGTTTTCCCGCATCCCCTCCAACATTCATCATTATTTTTTCCTGTCATCTTAGCCAATCTTACAGGTGTGTAGTGGTATCTCAGAGTTGTCTTAATTTGCATTTCTCTGATCAATAGTGATTTGGAACACTCTTTCATGTGAGTGGTAATAGTTTCAATTTCTTCATCTGAAAATTGTCTGTTCATATCCTTTGACCATTTATCAATTGGAGAATGGCTTGATTTTTTATAAATTTGAGTCAGTTCTCTATATATTTTGGAAATGAGGCCTTTATCAGAACCTTTAATTGTAAAGATGTTTTCCCAGTTTGTTGCTTCCCTTCTTGTTTGCATTCGTTCTGTTTGTACAAAGGATTTTTAATTTGATATAATCAAAATTTTCTATTTTGTGATCGGTAATGGTCTCTAGTTCATCTTTGGTCACAAATTTCTTTCTCCTCCACAAGTCTGAGAGATAAACTATCCTATATTCCTCTAATTTATTTATAATCTCGTTCTTTATGCCTAGGTCATGGACCCATTTTGATCTTATCTTGGTATGTGGTGTTAAGTGTGGGTCCTTGCCTAGTTTCTGCCATACTAATTTCCAGTTATCCCAGCAGTTTTTATCAAATAATGAAATCTTATCCCAAAATTTAGAATCTTTGGGTTTGTCAAACACTAGATTGCTATAGTTGACTATTCTGTCTTGTGAACCTAACCTTTTCCACTGATCAACTAATCTATTTCTAAGCCAATACCAAATGGTTTTGGTGACTGCTGCTTTATAATATAATTTTAGATCAGGTACAGCTAGACCACCTTCATTTGATTTTTTTTTTCATTAATTCCCTTGATATTCTCGACTTTTTATTGTTCCATATGAATTTTGTTGTTATTTTTTCTAAATCATTAAAATATTTTCTTGGAAGTCTGATTGGTATAGCACTAAATAAATAGATTAGTTTAGGGAGTATTGTCATCTTTATTATATTCGCTCGGCCTATCCAAGAGCACTTAATATTTTTCCAGTTATTTAAGTCTGACTTTATTCGTGTGAAAACTTTTTTGTAATTTTGCTCATATAATTCCTGACTTTCCTTTGGTAGGTAGATTCCCAAATATTTTATGCTATCAACAGTTATTTTGAATGGAATTTCTCTTTGTATCTCTTGCTGTTGGATTTTGTTGGTGGTGTATAAGAATGCTGAGGATTTATGGGGATTTATTTTGTATCCTGCTACTTTGCTATAATTATGAATTATTTCCAATAGCTTTTTAGTAGAATCTCTGGGGTTTTCTAGGTATACCATCATATCATCTGCAAAGAGTGATAATTTGGTTTCCTCATTGCCTACTCTAATTCCTTTAATATCTTTCTCGACTCTTATTGCCGAGGCTAGTGTTTCTAATACAATATTGAATAATAATGGTGATAGTGGGCAACCTTGCTTCACTCCAGATCTTACTGGGAAAGGTTCCAGTTTTTCCCCATTGCATATGATGCTTACTGAAGGTTTAAAATATATGCTCCTAACTATTTTAAGGAAAAGTCTCAAGGAAAATTTTTAGAGAGCATTGTCAAAATTATGGAAAGCCAAGGTTTAATTATAATTTTGGAGCAGATCACTGAACTTTTAGAAATCGTTAAGTACATATATCCTTGGTTTTCTACAGAAAAGGAATTAGATTTAGATGAATGGAAATTAATCGGAGAAAAACTGGGTGAATGCTACAGATCTAATTCAAACTCAATGCAGTGGACATTAGAAAGAGAGGATCTTTTTTATAATAGAAATGGACCTGACTCAATTTCCAAAGACATAATTAATACATATAATGTAATACAATTGGCTATAAGAAGTTATTTAAGTGATAGAATGATGAAAAGGAAAGTACAGGAGGAAGAAGTGCCAACTTTACTAGGTGAAAAGGAGGACGAATCATATGAGAATGGAGTTAATTACAATTCTTAGTATGATACTTCACGGCAGGAGGAATTAGGTGATTCCACATCTCATGACCCTCCCCCCGCAATTAACCCTTCATGGGTGGAACAAGGGGGAGGGAGAGAGACAGAAACACAGTCAGCTTCTCCTGTAAAGCAGAATTTGACAAGATTAGAAAAAGCATTAATTAAAGCAAAAAATGAAGGAGAAGATATATCTGATTTTATAAATGCATATCCTGTGATTGAAGAGCTCAACTCCTCAGGTCAAAAAGAGAGAAAATACACTCCTTTTAATTTGGAAAAAATTAAAGATTTGAAAAAGGGTTGCACTCTTTATGGGGCTACATCATCTTATGTGAAGATGTTACTGGATAATTTGTCTTATGAAATCTTAACCCCGAATGACTGGAAATCCATCGCTAAAACATGTCTTGAACTGGGACAAAATTTATTATGGCTTTCAGAGTTTCATGAATTATGTAGGATTCAAGCCCAACACAATAGGCAAACAGGAGCTATTGTACAAGTTGCTTTTGACCAACTAACTGGAGAAGGTCAGTATGCAGAGAGTTCAGAACAGATTTATTATCCCATAACAGTGTATGAGCAAATTTCTAAGGCTGCAATAAAAGCTTGGAATTCTCTCCCTGGACAGAAAGATGGAAATAATGCTTTCACAAAAATAGAGCAAGGTCCCAATGAACCTTTTGCAGATTTTGTGGGACGTTTACAAACAGCTGTAATAAGAACCATTGGAGATAATGCAGCAACAGAAATAATGACCAGACATCTGGCTAAGGAAAATGCCAATGAGATTTGCAAGAGAATTATATGGGGGCTAGACAAAAATGCTCCTTTAGAAGAGATCATAAGACGCTGTGCCACAGTGGACATAAATGCTTATTATGCCCAAACTATGATGAACATGGAAAGACAAGGTCCTTCTTGGCAAAGGAATTATAGAGAAACTCGTCGATGTTTTCAATGTGGAAAAGTTGGACATTTGAGAGCTCATTGTAGATATGGAGATAGAGTGAGAAGACGGGGTGAGAGAAAACCCCAAACCCCATGTCCAAAATGCAACAGAGGCTTCCATTGGGCCTCAGAATGCAGACAGATTCAGGGAAACGGGATGAGGGGCCCAGCCCCAGGGCCCAAGGCAAAAAACACTTGGGGCATGATGGCAGCCAATGGTGCACCCAGAGAGTGCCTAGAAATTCAGTACCCAGACATGACCAATCAGCCAGAAAGCCATATGATGGGAGAAGGGGATTACACAGTCAACTAGCCAGGAAGCAACCTGATGGTAGAAGGGAATTAGGTTAACTGCTTGGGGAAGAGGATCTGCTTATATTTCCACAGATGAAGAAAGAATCAGATGGCTGACAATGAGACTGTCAAAAGGACTCTTAAAATCTTCAGAAATCATTGGGTTCCCTGAGATGAAAAATTGTTGATGAGACCTTTTGCAGTACTTCAGAGCTTACAAGAATTATTAGATTCCTGGCACATGAACTAATGGACAATGGATTGCTTGTGGACTATTTCTAGGACTTATGGACATGTGTAAATCTTCAGGTTGATTCATGTTGTTACATTACTACTAACCTGTGTTATATTGCTATGTGCTTATGTAAATTATGTATAATGCCTCCCATATTGATGGATTTATGTATACCATGTATATCATATTGATGGATTTATGTGTACCCCTTCAGAAACCCACTAATCTGATTAGATTTCCTATTTCCTTTGGTGTTTTCATCTAACAAAAGAAAGGGGGAGATGTTGGAATCCTTACTAACTGCTAACTAATTAGAGTTGATCTAATCTTACAAGAAGATTAGAATCTTCTTTTTTTTTTTTTTTTTTTTTTGGGCAGAACCTGAAACAAGGTACTAAGTAGAACTAATTAATATAAGGCTTGTGTTCACACCTTTACTCATTGGAGTTCAATGAGTTCACACCTCCCTTGAAGCTCTTTGGGCCAGAGAGCACTAGCATAAATGGAGCTTCAATGGGCCAGTCAAGGAAGTTCTTCAGAGTGAAGAAGCTACAAGTCGAGATTTCACCAGAATGGAGACATTCTGATGTCTGAAGAGTGGAGCTGGTTGGAGGCTGAAGAAAGCAGAGGCAGAGGCTGAAGGACCAGACCTTTGGATTTGGCGACATTCGGAGAGAGCTCTTGGAACCAAGCAGAGAGATAGGCCTCTAAGCTAACCAGGCTACATTGGAGATAATAAAAGATCTGAACTTTTATCACCTGGCTGTGTTTTGAGAAGAAAAAGCTCACCACAAGATACCACTACACACCTGTCAGATTGGCTAGAGTGACAGGGAAAGATAATGTGGAATGTTGGAGGGGATGTGGGAAAACAGGGACACTGATACATTGTTGGTGGAATTGTGAACACATCCAGCCATTCTGGAGAGCAATTTGGAACTATGCTCAAAAAGTTATCAAACTGTGCATACCCTTTGATCCAGCAGTGTATCTACTAGGCTTATACCCCAAAGAGATACTATAGAAGGGAAAGGGACCTGCATGTGCCAAAATGTTTGTGGCAGCCCTGTTTGTAGTGGCTAGAAGCTGGAAAATGAAAGGATGCCCATCAATTGGAGAATGGTTGAGTAAATTGTGGTATATGAATGCTATGGAATATTATTGTTCTGTAAGGAATGACCAGCAGGATGAATACAGAGAGGACTGGCGAGACTTACATGAACTGATGCTGAGTGAAATGAGCAGAACCAGGAGATCATTATATACCTCAACAATGATACTGTTTGAGGATGTATTCTGATGGAAGTGGATCTCTTCGATAAAGAGAGCTAATTCAGTTTCAATTGATCAAGGATGGACAGAAGCAGGTACACTCAAAGAAAGAACACTGGGAAATGAATATAAACTGCTTGCATTTTTGTTTTTCTTCCCGGGTTATTTTTACCTTCTGAATCCAATTCTCCCTGTGCAACAAGAGAACTATTTGGTTCTGCAAACATATATTGTATCTAGGATATACTGTAACCTATTTAACATATATAGGACTGCTTGCCATCGGGGGAAGGGGTGGAGGGAGGGAGGGGAAAAATCGGAACAGAAGTGAGTGCAAGGGATAATGCTGTAAAAAATTACCCTGGCATGGGTTCTGTCAATAAAAAGTTAAAAAAAAAAAAAAAGAATGGCATAGACAAGAATGGCAAGTCAATAAGTTTGACTTTATTATTGTTCAAGTGAAAGACAGTACGGTACAGGGGATGAAAACCTCCTTAAAAGACAGAAAGACCTGAATTTGAGTTCCAGTTCTGACAAATACTGGCAATTTGATTTTGTCAAGTTATGTCACCTCTTTAATCCCTAACCACCTCTCTTAAGAGTGTAAATTGCAGAAAGGGTGTTGATTTCATTGACAGAATTTTCTCACTTGGGCACTCCTAATACCAAAAAAAACCCAAACCAAAACCAAACAAAACAGGTGCAGTCGTTTCTTTCTTTTCTTTTCCTTTTTTAAACATTTTTAAAGCTTTTTATTTTTAAAACATATGCATGGATAATTTGACAACATTGACTCTTGCATATCCTTGTGTTTAATATTTTCTCCTCCTTTTCCCCACCCCCTCCCCTAGATGGCAATCAATCCAATATATGTTAAACATATTACGATATATGAATGTAAAAACATACTTATACAGTTCTCTTGCTGCATAAGAAAAATCAGAACAAAAAAAGGAAGTGAGTAAGAAAACAAAATGCAAGAGAACAACAAAAGGAGTGAGAATGTTATGTTATGATCCACATTCAGTTCCCATAATCCCCTCCCTGGGTGTAGATAGTTGTTTTTGTCATGATCATTGGAACTGTTGTCAGTCATCTCATTGTTAGTCCAGTCGTTTAAATCATGGATTCTGAAAGCTGAAGAAAATTAATATGTATAGTGTATAGGGAAAATTGTTATCTCCAACATTAGCACTATGAAATGATTCTAGTTTTTTTTCAGTTAATA
Organism: Antechinus flavipes; assembly: GCF_016432865.1. Lineage (NCBI taxonomy): Eukaryota > Metazoa > Chordata > Mammalia > Dasyuromorphia > Dasyuridae > Antechinus > Antechinus flavipes. The sequence goes on from NC_067401.1 coordinate 199,084,147, forward strand.
AGCATTTATTTTCTTTTTCTTTTTCTACATCCTTCTATTGAAAAAAAGAAAAAAGAAAACCTTAGTAGCAAATATGCATAGCCAAACAAAACAAATTTCTACATTAGCTATATTTCAAAATATATATTCATTTTGTACCCTGAATCCATCTGCATTCTGTCAAGAGATCATGCTTTATCATCAGTATGGAATCCTGGTTGGTCATTTAGTAATATCATGCATTTTGCCTTTCATAATGCTTAAAGGGATCCATGTTCTTCACTCACTCTACATGTTCCCAGAAGAGTCTATGAGGTAAGAGAATTCTCTCTTATTAGTGAGGACCCAGAGAAAGAGTAAGTGCCTAGTACAAGTCACATACATATTTAGTAGCAATGTATCTAAAACCAAGAAACTTTATATTTTGTCTTAAAATCTTTTAAGCTAAAATTTGAATTCATGAATTTTTGTTAACCTAATCTGTGAATTTAATTCTTATAATTTAATTTAATAACTGATTTGCTTTTCAACTTTACAGCTAGATCCTTTTTTATCATTTTTTGCGAAAGATGGTTGTAAAACATTGAAATTTATATATCAGGAAGGAGAGGCACCTGGAATAGGTAAGTATATTTTAAAAGTTTATAATGAGTATACAAGTAATAAGTCAAACCACAGGCAAACTGTATTTCTTAGAATCATAATTTTCTCTAATGAAAGTCTAAATTCTTGCAGGAATTTTTATAAAACTTCTAATTGGAAAAAGTATTATTGTAGTGAAAAGAATTGATTTTCAATACTTTTTAAAAATTATTTGCTTGAAAGCAGAACCAAAAATTAGTTATTCATATTATGATTTTAGAAGGAAATAATAGGATATAAGTTCTGACAAAAATGCTATATTGTTGAGGTAGGTAGGTATTCCAAGAATTATATTCTCAAGCATACTTTTGAATGGAACTCTTGTGATGTCCATTCCCATAGTCATTCCATAGTTCCCACCCCACCCTGAGGCAATTGGAGTTAAGTGACTTGCCCAGGGTCACACAGCTAGGAAGTGTTAAGTGTCTCTGAGACCATATTTGAACTCAGGTCTTCCTGACTTCAGGGCTGGTTCTTTATCCACTGGTGCCACCTAGCTGCACCAATTCCACAGTTCTTAATATCATAATGATCATAAGGCTCATCTCGGTGTCTATAGATTCTAAACAATCCCTGAATCCTGTGGACTTTTCCTTCTAAATGGTAATTTGATACTTACCACATTCTCACTGCTCTCATCCTAGTTCATGTCATATCTGTCTGCAAACAGTAAAATCCAATTGCCTTTCTTTTCTATAATATATGCTGTACAATGATGCAAAATAAACCTGAAAACACTCATTTCATTGTATCACCGTTGTTTATTTGGAAGGATGAAAAAAATCTGTAACATTTTTGTCATAATCATGTCATCCTTACTTAGACTATGGGTTTCTTGCCACTGAGACCAATTCTAATGAGTATTGACTTTATTGATCAGGAGAGAAATAAACATTGTCAGAATTCTCTATTACAACCTAGCCAGATACTTGGAGAGGAAAGGGAGGATAGAATTGCAATTGATTACAGAGGAAGGTGAAAAAAATCAACCATCCTATTGTTATCAGATTCTCTCCATTTTCCTGAATAAAGGAGATTAAGGTTTGAATTACAGGCCACATAGACAAATACTGTCTTCCTTTGATGCCCATTCATTACTCGCTCATCCCTGTATACTTTAGCTGTACATTTCTGACATCTCTATCTTCTAACTTCTTGTACATCATTGTTTTGTGGTAACCTTTCCTTTGTTGATAAACTTTCTTCAGCTTCTCATACTCTCTTTCATCTTCCAAAAGGCATTTTATCCTTAGCCATCCTTTCCAATAGTGAGTATACCCTCTTTCAGGTTCCTTTCTCTCTTCAACTATGTCAGGAGGAGAAATAGATAAGCTCTTTGCTCTTCTCCTCTCTGCCACTATCAGATAACAGCTTCTCTTTTGAACTGGCTGGATAGCATATTGGTTCAGTGCTAGACTTGGAATACATAATACTTGAGTTCAAGTTGTGACACTTAACAGCTGTGTGACCATAAATAAATCACCACTTCTATCAAATTTCAGTTTCCTCATCTATAAAATGGAGATAATAATACTTATCTCAAATAAGTAATACCTGAAAAATGTTTCACAAATTTTGAATTGTAATATAAATATTAGCTATGTTATCATACCCAAATATTGATTGCTGTTATCTACTGGTCTCGAATGATTTTTTTTTTTTCTCAAGGACTTTAAAACTGGCTCATAGGCTTCCCACTTCAAATCTTGTGCTTCTACTTGAGGACCTCAATATATATGTTACTATAGTCTCAAATGCCCTAGCCTCCCAAGTCATCTTTCCCCCCATCTCTTTACTTTCAAGTCAACCAATTTTAGCCTTGAGTTTTGACCTCTATGATTCAGAAATTCAGAAATTCTTCTCTCTGACCATAGTTAGCTAATTTTTCTTCATAAACCTATTTTCTGTTCTCCTTCTGATCTTCAGTCACTTTGTTCTTTTTGTTTTCCCAAGCCATTATCCATTCTTTTTCTTCATTTTCTTCCCTATGCAATCTTAACCTTCAGTTAATAAGCACTTCAATTTTAGCTCCTTGACTCTTTGTCTCCTTGATTCTTATACTTTATCAGACCACAAAGATAGCTTACCACCAACATCTACTTTATCCTTTCTTACTCCTACATTTAGCAAGATACTGCTGGAATAATCACCAAATTGTGCCAACTAGATCTAATAAATTTAGTTTTTTAATCTCAACTGGAATTTCACTGCTTCATGGAACTCCTATTATCCTTCCATAATGGACTTCCCGTCAAACTGTCCAAGGGGTTCTTCTGGACATTCACTTCTCTGCTCAAGTCATTATGTATCACCAAATTTCTTTCAGAAAAGGGCTACTAAGAACATAGAAACCATTTATTATGTATTCTATCTTCTCAAATGTTCTATACCTCAAAACCTTTGATATCATTCTTCATTCTTTCCTTCTTTGTTTCAGTTTTTGAGAAAGAAATTTTCCTTTTCTTTAAGAATAACCTCTCTGCTTGTGTTGTTGATCCTATTACCTCATATCTCCTCTATGAACTTGCTCTGATGATCATTCCCTCTATTTATGATATACTTTATTTAGTGTTTTGTTTCCCCCCAATTATATATAAAAACAATTAACATTCATTTTTTTATTAAAGCTTTTTATTTTTCAAAACATATGCCTGGATAGTCCTTCATCATTAGCCCTTGCAAAACCTCATGTTCCAATTTCCCCTCTCCTTCCCCTATGCCCTTCCCTAAATGGCAAGTAATCTAGTATAGTAAAATTCATTTTTAAAACTTTTGAGTTCTAGATTCTCTCCCTTCATCTCTCCCCACCCCCTTCATTGAGAATGCAAGCAAATCTGTATTCTAATTATATTAATATCCATTGGCATATTCTCTATTGTCTACAAAAATGCCCAGTTCTCTCCCATCATTAAAAACTTTCATTTAACCTTACTATCTCCTCAAGTTATCATCAATATTTCTTATCTCTTTTACTATCAGACTTTAAAACAGCGAAACAAATCCTTTTTTAAAAAACTGATTTTAAAAATCATTAAAAATTTTTGATTTCTAAGTTCTCTTTCCCTCTAGCCCTTACCTTGTTCATTGAGAAACAACATAGTTTCAATTATACACATGAAGGTATGCAAAACATAGGCATGTTGCAAAGAAAAAAAGAAACAAGAAAAAATGCAAAGAAGCATGCTTCAATTAATATTCAAAACTTAACAGATAGTAGCATGTTTCATCATGAATTCTTTGGATTTGTGTTGCATCATTGCATTGTTTCCTAGTAGTCAAGTCTTTCTCAGTTGAACTCCATTATTAGTCTTACTCCATACAGTGTTTTGGTTCTGCTCACATTACTTTGTATCAATTCATATAAGTCTTCCCAGGTTTTTTTGAAACCACTTTCTCATCATTTCTTACAGCACAATAGTATACCATCTCAACTATAGATTATAACTTGTGTTTTCCATCAACATTGGCATCCCTCCAATTTCCAGTTCTTTGCCACCACAAAAAGAGTTTCTGTGTATTTATATATAGATTCTTTTCCTTTTCTTTTGATATCTTTGGAGTATAGATCTAATAGTGGTATTGTTAAGTCAAAGGATACACACAGCTCAATAAAACCAAAATTGACATTGTAATAATTATAATGACCAATTTTGATCCTAAAGAAAAAAAGGTAAAATGAATTTTCCCCTTTCTTTGAAGAGAGACTTTGTTAATGATTGGGGATGAAATTATATTATATACATTTGTAATGGAACACTGCAGCCATCATGGTTTATGAATTTTGTCTGTCAACAGCAGGCGAATAAAAGTTGAGACAGTAGATGGTGGGAAATTTGGGACTGAAGCTTAACAAAGCAAAATAGATGAATAGGATAAGGAGACAAAGGATTTGAGATTATTGAATTGGTTCAACAAGGAGTTATGATGGGCAAAGCAAGAGAGTATAGGCAGTACCAGGGTGAAGAACTGAAGAGTAGAGAAAATTTGAGTTGATGGTGAGTGTTGGAGTTCAAATGTTGGGTTCTTGTTCTTCTTTAAAATATTATAAAAGTTCTCTCTGGGTGCCTTCCCTGGAATCAGGATTTTGTCGGTACCTGTTTGGGTGCCAAAATGTGGTGATCTTCTTCCCAAACACAGCCAGGTGATAAAAATTCAGATCTTTTATTATCTCCAATATAGCCCGGTTAGCTTAGAGGCCTATCTCTCTGCTTGGTTCCAAGAGCTCTTGCCACTTTGTCCTTTGCTTCTGCCTCTGCTTTCTTCAGCCTCCAGAGCCAGCACCACTCTTCATGTCATTCCGGTGAAATCTGTCCAAGAGCCTCTGTCTGTTTCTTTTATACCAGAGAGAGGAATTGTGGGATACAAGAGAGAGGGATTATGGGTTTTCTCCCATAGTGCTCTCTGGCCCTAAGAGCTTCAAGGGAGGTGTGAATTCATAAAGTTACAAAGTTTACTTTGTGAAACTCCCATACTTATGGACTCCAATGAGTAAAGGTGTGAACACAAGCCTGGTATTAATTAGTTCTACTTAGTAGCTTGTTTCAGGTTCTGGCCCAAAACATCTTCTTGTAAGATCAGATCAACTCTAATTAGTTAGCAGTTTGTAAAAATTCCAACAGTGAGGATAAAGAATAGGATTAAGGGTTACAAGGCAAAAAAAGAATTGGAATGATAGCAGATCATAATCAAATAGGGGGAATTTCAAAATTTCATTGAGAAAATTTCAGGATCAGGAAATTAGTTATGTTGCAGCTAGTACTTTTTGAGTATTACCATTCTCTTAACCCAGTCCTCCCTAGCTCCCATTTTTTCCTCTGTTGTTTGCTGTATTTCTACATTCTACAACTCTTTGTGATTATGATGAGGTCAAATGATGAGGTTAGTGGTAGTAGTGAGGAGGTGCAAGAATTTGGGTGGGAAATCACCTCTTGTTGGAAGCGCAAATCCTATGTGAAAGAATTTGCAAATCTGAAATCTGTGTGGTAAAAAGGGATTTATTGGCACTGTGAATCCAGCTTGCTAGGAAGACAGATTTCTTAGTGGGCAAAAGGTCCTGTTAGGAAGATAATAAAGGTTAATACTGAGAAGAGAATATGTTCACCAGTGGGAAAAAAGTCCTGGCAGGACAACTTGCTAAGAATATAGTTTCCTTGGCAAGCATAAGCCTGTTTAGGACTTCTGTGAAGATTCGGGGTTGAGTTGTTTTTTGTTAGCCTTCTGAGGCTTGGGACTTCAATTCAAAATTGAATGAGATTCACATAATGTTGACAGTGTCTCGGGCCTAGATCTCCAGTTGAAAAGATCACTTATCTTGGGAGTTTGAGCTACTGGGAGTGGTTCCAGACTAAGCTTCAACTCAACAGAGGGTGGGCCAAGTCCCTGTCCATGATCTCCAACTGAGTGAGACCACTTAACTTGGGGGAGGGCGTTGTCTGGGAAAGGTATGCTTTTCCCAGGAGACAGTTTGAGACCCCGAATCACCCTTCTTTTACAGATTAAAGGGGACGCCATTTCAGGGCCCCTAAAGGGACAATTTACTTCAAATACACGTGTGATCAGTTCTGTTTTGTCTATTTCAGATAACAATGAGGTTTAGCTGTTGCCTATTGCTTCCCCTTCTTCCATATTTGTACACTCTTCTCACATACTTAATTTATGAGGAAGAACAAGCTGCATCTTTTTCTTTCTCCTTCCTCTGTTACCATAATTTTTATTCTTTTCCTCCTTTTTGCCTAAGTGCCTTGGCTCTGGGTATCCCTTTTCTTTTCCTTCCTATACCTTTCCCACCTCTCTTTATTTATTCCCTTTTTCTCTCCCCATTGGGATCAGGAAATTAGTTATGTTTGCAGCTGTTCCCTCTTTGGGAATTCCTCCCTAGCTTCCACTTTTCTCTCTGTTGTTTGCTTTATTTCTACACTAGCATCCCTCACTCATAGACTGTTCAAGATTCTAGGACAGTATGTTCTGCAGCAGCCAAGGAACTCTGTGCACAGACTAAGGCTAAGAACATGGACTAGTATTGCCCCAATACCAAGAAAGGAACCATTTTGTACTAGACAGAAAGAAAAGAAATTGAAAAGCAGTTTATATTTGTGTGAATGTGAGTGTGTTTTGTCTCCTACATTTCTCTCAATCAGCTGAATTACAGAGTAAAAGAAATGACCATTTTATGATTTAAAAGCTCTTGTTTTGTGTCTCCACTTTAAGTCTCTGTCAGGTGGCTTGATGTGAACTAACTTGAATTTTTCTTAAGCTCTCAAGCTTCTCTCTCTGAGAGGAATCTGGGGAATGGCCAGGGCCAATGCATGTAGACTTATGTCTAGTCTGATCGCTCCAAAAAACGTTTTGATTCCCCTAAAGCTTCCACCTCATGGTCTGGAGGCAGCCTCAGTTTCTCTCTAGATGGGTCCCTATGTCCCCCAATCCCCCAGAGTCCCAAAACTCTTCTCAAGGGACTCTGGATTTTGTAAAAGGGTGTGATCTATCACCATGTGGCTTGGGGAAATCTACATATTAAAATCTTTCCCTCTTCCCTACACAGCAGTCCACACAGATTTAGGGAAGAGTACAAAATTTAGGAGGTGGAGATAGGCTCCCAGGGGCCTGTGTTTCAGTCTTGGGCCTCATAGTTTACTGTCATTTCAAAGATATTAGATACTAAAAGAGTAGAGTTTTTGAGGAGGAAGAGAAGTTTTCTTCCAAAAATGTGACTTAAATTTAAATTGTATATAATAGAATTACTTTCAGTTGATTCATTTGGGAATAAGATTTTTTTTTAAATAATTTTTTATTGATAGAACGCATGCCAGGGTAATTTTTTACAGCATCATCCCTTGCATTCATTTCTGTTACGATTTTTCCCCTCCCTCCCTCCACCCCTTCCCCCAGATGGCAAAAGTCCTTTACATGTTGAATGGGTTGCAGTATATCCTAGATACAATATATGTGTGCAGAAACAAACAGTTCTCTTGTTGCACAGGGAGAATTGAATTCAGAAGGTATAAATAACCCGGGAGGAAAAACATAAATGCAAGCAGTTTATATTCATTTCCAGTGTTCTTTCTCTGGGTGTGGCTGCTTCTGTCCATCTTTAATCAATTAAAGCTCTCTTTATCAAAGAGGTCCACTTCCATCAGAATACATCCTCAAATAATATCATTGTTGAGATATATAATGATCTCCTGGTTCTGCTCATTTCACTCAGCATCAGTTCATGTAAGTCTCGCCAGTCCTCTCTGTATTCATCCTGCTGATCGTTCCTTACAGAACAATAATGGGAATAAGATTTTTGAAATGTGTACATTAACATTGAAGTATTGTTGAGATGTGAGAAATGTTGAGGGGTGAAAGATATCCTAACAATGATGAGGTCCCCAGGCCTGTATCACAGGTTTTTGTGAAATAATTCACAGTCCCGATCTCAAGGTGAGGTTTTTAACCAAAAAATGGGTTTATTTTATTTATTTTTTATTTACAAGACATATGCATAGGTAATTTTTCAGCACCGACCCTTGCAAAACCTTCTGTTCCAACTTCTCCCCTCCTTCCCCCCACCCTCTCTCCTAGATGGGAAGTAGACCAATACATGTTAAATATTATAAAGTATATGTTAAATAAAATATATATATATATATATATATATATATATATATATATATATATATATATATATATATATACATATATATATATATGTATACACACACACATATTTATACTGTTATCTTGCTGCACAAGAAAAATTAGATTTAGAAATAAGGTAAAAATAACCTGAGAAGGAAAACAAAAAAATGCAAGCAGGCAAAAACAGAAGGAGTGGAAATGCTATGTTGTGGTCCATACTCATTTCCCATAGTTCTTTTGCTGGGTCTCTTCATTACTGAACAATTGGAACTGATTTGGTTCATCTCATTGTGGAAAAGAGCCAATTTCATCAGAATTGATGATCATATAGTATTGTTGAAGTGATCTCTTGGTTCTGCTCATTTCACTTAGCATCAGTTCATGTAAGTCTCTCCAGGCCTTTCTGAAATCATCCTGCTGGTGAAAATGGGTTTATTTTACACTGAGAAGTTCCCTCAGTGGGCTCTTCCAGATAGGAATTAGCAAAGGTTTAGGTATACAGCCTTTAATTATATTTAGGTTTCTATGGCCCAGTGCTAGGGAGCCATCTCCATATGAATTTGAGGCACTAATCAATAATGGGTGGTAATTATGCCCCAGGCTAATATCTGCAATTGAATTGAGATTTTTATGGGAGTGTCCCCTATGTATAGGAGGTTGAGGTTGCTCCCAAAGGTCAGGAGGGGTTGAGATTTAGGGTTTTTCCTAACCTAGGTCCACCCCACCCCAAAGATCAGGGGGATACAGTTTCTGTTACATCAGCATTGCTAATAAAATAGAGGACATGGGGGTAAGATTTGGGTTAATATTTCTGAGAAAGACACCCTACAAACAATTCAGTTTGATGCTTTTCAAATTACAGAATTAAAGAAGCTTGACTAGCTGTGGACAAGTGGTTACAAGAAGTTTTTGTGTCCTGATAAAGAAAGATAATTTTATGGAACTGTCTGTCCAATTTGGAATAATGTTTGGTTTGCTATAAGGGTTGAACATTTAGAAAATGAAGATCAAAGAGCAAGTTGTAAATAGATGTAATAGGTATAGATCTCTTAGGAAGATTTGGAATCAAGTCAAAGACTTAAAGCAAGTGATAGACACCAGGGCCTGAGTGGAATTAGTAAAGTACTCTGTAGAGAATTTGAAATAAAAACAGTTTCTATGTTTGTGCTACGGATTGCCTCATGCCCCAGACAGTACCATTCCCTTTGAATATGGAAAAACTTGAGTGAATTCCTCCTGTTCCTAAAATAACATTCCTGGGGAGAATTGCAATGCTTTGTTCTACCCTTCTGATGAGGTGTGAGAATTGAAGATAAGAGATCCCTTGTGGTTGATGTCACAGATTCCTTGTGAAAGAATTTGCAAACCTGAAGTTTGTGGCAAAAAGAGATTTATTTACACTAAGGGGACTGCTTTCTTAGTGGGCAAAGTCCTGATTAGGAATTTAGCAAAGAAGAGTTGACACTGAGAAGAAAATAATCCTCATCAGTGGGCTAAGTCCAGAAAGGCATTTAACAAAGATTGGGGGTTCAAAGAAACCTTTTATTAGTCTTCTGGGATCTGGGTCTTCTTGGCAATCTCTGGATGAATCTGAGAGACTGATTTTCAATTCCATTCAATTCAAAATTGAAAGAGATTACGTATCTTGAATGGGTATAGCCTCTCTCATCAGAATTTGAGAGTCTGGAACATGTTCCCCCAAAAGTTCCTTTCCAGCCTCTCTCCCCCCAAAGATGAAAGGGGATACAGTTTACATTAATTCATTTTGGTAAGGGAATAAACCCTCATGCAGCTCCTGAGCTCTGGAGATCAATCAGCTTGCTTTTCATGGCAGGGTAAAAGATTCCAAAATCTAGGGATAGTAGTGACAAGTACTTAAGTCTGGCATATAACTGAGTTGGTAGCTCTGGAAATTTCTCAGGGAAGAGCCTACTCAAGCAAACCTTGGGTGATATTGTGGAGACAGCACTCTCAAGTCTGCTTTACCTGGGAACTGAGTGGGCACTGTACACTGACCCAATTGGCTAAGAAGAAAGTAAGACTGAATCAGGAAGAATTAATTCAAGGATAATAACTGATGAATTCAAGACTAGAAATCTAGTTCTAGATTTGGGACATTCCTATTCTAGTGAGTAAACATTCTTGGATAAATTACACCAGAGACGTAGTGAAGGGAATAGAAGAATAGTTAAATGCCAGTAGTCAAATGGTATGTAAAATAGAATGACTCTAAACAGGTTATTGGCTAAAAGGAGGAAACATATTACATTTGGAGGTAGTTTTACTACTTGTACAGCCCTGCCAGAAGAATTAGCAGAGAATTCAGGGATTAATTATCCATTCTGTGTTGGTAAATGTGTGCAGAGTTTAATAGAATTTTATGAAATGGGATGTAAAAAAAATTAGCCAATTTTGAGAGGTTAGATAAGGATGTGGAAAACAAATTATTAAAAAAGAAAAAAGGGGGGAAATTGTGAGAAATAGATGGGAATTTATTTGGTTTCCACAATTAGGAAAATTAAATTGGAGAAATGAAATTTTAAATTAGAAGACTGAAACCCACAAGGGCACATCAAGGCATAATCAAGATTGGAGTCTATTTTCTCCCCGCAAAATGTAAATTTCTTGGTGGAAAGGACTGACTTTTGTAATCAGGATGGTGGCCTGAGATTTGAAAAGAAATCTTTTGTTCTTGGCCTTTAGCTCTCCTTGGTTAGCTTCCCCCCGGTAATGCTGGAGAAAATGAGGCAAGGTAGAGATTAGAGAGTTTTTTAATATTTTATTTGAAAGGGAGAGATTTACCGGGACTAAATGGATCCATGATTTGGTCCCAGGGCTGAATGAGACTGTCATCTCCAAGGATCCAGCATCCAACACCAATGTGAGTTCTCCATGACATATTTATACACAGTAGCTAAACAAAGGCAGAGGGTGGAGTCCAAACTCTGGTGAGTGGGAATCTCCAGGCAGGAACCATTAATCTGGTTCTGACAGGTTGGGGATAGGACCATAAATTCTAACAAACTGGGAATTAAGAAAGTGTCTGGCTAGAGACTGAAAGCCTAGACTCCCCCTTTTTGAATTTACACATTGACAATTTATAACTAGAGAAAATAGCACTGAGTTATATCAGTCTTCATGAATGGGAGGGGAGGGGGTTGCAACTAAGCGGGTTGAAGCAGAGCAATTAAGGAAACTGAGGCAGGACCAATTAGGGAAACTGAAGCAGAACAATTTTGGGGAAACTGAGGCAGGACCAATTAGGGAAACAGAGTCAGGACAATAAAAGAGAACTGTGGTACAACATTCCACACTCTTCTGAATATTCACCTTCCTCTAGATACCTGGAAAGTCTTAGCACCATAATTTTGACCAACCCTATGTAAAGCAAATAAACCAAAATAAAACTAGAAAAATACAAGGACAAGTCTCTTCCTGATAACCCCAGAGTTAAAAGCCACACAAAGGCTCTCCCTGTTGCAGCATGTCAGATCCTCTGCACCATCTCAGCCAGAGAATGCAGTTTGAGATGGACAGTTTAGAGTTAGGTGGTCTGCAGTCATTTGTGCATTAAACTCAGCCTCTGCTTATAGAGCAGCAGGACTCATGGGCTCAAGGTTCACTCAGAGGGGCAACCCTCTCCAGGGGAGAAGGGTGAGGTGTGGAGTAGCTCTACCTGTCCCCACCCAGAGAAACAGACAGGGTTGCTACTAGGAAACAGAAAGGATCCAGATTTCTGAGCAGACTATGCACAGTTAGACTATCAAGGCAGGTAAATCCCAAACTTTTAGAGGCCTTATATCAAACTACAAGGTCTTTTGAGAATACTGAAATACTAATTAAGGAACTGGGGTTACAGAACTGGAGAAACAGATCAGCGAGACTGCCAGTCCCAAGACAGGTGTCTGATTTCTGTTTGTTTCTAAAAAATAATTCCAAAAACTGAGAGTGCCAGGCAATTCCAATGGAATAAGGGGTTCCAAAGCTAAAGCATAATAAAAATGAAAAAAGGACTGTTTAAAGGACTTCCAATTCAATCTGAACTAGTGAGATAGGGAGTGGAGCAGAAGTGTCTAAAGCAAAGTGAATAGGAATTAGGGGTTCCCATCTTTTCAGGTATGTTGAGAAAAATATACCAGTTTCCCCAATTTCCTATCTCTTCCTACCTTTTTTTCTCATGGAAAGGAATTATCAAAAAACTATCCTACATATAAATCCCAAGAGTGAATCAAAATTCCTATACATAACAGATTAGTACAGTAGTTTTCCTAAAAATCCTTCAAACATAACAGCAATAATAGTTACACAATTTTAACAAATATCATCCCAAATCTTAAACACACAGTAATAGATGATCCATGCAAGGTTTAACAGTCATCAACCATTCCCAAATTCCCTCATATCAGTCTAAAGTACACTAGTAGCAGGGTTCATGGTCTCATTCAAAAACTGCTTCATACTGAGGACAGGCTGAGATGATCAGACCATGCAGGGGGTGGGTGTGGCATGGCATGCTGATAATCAAAGCTGATCTAGGTCCCAGAAGGAAGTCAAAATATCTATAATCTGACCAAAATCTAGAACAAAAAAAATGCAAATCTAACAAATAATGGTTAGAACAGTCTGAGATGGAAAGACTGGTCCACAAGACTGCTACAAGATGTGGGGATGCCAAAATAGATTGGGCAACAGCTTCCTATATGAAGAGATGAGTTTGCTTTACAGGACAGGCAAATGACTATCGTTTCAATTCTCAACAGCAATTTGGTTTCACAAACCACTGTTAATTGTCCTCTTATCATTTAGAAATCTAAAAAAACCAAAACACAAATATCCAGTAACAGACAGATGACCAGGCTAAATATTTATTTGCCCAAGTATTTAGGATATGATTACATATAACCAGATTGGAAACAGCAAGTTATGGCCTAATTGAATTGCATTAACAGTTTATATTGACCATTGCTCTGATCATAGAGATCAGTTACAGGAGGAAAAAAAAATGCAAGAACATCCTAAACAGATATGGTTATGGTACCTTATATTGATAACAGTAGGAAATTTGTCTCAGTAAGTTCACAACTTAGAGAAATCCAAGTAGATATAAGTTGAACATTATACAAATCATTTTGCTTTAAAATACCCAATACATAGAAAAAAATCCCAAATTGCATATTGTCCATAACAGAAATATTTTCAAAAGGACAAAGGAAAAAACTGTTATGTTCAGAGGCCCTTTAAATAACCTCAGGATGACCCAATACAATCAATTAAAACATACAGAATATCCAATTCCACATAAAAAAATCCAAAAGTACTTAAAAACAATAAATATTTAATAATATTTATTATAAATTATATTATATATGTTACATGTATTATATATTATATTATAAACATTAAATATTATAAATAATAAATATTTAATAATAAAAATATTAAATAAATAAAAATATTAAAAAATATAAGCTACAAAATTATGGATCACATCTATGACCCTATTCTGTAACCAAGGAAACCTTTATGCATCAAAGAAACATTCAGTCAATTAACTTAAAAGTAGGCCTGTCCCTTTACATCACAGTTTGCTGTTTTCAGCAGAGGGCCAAGCAGAAAAAAAAAGGGCTGGAACATACTTGCTGGGGAGAGGAGAGGATTCCATGTGGCCACCCTTCCCCCACTTCTGCATTCCTGGACAAAAGATTCCCTAATATTCCCCACTCAATTTTTCTACACAGAAATCCTTCCATTAAAAACTTAGCTCTTTCTTTTCCTACTTAAACATTCTCTTTCCCTCATCTACATGCTTTAAACAATCTCCAACAACTTTCCTAAATAGATGCTCCATTGCTAAAGTAGCAGAAAACAGTGTGTGTGTGTGGGTGAGTTGAATCTTTACCTTTGTAGACAAAAGAGCCTCTTCCTGTTTCCCACTCAATTTCCTACACAGGAATCCTTCTCAAGATTTAGTCAGTTTATTTACTTTCTCCCAATATCAAGTTTCTTCTCAAGTCCACCCAGGCTTCCCAATTTTCTCTCTCTTGCTACATTTCCTTCTATTTCTTTTACCAATATTATCTCCCCCAAAACACATCCTATCTCTGTCTCTCTGTGACTACTCTTCCCAACCAATTTGTTTTCTTTTTCCAATTGATTCCTTCTTGAAATCATTCAAGCCTTCAATTTGCTCCTACAAATCAATCCTTCATAAATCACTTGCATTTTCCTCTCCTTTTCTCTTCAAAACCTGTAAGATTCACAATATAGTGAATAGCTAAATAACTCTATAAAACCCACATGTCTAGTGGAGCTGGATTTAAAGCATAACTTATGTTAACAAATAACTCAGTATGTTTTAGAAGGTTACAAACTCTGAACCAAACTAAATACAACTTATTTTTTAAGGTTTTTTTTTTCTTCTACCTGAGTGTGACAACAATTAGCATCTCTCTTATCTGTCCAGGCTGAGCTTTTATAGCCCAGTCCAGGTTAAGCTTGAATTTTATTCCTCTTTCCCTTTATTCCTACTCCCCCTCCCCCCCGTACTTACAAATTAGTACATCAGGCTAAAAACTTTAAAATCACAAGCAATTTTTATATACTAAGTACAGTTGCAATATTGAAATAACCAATTCCCAAATTTCTTAATCATTGTTCTTAAAACTTAACAGAGCTTTTAAATAAACAAAACAGACAGACACATAGAACACAGAAACCAAATCACACACACAGACTGCACAATTATAACAACACATTTAACACATACAGACTAGGGGCTTTTCCCCAGGAATAGCCCCGAGAGAAGTTTGTTTCAGCTTGAGATTCTTTCCTCCCAGAATCCAAATGGAGCTTCTCTAAACTTCCAAGCCCTTTTTGGTCCATTTCTCTGCCTTCATAGAGAATGCCTAGATAGAACCAGAACCAAGATTTTGCCCAGAGGCAACCAGAATCAGAACCCGACTTAGATGGTGTCAGAAAACCCAGCCAGATTTATACTTTAGAACACCGAGTTGTGCCACTGGCACCCAAAACCAGACCTGTGTCTTAAAACACTCAGAACAGAGGATATCATCAGTCCAGCGTTTCAGAATGATATCCTCAGAATTTAATGCTTGTCATCATTTTATTATTCTGAGAATCCAGATGCTAGTACAGACAGAACAGGTAAACAGACCAGATTATGTCCTAAAACAGACATTCAGATTTACTCTCCGGTGGCCCGAAATGGTGTCTAACATTGGGTGTGGCAGCAACTGAAAACTGCTCTCTTCCCAGGAGACTCTGGAAACAAATCCAGAGGGCTAGCCTCAGGCTAAGAACTCAGATCTCCAGCTGCCCCAAGGCCCAAGGCAGAGACCCAAAGGTCTCTAATTTCTACTCCCATTCTCAGTTTCTAGTATCTCAGTGGGACCTCCAAAGGTAATACCAGAGAAACTGAGGGCAAGGTAGAGATTAGAGAGTATTTTAAATATTTTATTTGAAAGAGAGAGATTTACTGGGACCAAATGGATCCATGCTTTGGTCGCAGGACTGAATGAGACTGTCATCTCCAGGAATCCAGCATCCAGCAGCCAATGTGAGTTCTCCATGATTTATTTATACACAGTAGCTAAACAAAGGCAGGGGAGTGGAGTCCAAACTCTGCTAAGTGGGACTCTCCAGGCAGGAACCATTAATCTGGTTCTGACAGGTTGTGGGGTAGGACCATAAATTCTAACAATCTGGGAGTTAAAGTGTCTGGCTAAAGACTGAAAGTCTGGACCTCCCCCTTTTTAGAGTTTACACATTGACAATTTATAACTTTAGAGTAAATAGCCCTGAGTTATATGAGTCTTCATGAATGGGGGGAGGGGGTTTTGCAACTAAGGGGATTAAGACAGAGCAATTAAGGAAACTGAGGCAGGACCAATTAGAAAAACTGAGGCAGAATAATTTAGGGAAACTGAGGCAGGACCAATTAGGGAAACAGAGTCAGGACAATAAAAGAGAACTATGGCACAACACTCCCTTCTAAAATGTAAGCTCCTCTGGGGCAGGGACTGGCTAATAAGTAGAGATTGATTAACATTCAATTAATGAGGAATCTGGAAAGGGACCTGTGCTTTTATTCTAAATAGGAAATAAAATGCTGCCTTAGGAGTTTCAAAGGTGTGTCTACTCATCTAGGCACCCATTCTTGTAAGAATATAAAATAAATCTTTGCCATATATATCAGTGAGTCAGTGAAGTTATTGGCAAGATATTTTGTTTCTTACATCTTCTTTAACCAAAAAGTGATTTGGAGCACTTAACTTATATGCCTAGAGATAGTTTTGATTTTTTCATCTGAAGGCTGCTTGTTCTTATTCTTTTGGTATTTATTAATTGGAAAAATATATTTTTCTTAACTCTATCAATATCCTTTGAAGACATTAAAGTTCTCAAGAGATATGTTTTTACTCCCTTTAAAATGTTTGCATTACATCATCATAGAATCCTTTTTCATTACTCAAATAAAAGTTTGTATTTCAAAGTTCTTACTTAATTTTCACCTCTTTGTCAGAAATGTTTGAAAGTCTTCTATTCTAGAGGGAAGCAAACTTTTTTTTGTAAAGGGACAGATTGCAAGTATTTTGAACTTTGTGAGCAAAGAAGTGAAATCCATAATTTTATGAAGGTACTTATGTAACAAGAGATAATACAAATTTCCACAAAATTTTTATTGATGGAATGCAAAATAATAGTTTGAGTAATTTGTTTTGGCATTTTTCTACTAATGAGAAGAATGGATTTTTTTTTATGTGAACATTTGACTTATGTTTTTAAAGTTAGTATTCTTTATCAAAATCAGTTGCACGTTTTCATCTGTTAATGATGATTTGTAATGACATTTTACTTATTTCATCTTTGAAAATGTCTTTTCACACTGAAGTTGTCAAATGTTAATACCAGTCCATAAGCATACAATTTTTAATTGAGCCAAAATGCTTAATCATCTTAAGTGTATTTTCTCTGGACACAAATCTTTAGTTACTGTAAACCTTATTTGATAACTCACAATTAGTAAATAACATATCTTTCTTAGTTAACAAAGGAGTCATTTGGAAACTTATTTTGGTTGCAAATTCATTTTTATTGTTAATTTTTATCAAGAAATTATGCTGTAATTAGGCATTCCATCTTAAATTTTCTACTATGACCAAATTGGGGGGAAAAAATACAAAAATTCACTGAAGAAAAAAAATAGGATTGGCCAAATGGGGGAAAAAAGGTTAGGGGCTGACAAAAACTCACTGAAGACAACAATTCCTTAAAAATTAGAATTTGGGCTAAAAGAAGCCAGTGACTTCATAAGATATCAAGAAACAATAAAAAAAAAAAAAAGTTAAAAAAAGAACAAAGCCAAAGAAGAAAATGTGAACCATCTCACTACTACAAATTGACTTGCAAAAGAGATCCAGGAGAGATAATTTAAGCACTATTGTACTACCGAAAAATCATGATTAAAAAAGAAGCTTAGATATTATGTTTCAAGAAATTATCATGGAAAATTATCCTGAAATATCCTAGACCCATTGGATAAAATAGAAATTGAAAGAACTCATTGATCACCTCATAAAAGAGATCCTAAAATGAGCCAAATTATAGAGTTCCCAATTCAAGGAGAAAATATTGCAAATAGCCAGAATATTGAATTTGAATATTGTGGAGCTGAAGAAGGGACCCTGAAACTCTAAAACTCCTTGAAGTAGAAAAATCTTCACCTCTGCCTCAGTGAGGGACCCCGCCCTAGGGAAACAAAACAGTTTCATTCTGTTATCTAATGGGGTTGATTCAGTCCTGACCAAAAGAATTCCAACCCTATTCAATTAAAGAAACTCATTCAATTCTATTCAAATTCCAGCTCAAGCTGAAATCCAGCTTGTAGATGAGCCAACTTGGGCTGTCCCAGTCCCCACGAAGACCCAATATAATAGCTTCCTTCAACAAAGGTCTTTTGCTGGTGGACCTTGGTAGCTCCCTTTGCTGCCAGAACCTTCTGTCCACTGAGAACTGCATTCTCAGTGCAAAACTCTCATTTTCCAATAGGTCTGCCACTATAGAAGTCAGTTTTTTGAAAAACTGATTTTTATCTAACAATAAACTTTCATTTTGCAACTCATAATTTGGGAATGAGTGAAATCTTTCACTCCTAAAACCTGTGGGTGATTTAAAGGAGATTCTTAACAACTCTCTTATAGCCACTAATCTAGACCACTCAAACAGCATCAGAGCCACAGTCAAGATTTAGCAACTTCTATTGAAAGGATCAGAGGACTTGGAACACAATATTCCAGAAGGCAATGGAGCTATGTAACTACAAAGCAGAATCAGTTACCAGGCATAATTAAATGTAATTCTTAAGGGAGAAAATGAATATTAATTGAAAAAAGGTTTTTAAACATCCATAGTGAGAAGTCCAGATGTGAATAAAACATTTGTAAGATTAAATGTTAAGATGAAAGAGTATCATAAAAAGATAATCATGAAAGAAAAATCATAAGGAATCAATAAGATTAAGCTGTTTATATTTCTATATGGAGAGATGATACTTGTAACTCCTAACAAGTTTTATCCTAAATGGCAGTTTGGAGGAGGATACATAGATAGACATAGACACCCAGAGGATAAAACTGGATGAGAGTTGACTATGATAAAAATGATTTTAAAAAAAGAGAATGGGGGATGAGCTGGGAGAAGGAAAGGAAGGGTGAAGGGAGAAAATTAACTTGCATAAAAGAAGCCTGAAAGGCAAAGTTTTTAGAGTGGAGGGGAAGAGTGGCTGGCAAACTGGACCTTTGCTCTAAGCAGAATAGAAATCTGTCTTACCCTGTAAGATTGTTGTTCATCCTTTGTTTTCAAAAAGATCACAAGATTAAGAAGGTGATGCTATGATACCAAGTGAATTGGATTAAGTGAGGGAGACTGGGCAAGGTCATCTGTCTCACTTTTTCCTCTAAAGACATCTGGGTCCAATGGCCACCTAGAGATCAGGATGACTGGAGATAGCCCCTGGATGAATTGAAGACCTTAGTGTTTTTAAGCTAAAATCTCCAACAGATCTAGTTTGACTGAGACTGCACCTATTCAGAATTAAGGCTAGGCAGCAATTGAGGCAAAGAATCTCCTCTTTGCCCTATTAAAAAAAAATCTAAAAAAAAATGAATGAATCTGGGGAGAGGAAAACCCTCAGGGTTTCTGGCCTGGTAAATGTAAATTTACCAAAGTGTAAATGATTGCTATTTATATTCAATTTTGAGTCAATCAGGATTCATGGGAGTTGATCTAGTTATTGCTGGCCATGGTTTTGGGAAACTGGAGAGAAAAATAAGAGAAAGTAAGGGAGGATGGTGTGGGGCTGATAGGAGAGAGGGCAGATTAAGAGAAAGCAGTGGTCAGAAGTAAAACTTTTCACTTGGACACTTGGTAAAAAGAGAGAAGGATAAATGGGCAAAAAAATAGGATGGAAGAAAATGCACAATAATCATAACTGTGAATGGAATGAACTCATCCATAAAACAGAAGGGGGTAGAAGAATGATTAAAAATAAGAATCTTGACAATATGTTGTTTACAAGAAACATTTCAAACAAGAAATAAAGATAAGGGGCTGGAGCAGAATCTGTTATGCTTCAACTGAAGTAAAAAAGGGGGCAACAACCATGTTCTTAGATAAAACAGAAGCAGAATTAGATCTAATTATGAGATAAGTAATGATACTACATTTTGATCAAAGGTACTATAGACAACAAAGATAATTAATTAAATATATAAAACCAAATGTTATTGCACCCAAATTCTTTTTTTAAATCTAATTTTCTTTCATTTTTTCAAATACATGTAAATAAAAATTTTCCATATTTGTTTTTAAAAAATTTGAGTTCAAAAATTCTTTTCTTTTCTCTTATGAGAAGGCAAACAATCCGAAATAAATTATACAGGTGCACCGTTTGACCCAGCAGTGTTCCTATTGGGCTTATGTCCCAAAGAGAGTCCCAAAAAGGAACTCATATGGAGAGAATTATATGAACTGATGCTAAGTGAAATGAGCAGAACCAGGAGATAATTAATACATAGCAACAAGACTATACAATGATCAATTCTGATAGAGATGGCTCTCTTCAACAATGAGATGATTCAGACCAGTTCCAGTTGTTTAGATGAAGAGAGCCATCTATACCCAGGGAGAGAACTGTGTGGACCACAACAACATTTTTATTCTTTCTGTTGTTGTTTGCTTGCATTTTGGTTTTTTTTTTTTTTCAGGTTTTTTTTCCTTTTTGATCCAATTATTCTGGTGTAGCAAGATAACTGTATCAATATGTATACATATATTAGATTTAACATATATTTTTAACATTTTTAACATGTATTGGACTACCTACCATCTAGGAGATGAGATGGGGTGAAGCAGGGGAACATTTGGAAAAGAAGGTTTTGCAAGGGTCAGTGTTGAAAAATTACCCATGCATATGTTTTGTAAATAAAATGCTTTAATAAAAAAAATTATACATGTGCAGTCATGCAAAACATTTCTATGTTAGCCTTATTGCAAAAGAAAATGCAGACCCAAACAATAAGAATAATAAAGCTTAAAAAAAGGATACTTCAATCCAGAAACCTAGAAATCTTGCTTCTCTAGTAGGAACTCAGGGAAAGGTGGTCCTGATCTTAGGCTGTCTTCCTGGGACTGTCTCTGGGCTCCTAGATATATATGCTGGCTTTCACTCAGTTTGACCCTTGGAGTAGTCCCTACCTGAAATCTTATCTTTATAATCTATTCTCTATGGCTAAAGTCTTCAGAGTGAGAGTCTGATCCCCTGGGAATCTGTAACCAGACTTCAAGGTCTGTGTGATCAGCCAATTAGTGGATGGACAGGTCACATCCTACTGTTAGTATGATATCCAACCAGTATTGAGTTGTCTGACTTGTGTCCAACACAATCTATGTCTCCTGACCCCGCATCAGTTTACTTTATTCCTCTGTGATACAAATTATCAATCCTCCTCTTTTAACTAAGTGTGAGCCCCTCAAAGCTTTTATAATCTAAATTAAGTGTCCTACAAATGCTCCTGTCCAAGTACTATCAAAAAAAATTCTGTCTCCACCACCTGTCCCCACTGGTGGCCATAAAACTATGGATAGGATAGAAAACCTTGGTAATATTTTTCTTTGGTTTTGGAATTTCATTTGGTAATCTTCATTTTAATAAGTATGTTTCAGAAGAATGGAAGGAGAATAAAAGAGAAACTTTCTTAATAATTATTTTCTGTTTTTTTAAAATTGCATTGATACCTTTCATTTTTACATCATCATTACTGTGGACATACTGATTTCATTCCCTCTCCCAATGAATGAGCTTTCTTTGAAACAACAAAGAGCAAAATCAATCAGTATATGATTACATGTGACAGCATCTCTGACACTTTGTGCTAGTAGAACCTCTCCTTTTCAACTAAAAGGAGGGCTATGCATTGCTACGTTTTCAGGGTTCAAACTGGTCAGCATTTCACTTTTATTATTATTTTTGTTTATATTGCTATTGTGTGCATTCTTTTAGTAATTTATTTGACTATCACTTCACTCTTCCTGTGTTTCTTTGAGTCCCATGATTTTTAAAAATTTTCAAAAATTTTTTTAAAAAAATTTGCAGCATTTTTCTATTACATTCAACTATCATTGATTTAATTATTCCCCAGTCGTGGTCTAGCTGTACCTGATCTAAAATTATATTATAAAGCAGCAGTCACCAAAACCATTTGGTATTGGCTTAGAAATAGATTAGTTGATCAGTGGAAAAGGTTAGGTTCACAAGACAGAATAGCCAACTATAGCAATCTAGTGTTTGACAAACCCAAAGATTCTAAATTTTGGGATAAGATTTCATTATTTGATAAAAACTCCTGGGATAACTGGAAATTAGTATGGCAGAAACTAGGCAAGGACCCACACTTAACACCACATACCAAGATAAGATCAAAATGGGTCCATGACCTAGGCATAAAGAAAGAGATTATAAATAAATTAGAGGAATATAGGATAGTTTATCTCTCAGACTTGTGGAGGAGAAAGAAATTTGTGACCAAAGATGAACTAGAGACCATTACCGATCACAAAATAGAAAATTTTGATTATATCAAATTAAAAATCCTTTGTACAAACAGAACGAATGCAAACAAGAAGGGAAGCAACAAACTGGGAAAACATCTTTACAATTAAAGGTTCCGATAAAGGCCTCATTTCCAAAATATATAGAGAACTGACTCAAATTTATAAAAAATCAAGCCATTCTCCAATTGATAAATGGTCAAAGGATATGAACAGACAATTTTCAGATGAAGAAATTGAAACTATTACCACTCACATGAAAGAGTGTTCCAAATCACTATTGATCAGAGAAATGCAAATTAAGACAACTCTGAGATACCACTACACACCTGTAAGATTGGCTAAGATGACAGGAAAAAATAATGATGAATGTTGGAGGGGATGCGGGAAAACGGGGACACTGATGCATTGTTGGTGAAGTTGTGAACGAATCCAACCATTCTGGAGAGCAATCTGGAATTATGCCCAAAAAGTTATCAAACTGTGCATACCCTTTGATCCAGCAGTGTTTCTATTGGGCTTATACCCCAAAGAGATACTAAAAAAGGGAAAGGGACCTGTATGTGCCAAAATGTTTGTAGCAGCCCTGTTTGTAGTGGCTAGAAACTGGAAAATGAATGGATGCCCATCAATTGGAGAATGGCTGGGTAAATTGTGGTATATGAATGTTATGGAATATTATTGCTCTGTAAGGAATGACCAGCAGGATGAATACAGAGAGGCTTGGAGAGACCTACATGGACTGATGCTAAGTGAGATGAGCAGAACCAGGAGATCAGTATACACTTCGACAATGATATTGTATGAGGATGTATTCTGATGGAAGTGGATTTCTCTGACAAAGAGACTTAACTGAGTTTCATTGGAGAAATGATGGACAGAAACAGCTACATCCAAAGAAGGAATACTGGGAAATGAATGTGAACTATTTGACTTTTGATTTTCTTCCCGAGTTATTTTTACCTTCTGAATCCAATACTCCCTGTGCAGCGGGAGAACTGTTCGGTTCTGCAAATATGTATTGTATCTAGGATATACTGCAACATATTTAACATATATAGGACTGCTTGCCATCTTGGGGGGGGGGAGGGAGGAGGGGAAAAAACGAAACATAAGTGATTGCAAGGGATAATGTTGTGTAAAAATTATCCTAGCATGGATTCTGTCAATACAAAGTTATTATTAAATAAAATTAAATTAAAAAAAATAAAAGTTATGGAAAAAAGAAAAAAAAAAGACTGGATCAAACATAGATGACTGAGTAAAGAGAAGAAAATGGAAATGCAGTTTAGCCATCCTAATTCTGTATTTTCTCAAAGAAATGACTAATATATGTTATTCTATAATAAATCAGCTCATTTTTAGAAAAAATACAGCTATGGTTAAAAGCCCTGGAAAAAAAAAATTATTCCCCAGTCAGTGGACATCTACTTTGTTTCCAGTTCTTTGTAACCATACAACTGCTACTCTTTTGCTTTATAAGGGGCCTTCTTTCTATCTTTGGCCTACTTGGGGAGGTATTCTCAGTAATGGAATTTTTGAGTCAAAATTCATGGATGTTTTAGTCACTTTCTTCACATAATTCCAATTTATTTTCCAGGATTGTTAAACTTATTCACAGCGTAGCATTGTTTCTGTGTTTCATCAACCCCTTTAACTTTGATTTTTGCCAGTTGTTTCTCTTATGTCAGTTTTTTGAGCATGAGGTGAAATCTGAATTTTTAAAAACATGTTACAGAATTAAAAAAAATTGTTTAGTATTTTATTTTTCCCAATTACATGTAAAACATTAATTTTTTTAAAAAAATTTTGAGTTCCAAATTCTCTCCCTTCTTTCCCCCCCCACCTTCCTCCTTGAGAAGGCAAGCATTTTGATATAGGTTATACAAGTATAGTCAGACTGATACATTGTTGGTGGAATTGTGAACACATCCAGCCATTCTGGAGAGCAATTTGGAACTATGCTCAAAAAGTTATCAAACTGCATACCCTTTGATTCAGCAGTGTTTCTACTGGGCTTATACCCCAAAGAGATACTAAAGAAAGGAAAGGGACCTGTATGTGCCAAAATGTTTGTGGCAGCCCTGTTTGTAGTGTAGAAGCCTTTCAGGCTTCTTTTATGCAAGGTAATTTTCTCCCTTCACCCTTCCTTTCCTTCTCCCAGGACATCCCCCATTCTCTTTTTTTAAAATCATTTTTATCATAGTCAACTCTCATCCAGTTTTATCCTCTGGGTGTGGCTAGAAGCTGGAAAATGAAAGGATGTCCATCATTTGGAGAATGGTTGAGTAAATTGTGGTATATGAATGTTATGGAATATTATTGTTCTGTAAGGAATGACCAGCAGGATGAATACAGAGAGGACTGGCGAGACTTACATGAACTGATGCTGAGTGAAATGAGCAGAACCAGGAGATATTATATACCTCAACAACAATACTGTTTGAGGATGTATTCTGATGGAAGTGGATCTCTTCGATAAAGAGAGCCTTAATTGATCAAAGATGGACAGAAGCAACTACACCCAGAGAAAGAACACTGGGAAATGAATATAAACTGCTTGCATTTTTGTTTTTCTTCCCGGGTTATTTATACCTTCTGAATTCAATTCTCCCTGTGCAACAAGAGAACTGTTTGGTTCTGCACACATATATTGTATCTAGGATATATTGCAACCCATTCAACATGTAAAGGACTGCTTGCCATCTGGGGGAAGGGGTGGAGGGAGGGAGGGGAAAAATCGGAACAGAAGTGAATGCAAGGGATAATGCTGTAAAAAATGACCCTGGCATGCGTTCTATCAATAAAAAGTTATTTAAAAAAAAAAAAAAAACAAGTATAGTCAGGCAAAATCTATTGTAGTTGTAGAAATATTATGAAAGAAAATGTAGCCCAAAAATTTTAAAAGAGAGAAAGTAAAAAAGTATGCTTCAATATGTATTCAAACATCAATTTTTTTTCCCTTGGGGATGAATAACATTTTTCATCATAAGTCTTTCAGAATTGTCTTGGGATCATTATTTTGCAGAGAATAGCTAAGTCATTCATAGCTGATCATCTTACAATATTGCTGTTATTTTGTACACAATAAAGTTCACGTTGCTTCAGCTTATGTAAGTGCAAGTTTTTCTGAGAGCCTGCCTTTCATAATTTTTTATAGCACAACAGTATTACATCACAATCACATAGCACAATTTGTTCAGCCATTCTCCAGTTGATGGACATCCTCCAATTTCTAATTTTCTGCCATTAGAAAAGAGCTGTTATAAATATTTCTGTACATAATAGTTCTTTTCCCTTTTTAAAAAATCTCTTTTTGAATACAGACCTACTAGTGATAATATTATGTCAAAGGATATGTTTGGGCATAATTCCAAATTGCTCTAAGGAATGATTGAATCAGTTTACAACTCTACCCATAGTGCATTAATGTCTAGTTCCCCTCCAACATTTGTCATTCACTTTTAATGTCTTCTTAGCTAACCTAGTAGGAAAAAAGGTAATATTTTAGAATTGTTTCAGTTTACCTTCCTTTAATCATTAACAACATAGAGTACCTTCTTATTGACTATAGATAGCTTTGATTACATCATAAGAAAACTGTTGGTATTGGGAATGGTTTCTATTTGTATAAATCAGACTTAGTTCTCTATATATTTGAGAAATGAGGAATTTATCAGAGAAACTTCCTTCAGAATTTTTTCACAGTTATTAGTATGTAATTTAGTTAGATGTATTTCACTCTATCCTACTCTATCCCCATCTCATCCCTATTTATTCTATTCTCTTTCTCTTCTTTCACTTTTTCCTTCTTCAAAAAGGTTTTGCTTTTGATCACCAGCTTTCCTGATCTTTCCTCCTTTCTATCACTCCCCTCTTCTCTTATCCCCTTTTCTCCTACTTTCCTGTAGGATAAGATAAATTTCTATTCCCATTTGAATGTGTATTTTATTTCCTTTATAAAGCAGTTGTGAGGAGAGTAAGATTCACTCCTTACCTAAAGTGAACTCTAAAGTGAACTGTTAGGGTGTTGGGAGATATAAATAAGTATAATTGTATTAGAGACAAGCCTGACAACTGAATGAAAAATGTAAAAGCTTTTTCTTGCCTCTTTCGTGTGAGATAACTTACTCTATTCTACCCTTCAATTTACCTTTCTCCCCCTGTAGTCTTAATTTTCACCCCTTAATTTTATTTTTTAATATAATTCCTTCATATTCAACTCACATCTGTGCCCTCTGTGTCTATATACTACTACCTGCCCTAATAATGAAAAAGTCTTTGAGTTACAAATATTATCTTCCCATATAGGATTGTAAACAGTGCAACCTAATTAAGTCCCTTTTGATTTCCTTCTTGTTTACCTTTTTGTGCTTCTTTTGAATCTCATATTCGAAAGTTAGACTTTTCTATTCAACTCTTTTTTTTTTTAATCAAGAATACTTGAAAGTCCTCTATTTCATTGAATATCTATTTTTTCCTTTGAAGGATTATAGTTTTGCTGGGTAGTAATCCTGGCTCCTTTGCCCTCAAGAATATCATATTCTAAACCCTTCAAGATTTCTAAATTGTGTGTTATCCTGACTGTGGATCCATGATACTTGAATTGTTTCTTTCTGGCTACTTGCAATATTCTCTTCTTGACCTGGGAACCCTAAGATTTGACTACAATATTCCTGGGAGTTTTCATTTTGGGATCTCTTTCAGGCAGTGATTGGTAGATTATATCAATTTTTGTTTTACCCTCTGTTTCTGGAATATCAGGGCAGTTTTCCTTGATAATTTCTGGAAAGATGATACGTAGGCTCCTTTTTTAAAAAATGGTTTTCAGGTACTCCAATAATTTTTAAATTATCTCTCCTGGATCTATTTTCCAGATCACTTGTTTTTTCCCCCATTTATATATTTCACATTGTTTTCTATTTTTTCATTCTTTTGGTTTTGTTTTATTGTTCCTTGATGTCTCATAAAGTCATTAGCTTCTGCTTGCTCAATTCTAATTTTTAAAATTTATTCTGTTTATTTAAAAAAGACAAAATAGGTAAAAAAGAAAAACAGAAAAGTAAAACAAAACAAAACAAAGCAGAACATTGGCATGTGCTCAGCAGAACATTAGGGAGGTTTCAAAATATATAACAATAAATTATCAGTTCAAGAAAGGATAGAATAATAGAATATAGAATAAATTATATTCATGAGTCTCTATCTTTTCTTTGCTTCCTTGTAGGTTATTCTTTTTTCTCCTGCATACTTTTTTCCTTTATTATTTTTTCCTATATATATATTCACACCTATCCACAGAACCATAACATACACATAAGGTGATGTGCATACAAGCATAGAGCAATATGCATACATATCTACAAATATTCAGACTCTCACACACATATACATGCATTTACCTATAAGTAAACATCAATTCTAATTTTTAAGGAGTTATTTTCTTCAGTGAATTTTTGTATCTCCTTTTGCATTTGTGCAATTTTACTTTTTAGTTTTATTCTTTAGTGAATTTTTGTGTGTCTGTCCATTTGGACAAATTTTGCTTTTGAAGATGTTATCCTTATTGGCTTTTTGTACCTCTTTTACTGTTTGACTTGTTCTGCTGTGAAAGGTGTTATTTTCATCAGCATTTTTAAAGTATATTTTTCTAATCTATTGACTCATTTTTTGTCATTTTCCTGTATCATTCTCGTTTCTTTATCCAATTTTTCTTCTACCTTTCTTACTTGGTTTTCAGAATTCTTTTTGAGCTCTTTCATGGCCTGAAATCAATAATTTTCATGGAGACTTTGCATGTTGGAGCTTTGACTTTATTTTCTGAGTATGTGTTTTGATTTTCCTTGTCATCACAGTAACTTTCTATGGTCAGAATTTTTTTCTGTTGTTTGCTACTTTTCTTAGCTTATTTCTTGACTTTTACCTCTTTATTAAAGTAGGATTCTGCTTCCAGCGGGAGGACATACTTTCCCATGCTATAAGGGATATGTGTAGTGGTTTTCAGAGATACTTCTAGGGACATGTAAACTTTCAGTTCTTTCAGAGTGATATGAACTGAGGAAAGATATGTTTACAATTTTTTTGGTCTATGTTCTGGTCTGTGACCACAAGCACTCTTCTGCCCTGGAACTGTGAGGAGGCTCCCCTCTCCACTATAGCTGCAAGCTTTGGTGTGCTAATTCTTCTTGCCCTGGGACAGCAACTTGGGACTATGTCCTGGATGTGAGTATGGGCAAAGCAATAGAGGCTCCCAGTGCCAGCAGAGTGATATCTTATAATCTCCTTTTAATCAGTTCTTCAACTCCTTTACCATTTGTAGACTCAGAGATCTGGAAGCAGCCTCTGTTGCTATTGATTCAGTGGTTTCCAAAGCTTGCTCCTGGTTTGCTGGAGCCAGGACTATGCAAACTTGGCTCACCTTAGTGTGACAGAATAGTTTTGGGGTGAGCTCTAGCTAGTTGCTGCCTTTTTCCTGCCTTTTTGGCTTCACTTCCTCAGAGTTACTTTAATTCACATTTCTCTTATTGTCACTGGTATTGTGCAATGCTTCACATAATTTTTGATGATTTGAAATTCTTTTCAGAACTGTTCTTAAATATCCTCTGACTGCTTATCTGTTGGGTAAATGTCTCTTGGTCTTAAACATTTGTGTTAGGATTTCATTTTCAAAGACCTGCTCTTGACCTGCCTTTCGCCTTTACTGATAGTGTTATGTTCTATCCCCAATGGTGTCTTCTGCAGTATATGTTGTATATACAATGTCACTCATTTTGAGTACATTTAGTGTCAAGATCTCTAAGAATAAAGTATATTTTGGATGAAAATTTTAGTAGTTTGCCAAGAACCTATTCAGAATTTCCATAAACACTTCCTTTTCTAGAGCCCAGCCTATATATACCAAAGAGAGACTTCTTTAAAGTAGCACTCTTTTTATTATTATAGTCTCATTCTAAAGTCTCTCTTCTTTCTCAAAAAGCTGCCTCATGCTTTCCTTTTTTTTTTAACACCCATTTTTCTAAAATTCCATCTTCTTCACAAATCTCCAGGATTCCCCTGACAAATATTAATATCCTACTTAGGTAGCACACTGCTTACATTTCTAGATTTCAGTATCTTTTCTAACAAACTATATAAGCAGATATTTAAAATCACATTTCATTTGCAATACTTTCTAATCATACTGGGGTCACTGTCTATTCACATTCATTTTAAAGGAAAATATTTGTCTGATAGCTCAACTTCCATTTCTGAAACAGCTTCTTAGGAGACCTCTCTACAAATAATGACCTTTTATCTAGGCAGTACCTCCTAAGATCATTTGGTCATTCACCTAATTTGTCTTTGTGTAATTGTCTAATCAAGAAATAGATGCTGTTTATTAAAAAAAAAAACAAATGTAGATACATTTTCTGGGGATTTTTAGCTAGAGAAATAAGAAATAGGCATTTTTCTTAAGATTAGCCATTATCTATATTTTCTAATGTAGACACACTGAAAGATTCATTCAGCATATTGGAAATGTATAGTAAAATAAAATAGACAAAATTGCATACAATTCAAATGATTCATCTGATCATTTAAAAAGCTCTTAAAAAGACAATTTTCTTTTTCAGAATGTGGTCGAGTACTGACTGGCGTTGCAAAAGGAGCAAAAATAATGAGATTATATGTAGATTCTGCACCTGACAAATTCAAAGGATTGTGTTTATTTTTTGTTCGATATAAGAATGATTTTTCTATAAATGCAAAAAATATATCTGAGGTATGTTTTAAAAAATAGTTTTTGTATCTCTGGCTCAGTCCCCTTACCACAGTTAAGTGACTTTGATCCCACCTTCCCATCTATAAAATGAAGGAGTTAAACCAGATGAGAGATACCAGCTTTTTGTTTTCTTGTCTGTCTTTTCCAAAAGCATATTTTCTTTTTAATTTGTCCCTTTGGAATATGCATCTGTGGAAGAATTCAAATTGATGAGCTCCTAGTTGTAAAGTACTATGTAGGTTTTAAGGGTTTTTGCTCTCTAAAGTCCTCTCTTCTCATCTTCTCCCCTCATATTTTCATTCTAAAATTGACCTACTTCCCTTCTTGGCGGACTAAATTAATCTTAGAACTTCTCTGATCAAATAATGGGAAATTTAATTTAGTAGTTCTACTTGGGGTAGTTCTTTAAGGTTTAAAATAAATGAATGCTTTTTAAGGAAGTTCATGGCTATTACTATGAGGGAGAGAGATAAATGAAAAAAAGATGATTTGCAGGTGAAAAGTGCTAGATAGTGAAGTGGGTAGAATATTGGGCTTAAAATCAT
Organism: Antechinus flavipes; assembly: GCF_016432865.1. Classification (NCBI taxonomy): domain Eukaryota; kingdom Metazoa; phylum Chordata; class Mammalia; order Dasyuromorphia; family Dasyuridae; genus Antechinus; species Antechinus flavipes. Next base: position 199,114,825 of record NC_067401.1, read on the forward strand.
TTTTCATAATTCAAGTCCTGAGTCAGACACGAACTAGCTGTGTGACCCTGGCCAAGTCACTTAACTCTGCTTCAGCTTCCTCATCTGTAAACTGATCTGAAAAAGGAAATGGCAAATGACTCCAGTATCTCTGACAAAAAAATCCCAAAATGGGATGATGAAGAGTTAGAAAAACTGACATGATTGAATAACATTAAAAAAGGGAAGTGGTGCTTGTGGTTAATATTTTGTTTATTTTTAGAGTTAAAGTTTGGGGTTTACAAATCTTTGTTTCAGCAATCAATGATTAGCAGTCTGCTTTTCTTGCCTCAGTATTGCTTTTCTCCTCAGTTGGAAGCATATTAGAGGGCTGATAGCACTGAGAACTCACCAAATCCTTAGAAAATAGGAAGAAGACAGTTGGTTTCTTAAGGATGAAATTAAAGGCATCTGGATGGCTGTAACGATTGAGAATTTACTACTTTCCCCAAGTGAAAAATAAGCAGTTTATCCTTTGTTTACTTCTTAGTTGGCACCTACATTTCAGTCATTGGAAATTAAGGGAAAATAATTTTTGTTATTTGACCTATTAATTGTGAGAGGACAGGTCTATTATTTGAGTGAAAATGTCCAGTAGTTATTTGGAGATACAGGACAGAAGTTTGGGTCATGTAACTGTAACTGTAATAATGCCTTAAGATGTAGAGCTTGGAGTCATCTGTATAGAGGAGATGTTTAAGACTTAAATCAGTTGATAAAATTTTTAAGGAAGACAGTTTAAAGAAAGTAGAACAAAGTTGTAAGATTGAACCTTGGGTGAACAGTTGCATCAAGAAACTAAGAAGAAGTAGTCAAAGCATAGAAGAATTTTTTAGAAAGATAAGAAAGTTTCTCAGAAAACTTGAACAACAGTGTCAAATTATAAGGAAGCATTAAAAAATCAGTAGTGACTTACTTGCCCATTTCATCTGCTAACTTAAAATTGCTGAAATGTAAACCTTAGGTACATCAAAATAGACTCAAATTGGAAGAAAATGTAGGGCTCATTAGCAGAGCTGGAGATAGCCTCCTATACTTTCCAGTCTAGGATTTTTCCCAGTATATACTATATTTCTTCTTATAAGTATTTTATTAATAGTCTATACATGGTTTTAAAAATAGGATTTGTGAAACTAATCTCTTTAAAAGTAAAGTTTTTTTTCTTCTTAAATTTTATGTGACCTTCATTCTATATTTTTTGGACATCAATGGACCATCTCTTTTTAAATGACCCTTTATATATTTTCAGATAATTATTATTTTTCTTAGATAAAACTTTTTTGAGAGTAGTGACATTATTTTTTAGCATTTTCTGGGCAGTGTCTAGCTTAATATCATATACAGACGGGCTTATGGTGATGGTAATAATCAACATTATCAGAATTAAAGTTAGCAGTGGAGTACCAGAAGGTAGCAGAGTATGGAAGGAAGAGTTTAAGTAGCTTTATGGAAGCCTAGAGGATCCAAGAGAAAGTGCTTACTATAATTAATGAAGAAATAGGAGAAGGAGGTGTATGTATTAAGAGGAACATGGTTAAGAAGCTTGAATATACATTGGCTGTCTGACCATGGGCAAGTCATTAAAGTTTTATTATCTGATTTGTAAAACTTTGTAAAACTATGATTTTTAGTTTTACTTATATTGGGAGGAAGTTCCCACATTGGGGATTTCCCAAATGAGTGAGATCTCATCTCTGTGCCACCCCCCTTCTCCAACATACATCCAAGTCAATTTGAGAATTTATTTAGTATGGATTTATGAATTTTCAGGATTTCTAATTCCTGTTGAGGACTCTCTTCATTGGTGCACATAATCAACTTTACTTTAACTTGTAGCCATGGGGATTTGCAAATAACATTCCTATGGTTATAGTATGTATCAGAAGAAGGACTGAAACCTAAGATCTTTCTGATTTGGTCAGCTCTTTTATCTTCTAAGCCAAGCTTCCATTTCATGTATAGTTATATAATATAGTTGATATAAGGATTTCCCTGTTCTTTATCATCATCATCATTGTTACCTTCATCATCATTTTTTCAGTTCCTTTATGACATAAAATTCCTTTATATTTTTAGTACTTTTATGACATAAAAAGGTAGCATGGACTAAAATTTGAAATTTATGAATTTGTAAACTGAATCAGAAGAAAAATTTGGTCTTGTAACAAGAGACTGAATAGTTGATCTTGAGCTAGAACCTATTATGTTGTTGATAAGGCCATTTCTTTTTGGTACTATTCAAATTTCTTATAAAGTTAAATTGTTTATGACAACTGTAATGTCAGTTTGATGATTATAACTTTGTACTAGTTCTCTGAAATATTTAATCTGTCATAAATATTTGACTGCTATATTTTACAGGACACTCTGTTTGGCTTTATGGATGCATCTGAAGGTCTCTTAGTTGGAATTAAGAATATGCTGTCACAGATATTTCTACCAGCTATTCATGCAACAAATAATTGGGGTGCTTTAAACCAGACTACACAAGGAGAAACTGAAAAAACTATCTTCATAGAAACCATTAACAGATTCCTTGCCTTTTTAGATGGTAAGAATAAAACTATAGTTTGGAATAAAATGGATTACAAAAGAAAAGTGTCCTTGTTAAATTAACTTGTTAAATTAAACTTGTTATAAACCACTTGTTTCCAATATATTGATTAATGAACCCTGGGAAATTAGCAAATTATTACAAGAAATCCTCATCTATAGTAAATATGCAGCATAACTTTTTTCTCTCCATTGTGCTATAAAAGCCATTTCATTAAGTAATTCAGTAAATAATCAGACGTTATTTCTATAACTTGAATAAGTAAGGCCCATGTAAGATACTCCTTTTCAAAGAATATAGATAAAATTAATAAAATACACAATTATTGGACAGAATTACCAAATTCATAAGTTTTTGCTTAGTTTCTCAATATATTAATAGTACAGGTTTTAAGAAAGGAGTTTCTTATGTACTAAAAGGGATCTTTTATATATGAAAAATATGAAAATATATCTTCATGCTGAAAAAAGTTAGAACCTATGCCTATTAAGAACATCATTCAAAGCAGAATTAAAGGAAAAAATGTTTTGTTCTACAGAAAGTATGGTGAGCCTTGCAATCAGATTTAGGATCAGAGAGCATTTCCAACAAGCTCTTACCTTTCGGTAGAGATTTATTTTAGAATGGGGCAATTGGTTTCTTCCATGAGAGAGGGAAGCCTTTTTTTCCTTTGCTAGTAAAGGCTGGTCCTGAGTGTTTTTTAAAGATACATTTGAAAATGTCCAATTTTAGCATCATTAAATTTGAAGAAAAGGTATCTACTAAATCACTGACATAGTCATTATTTAAGTTTTATTTCTGTTAAATGAATGACTACCTTTTAAAATTTAATATTCTTGGGAAATAGATATTGATAAAATTCTATATTGGCATTTATTATTCAATTAATTTGAATTCAACAAATTTTTGGTGAGTGCTTATATGTGTCAGGCAACATATGGATATTTACAAAGAAGAATGTATTATTCTTTTGGAAAGTTTATATGGTTTCTAATGTTTGTTTGCTTTTAGGTGCCAGGATAAGTATTGAGGGAACTGTAGAATTAAAGAAGATAGATACTATTGACTTGACCAAATTGTATTCCTTTGAAGAAGTATCACTAGCAGCTGCTAATGTAGAAATGGTTCATCAACTAGAAGAAGTACTCATGATATGGTATAAACAGATTGAACAGGTAGACTGAGCCATCATACTTTATATTAACTTTAAATAACATTTATCACAAATGGTTGTTAATATATAATTCTTGTATGTGAAGGGGATTCCCTGGTGGATCTCATGTGATTCATTTACTGTGTATGTGACTTCAGGGAGGTCACATCCCTTTCCTGACCTCAGTTTCTTCATCAGTAAAATGAGACAGTTGGACTAGATGACTTCTGAGATCTTTTTTTAGCTCAATTTATGATTCTGTGGTTCTTAACAATCAACCCATGTGTAACTAGTGCAGATTCACTATTTGTGAGGTCTACTCCTATATCTGACACTTAAGTACTTGTCTAAATGGTACACAAGATAGTGATGTATAAGGAATAAAGAAAGGTCTAGTGCTGTATACCAGGGAGGGAGGGGGCATGGATAGCTCCTTTGGAATTTGTGGGTAGAGTTATCTGGAAGAAATCCTCAAATTAAGCTATTCTTTTTCCAGGGAGAGTGACTCACATTTCACACTACTCTCTATAGATCCCCTACAATTGTTATTTATGATAGCCTGATCTTTGATCAGCAAGCTAATTATAGATCAGTTGAAGCTGATATTAAGAATCTAGAGAAAATCAGGAGAAAAATTTTATCTGTAGAAAATTGCATAATGAATTAAGAATAAGACTCTAATAATCCAGGAATATTTTGAACTTTATCCCAATTCCTGCGTCTTGAATATAGACCACAAAACAGATGAGAGGCCAAATAGGATCCTACTACTTATTGATTGATGCATTTCTTTTTATGATCAGATTCACTTAGATTTGTTTATGAATATCAAATTTAAGCCTAATGAGTTTTATCACTGAACTATAATCAGTGTTTTCTGGTGGACCAGAAGAAGAGTTAAAATAGTGGGGAGAATTTAAGGAATAGGAACAGTCAGATTATCTGGTTAACTGAAAGGACTGAGCCTGAAAAGAGACATCTGAAACTTGGGGAGAATTGTTTCTGGAATTATTTTCTCTTAATTGTGTATGTAGTTCTTATCATTCTGACTCCTTAACTAGGTCTGTTATTTCTAGATTCACCCATTGCACTTAACATTTCATTTCCATATGCCTTTTATTCCTTCCTTCAATCTCTAAAGAGTATTTAAATTGAATACCAGAGATATTAATATCCATCAGTAGACAAGGCAAGTTTGGATTTCAAGGGAAAAAACCACAATCACCCTCCCAAAAAAACCTGATTATAATGCTTGCTGTATCTATATTAAACAATTTTGTAATTGTTAATTTAAAAAATATTAACAGTGTTGTTGTCATTGACATTGATGCTCTTGGGACCATTATATAGGTAAAAAAGACTGAGGCTTTTTGACAAACTAATTGAGTAGCTGAAATTACTTGGATAAGGTCTAAGATGATTTTCCTATTGCCAAACACTTCTCTATAACTACTAGCATTAGAGCAGGATTTCAGCATTTATTGGTGGATTCCAGAAATTACAAACTAGCTGAACTGTCAATCTGAAACCATATTCATTGATTTATTAAACAGATATCTTATGCTCATTTAATAAAGAAAGTGGCAGATATAGCAAAGGATCAGTAAGAAAAAGTTATGCCAAAGCAATCAATCTTTTTTTTTGTGTTTAAGCAGGGATCCTAATGATAAAGCTAGAAACATCCATATCTATATATAGAGAGCTATGTGTATGTGTGTGTGTGTGTGTTTATATATATATATATATATATATATATATATATATATATATATATATATGTATGTAGATAGATAGATAAACACACAAGCATTTCCCACCAAAATTAATTAATTCGTACTACAAAAACAAGAAGATTCAGGAAACAGCTTTATAGGGTGAAGTTTCACATTTATTCATCTTATTTTCTGGTTGCCTTGAAATGTTATTAGACCAGGTACTGAAAATTCAAAGCTAAAAGTGAAACAAGCTCTGTCCTCAAAAGTAATTTATATTATGCTAGTAGATGTAGGAGGGGCACAGTTGCTAAACAATCAGTGAAAGTCACTGAAAAATACTCATAAAATAAATATAAAATACTCATAAAAATATTAAAAAAAAAGGATCTGGAAGTGCCTTGTTTTGGCGGTGGCACTTGAACTGAACTTTGAGTGCAGTTAGTGGTTTTAAGGGTTGGAAGCAGAAGTGCATTTTACTTAAGAGGATCAGCCTATTCAGAAGTACAGAGTTGAAGATAGAATATCATGAATGAGAGAATATTTTGTAGTCCATTCTGGCTGTACATGAGGTAGTCATGGAAAGTTAACTGGAAGGAAATATGGGTTGGAGCCAGTTTGTGAAGATTTTAAATGTCAAACAGAGAAATTTATATCTGATCCAATCAAGATGTATTAGGTATAAGTGAAACTTCTTGAGCAGGAGTGACATTGTCAGACATGATTTAGAAATATCAATAAATGGGCATTTTTATATCTTCTTTTTCTGTAGAGATTTTTATATTTATAGCAACATTTGGAGATATAGTGCAAATTTCTCAATTGAATATGTCTCATCATTTTATTAATTATAGGTTCTAATTGAGAGTGAACAGATGAGAAAAGAAGCTGATGATTCAGGTCCACTTACTGAATTGGAACACTGGAAGCGCATGTCTGCTAAATTTAATTTTATTATTGAGCAGATTAAAGGGCCAGATTGTAAAGCTGTCATAAATGTGTTAAATGTTGCACATTCAAAAATATTAAAGGTAAGTCTGTTTTTACTTTTGGTTATTTCAAAACTAAAACAAGGTAATAATTTCCTTTCGCAAATTATTCTCACAGAATTTCTTGGCAAGTATTGTGGTTTACAGTTAAATTTTGATGTTTAAATTTACATGTGGTACCAGGATCTCTTGATATATAGCTAAGTTGGCTTCCAGCTGTCTCCAAATTTGTAATAAACTCACCCCCACATACTATATAATCCAACCAGTTTGGCTTTCTTCCTCCTAGAATTCCATACCATGCTATCTTACCTTAAAACTTCTTTCAGCTTTTCGAGCTTTTTTACCCTGAAACCTCTGCAGCCTTTTCCTGTAAAGATTGCCATCTTTTTCATTTGTTTTCATTTTCATTCTTGAAGCCTCCATTTTGTGGAGAGGCCCTAGCCTTCATTCCCCTCTAGAATTCACATCCTAGAATTTCTCTTAGCAACTAGGGCCTCCTTATTCTGGGAACATGTAACTATTCTTGTGGCTGCTATAAATGTTTTGTACAGGTAAATCCAAAGAGATCATAAAAGAAAGAAAAAGAGGGAAAGACTTTCATGAACTAATGCTGAGTGAAGTAACCAGAACAGAAGGACATTGTACATGGTAAAACAAGATTGTGTGATGATCACTTGTGGTAGATGTAGATTTTTTTCTGCAATACAGTGATCCGAGACAATTCTAATGGATTTGGGAATGAAAAATGCCAACTGCAACCAGAGATAGAACAATGGAGTTTTAATACAGATTGAAACATATATTTTCACCTTTTTTATTCTTCCTTGTGCTTTTTCCTTTTTTAATGATTTTTCTTAACAACATGACTAATATGGAAATATTATTTAAAATTTGGAACAAAAAATCTATGAAAATAAAGTTGAAAACTATCTTGTAATTGGAAAAATAAAATACTATTATGTAAAAAGAATTTAAAAAATTTTTAAAAGATGCAAATTAAAACAAATTTGAGATACCACCTCATATCATATTGGCTAATATGACAGAAAAGGATAATGATAGTGGAGAAGATATGGGGAAATTGGAACACTGATGTGCATTATTGGTGGAGTTATGAACTGATCCAATCATACCGGAGAGCAATTTAGAAATTTACCCAGTTTAAAACTCTGCATACTCTTTCATCATTCCTGTCATTTTAATCAAACTGAGAGGTGTGAGGTAGTATTCAGAGTTGTTTTGATTTGCATTTCTCTAATCAGTAGTGATTTAGAGCATTTTTCATATAACTACAGATAATTTTAATTTCTTCATTGAAAACTGCCTGTTCATATCCTTTGACCACTTATCAGTCAGGGAAATAACTTGTATTCTTATAAATTTGAGTTTGTTCTCTATCAGAAACACTGGATTTAAAAAGTGTTTCACAGCTTTCTGCTTCCTTTCTAATCTTGACTGCATTGGTTTTGTTTGTGCAAAAGCTTTTTAATTTAATGTAATCAAAACTATTCATTTCATATTTTATCCTGTTCTCTATTCTTTGATCATAAACTCTTCCCTTCTCCAAACAGAAAACACTATGCCTTGCTCTCTTCATTTACTTACAGCATCACCCTTTATGTCTTAAATCATGAACACATTTTAACCTTATCTTGGTATAGTGTGTGAGATGTGGATCTATGCCTAATTTTTGCTGTATTCTTTTCTATTTGTCTTAGCAATTCCTGTAAAATAGTGAATTTTTATAATAGAAGCTGTATTCTTTGGGTTTATCAAATACTAACTAGATTACTATAGTCACTGACTATTGAGCCTTACATACCTAACTTGTTCTACTGATCAACCACTGTATTTCATAGGTAGTACCAAATGGTTTTGATGACTGCCACTTTAGTGTCTACATCTATGGTCTGGTATGGCTTTAACTACTCAGGAAGCCAGAAGATCCCAAATGAGAGGTATTTTTACAGAAGAAAGTAGTATCCAAAAAGTAGAAGGCCGCATTATAAATGAAGAAAAAAATATAATTGCTACAAAATTTGTATTACTGTAGCTGGGAAAAATACGTTTGGTTATAAATTTTGAAGCATCACAAGTATGGGAGACATTATGATTTGCTAGAAATTGGGAATGCAGGCTAACAACAACCCCTCCTTCCATTTAGGAAATTGTCATTGTCTACATGCAAGAATAAATAATGGCAACAGATTTCTTCTAATTGTATATGGGTAGTTAGTGCTAAAATAATGAATTTTCTTTTAATTAAAGTGATTTATAGGAAAACTGAATTTTAAACTTTACTCAGAGAGATTAATGAACCTATTTGAACTTCTGAATTCAGAGACAAAGAAACGTGATTTAGGCAGCTGTAGAAAATGTTAGCAGTGATGTAGAATAGAATTAATTTGATTTTCCAAAAGGGTCAAATAAAAATCCTCTCTTTGGAAAATATTTCGTATTCTAACCCCTTCCTACCTTTCTAGTCTTCATGTACTTCATTCTCCTCCACATACTCTATAACTAGTCACACTGACTTACTTCGTTCTTGTTCCTTAAAACAAGACATTCTATTGTCCTGACTGGCCCAAATGCCTTAAATGAAAGGGAGACCTTTTCATCTCTGTTTCCTGGCTTCCTTCAAGTCTCAGATGAAATCCCATCTTCTCCTGGAAAACTTTCCTAATCCTCCTTAATGCTAATGACTTCATTCTTTTGATATCTCCATTTTATATTCTGTGCATCTTATTGGTAAGCAGTTGTTTTATGTTATTTCTCCTGTAAGACTGTGAGCAAATTGAGAACAGAGATTTTTATGTCTTTCTTTTTAGTTCTAGTCTTTAACACATTTTTGCCCTTATGCAAAAATTGAATTCCCTTATCAAAGTTTATCTTCTTATTTTAATGAGATTGACAATGCAAAGACTTTTATTTTATTTTATACATTCTGTTTTTCATTTTGTGATCTCTGACCCATGTTTGATTTATAAATTTTCCCTTTAACCATCTGTATGTCTATCCATCTAACTCTTCCATCTATTAATGTGTGTATGTGTATATGCATGCATATACCTATGTGTGTATATATGTTTCTTTTTGTGATAGATGGAACCCAGAATGGGGCAACAAGATAGTTTGTTTTCCACAGAGAACTAGAATTCTGAAAATAATTAACAAAATTGCTTAACAGGTATATTCAACCAATCAGAAATGAGTATGTATCCTTTTTTTTTTTTCTTACCAAACATTTTATTTTTCAAACTTTTATCAAAACACAAGATGTGGTAACAAAGCAATATACAACAAGTATCAATTAAACACATGTGAGCAGAGGACTGCCTCTAACTGTTTAAGAAAATGAAAAATTTAGCTTAGGCATAGACTTGAAGGATTTTGCCACTAATTAATAATTGCAATAACATTAATTAAAAAATTAATAATTATAATGACACTACAATATTGAAATAAAAATGTTAGAATACTTTATAATCATTACTCATGAAAACATCAGGAATAATTTCAGTATGTATCCTTTTCAACCAGTCTTATCACAGACTCTGATCTGGCTCAGACTGGTCAGGATCAGTGAACTGGCAAAGGCAAAAGGGGGAATAAGCATGCTTAATAGACTAATTGCATGTTAACCAACACACCCCATAGGAATTTTCTGCCATCTTTGAACATAGGATGTATGACAAGGGAAGGGGGAACATATCTAGAAAGGCATGAAGAAAGCAAAGAAAGAGGTGTTATTAATTAATAGAAAATTAATTAATTGGGAATAACTGGGTGGTACCAGGAGAGGTTTGGTTAATAAAACACACTCTCACTTTTGTACCAACATATTTCTGCACTATAAGGACAGGACTTGGCTTCCTGCAGGAATGTAGTAAATGCTCCTTAACTGTGGAGACTTTTTGTCATTTTGGGGAGTCTTGGACCTGACTGTGTTCATAACACTTTTTAAATAATAGTTATTTTTCAAAGAATTGATTTTTTATATTTAGATCATTTATCTCTTTGAACTTTATAGTAGTATAGGGAATGCTGAAAGATGGTGGTCTAAAACTATTTTCTACTTAATTGCTTTTCAGTTTTCCCAGCAGTTCATTTCAAAAATAGGGAATCATTCCCTGGATAGTTATAATTTTTTTTACTTATATTCAGCTATAGTGTTAACTTGTTTTCTATGTATGTTTGTTTATTCAGTTTCAATGATTCTCTTTTTCTAAATTTTTAGGAAGTACCAAATACATTATCCAGATATTTATTTAATAACCAATAATGCAACGTTCTTCATTTTTAATTTTTCATTTTTCCCTAGAATTCATGATTTTTTGTTTCTCTAAATACATTTTTCATAAATTTATTATTATCTTCTATAGATTCTTAATCTACTTTGATAGTATGATTAGTATAACATTTGAAGCAATAAATTTAATTGGTATTGCCAAGTCATGAAAAATGAATAACCTCTCTAGTGATTTGTCAGTTTTTATTTTAGTAAAGAACATTTTATAGTTCTTCATTGAATATTCATCATTGAATGGCATCAGTCAACTTCAGAAACCATTTGTCAAATGACTTTTATGATCAGATCACTCTGTTAGATATTGGGGAAATAGAGAGATTACATAGGACAAGATTTCTTCCCTGTATATTGTTTTCCATTTTCAGAAGAATCAAATAACTACTTGTTTTATGTATAGAAATGTGGCCAAAGGGTACAGCCTTAATATTTTGAATAAACTAAATTTCTTTTGTTGACTGAAAGGCCATGAGACTTAGTAAAGAGAAATGTATCTATAGTCAGGAAATCTGAGTTTGGATTCTGCCATGGACATATAATAGCTATGTCAAAGTCATCTGATCCCCCAGAACCTCAAGTTCTTTATCTATAAAATGGGAATGTTTTTAATATCTTTGTTACAAAATTACTTTAAGGAAAATTATTTATAAATTATAAAGCAATCCATTATTTATATAATCCATTTTGATGTTACTAGATATTCTTTTTCGAAATAATTTTTTTTCTTCAGAAGTGGCGTGATTTGGATGCAAGAATTACAGATACAGCAAATGAATCAAAAGATAATGTTAGATATTTGTATACACTAGAGAAAGTTTGTCAACCCCTCTACAATTATGACTTAGTAAGTATACTTTTAGAAATGCAGTATGCAGTTTAAATCTTATAAAAATTGTAATAAATGTTTACATTTTTCATAATTTGAAAATATATGTATTATGGCAGTTAGAAGGAGTATATGTAGACAGAGGGCACAGGTGTGAGTTAGATATGAAGGACTGAGATCTAAAAAAAAGAATGTACTGGGAGAAAGGGAAAGGGAGAAGTGGAATGATGTAAATTATCTGCCATAAAGAGGCAAAAAAAAAAAAAAAAGCTTTTTCAATGGAGGGAAGGAAACATACACACTCAAAATGGGTTTAGAAATCTATCTTACCTTCAGGTAAGTAGTGGGGAATGGGATACAGGAAAGGAGGAGGATGATAAAAGAGAGGGTATATTGGGGGAGGGAATGTTCGGAATGTTCAGAAGCAAAATACTTAAGGAGGAACAGAGTGAGGAGAAAAAGAATAGAATAAATTGGGGGAAATACTATTGTAGCAATAGTAATTCTTTTCACAATTAAAAACTTAAAGCAAGTTTTTCTGATAAGGCTTCATTTTTCAAAAGCAGGGGGAACTGAGTCACATTTTAAAAAAAACAGCCATGTCTCAATTGATAAATAATCAAAAGATCTGTGCCCAAAGGTCTATAAATTCATGCATTTTCTTTTGACCTAACAATAGCACTACTAGGCATGAATTCCAAAAGAGATTTTTTTTTTTAAAGTAAAAGAACCTATATGTACAAATATAGTTATAGCAGCTCTCTTCTCAGGGCAAAAGACTGGAAATTGTGGGGATGCCCACCAGTTGGGGAATGGCTGAATAAATTGTAGTATGTGATTATGATGGGATTTTATTATTCTATGGGAAATGATGAGCAGAATGTTCACAGAAAAAAAAACATGGAAAAGTCCTCCATGAACTCAAATAAAGTGAAATTTACTGTATACAAAGATCAGTTGTAAATGACTTTGCTATTCTCAGCTGTACAATCATCCATGACTATTCTTATGATGAATTCTGATTATGACTTATGATGAAAAGTCCTTTCCATACCCATAGAAGGAACTGATTGGGTCTGAATACAGTTTGAAGCATTCTCTGTCTGTCTCTCTGTCTCTGTGTTTCTCTCTGTCTCTGTCTCTTAGCTCTCTCCTCTCTCTTTCCCCTCTCTCTTTCTTGTCTGTATCTTTCATTTCTTTTCTTGAGGGTTTTTTGATCCCCAAGTCTCATTTTAGCTCTAAGATTTTAAGTTAAGTAATAGAGAACTGGTGCTATCATCGTAGGAAGATTTATCTTGTCTTCTTCCTGCTTCTACAGGTACAGCGAGGTAGGTGGTGCTTTAAAAATCCTGGAGCTAAAATCAGGAAAACTATAGTTCAAACTGCAGATCATTGCTAACTTAAGTCACGTAACCTCTGCCAAATTAATTTTCTTCCTCTCTTAAATGGATGCAATAATAGCACCATCTCTGTTTTACAGGGTGGTTATGAGAATCAAATGAGATGACATATGTAGAGTGCTTTGCAAAGTTTAAAAAGGCCATATAAATGTTAGCTAGGTGATGGCTTTCCTAACTTCTCTCTCACCTCTTCCCTTCTAATACACAGAGAACTGACTTATCTAGCTTTTCACTTTAGAGTTTATGAAGCTTCCTTAGTTATGAAAGAAAGAAATACTAAATCAGAAACAACAGATGGCAGCAGTGGAAAGGGAAGCATATGGGCACATTTCTGAAAGTTTGAGAGGAAACAAGAAGGAATAATTAAATAAGGGATCAACAAAGGTTCCTGGGAATTTATATTTTCAGGAATCTGCAGCTCCCCACAATTTCTTTCTTCTTTAGATTTATCTTAGAGTCCTTCTAATTGTCTTCTCTATCCTTTTAACCACTCCTGCAGGTCACCGGAACCAGTAGCATGGAACTGAGGAGTTTGTATCTTACCTTTGCAGGGAGATTTGTGTCCCCACATTAAGAGACAGAAGAATTATTAGCAGTCAATATAGCAATATCAGTCAAATTCCATAGTACTATTTATATAATACACTCTATTATATGTTAGGCACATTATGGCTCATATAGGTTTTTGGAAGCTGGCCTGAGAGCTTAACCACATATTTAACATTGGTTCTTTAGGAAAATGTGTTTCAAATTTTCAAACTACTCATAAATATATATTTTTTACCTTTCAAAAATTTGCATGTCTTTGTGCAAGGGCCATGTTAATCTTCTCTGTATCAGTCCAATCTTAGAATTTGTGCTGCTGAAGCAAGCACTACAAATACTTTTTTAAACGTAATTTGTTTTTCAGTTGGGAGCTGCATATATCCTTTTAAAAATTAAACATTCAAATACTTAAAAATTTCTTTATAAATTGATTATGTCCTTGGGAGTAGAAATTGTGTATTAGGTGAATGGGCCCAGTAGGGCCTCTCTATTAGGGACAGGGAAAGAAAAACAAGTTGTTGCCCACCAGGACAGATGTAGGGAACATGAGTTGTGATAAACAAGACATGGTTAACCACACATCCAAGTGCAAGGAGCTTGAGTCCCAGTAGACAAGACTACAGGAAGCTTGGGTCCTGCTACATTTCTATTCCAATGGTTAAGAAGTAAATATCTCCCTTGAAAGGGCCTAACATCATCTGCCTCCACTTCTACCTTTCCCTATAAAATACCCATCCTGAGTATTCCCTTATGTTAAGGACCACGCCTAAGTGTGAAGGGGCAGGTCAGTTCTCTGGAAAGCCCCCACAGCTGTGAATTATAACACTCTCAAAGGAGCCTTTACTGACACAGATGTTGCTTGTGAATTGGGAATGAAATAAATCTGAGGCAAGAGGGAAGAGGAGAAAGATAGATCAAAGAATGCAACTGCCTCTCAGTCTCCTTGTATTATCATCCTCTCACATGAAGGGATATAGTTTGCTGATCAGAATTAGATTCCCAGCAGACACCCAGCAGGTAGCTCCCGTAACACCCTTAGACTAATCATTCCCCTGATGCTGCTTTGTACCAAGTTGCTTTATACAACAGTAAAGACTTTTCTTTTAAGAAATCAGTCCAGCATTCTAATAATTCTTACCTATTGAATCTACTCTTCCACTGAATTTCTATTCTTAGGTTCTTGTACATAGTGGGCTGGAGGTATGATGAAGAAATTCCTAGAGTTCCTAATTTAAAAGGAGTTTCCTATCTGTGAGAGAAAGTGATATTAATGGGTGGGACACCCCCCCAGAATCTAAGAGCTTTAAGATAGCATATAAACTATCTAATCCAGTTTGAGCTGAACAAGTTGTAATCCATTCTCTGTTTAAAGACCTCAGTAAGAATGAACTCTCTATTTCTACCAAATCATGTTACTTTTTGGGAGAACTATTATCAGGAGTCATAAAATCTTAGTCTAATATTGCATAATTCTTTATATGAAACGGAAAAGTGGCATTAAGGAAGGTGTGCACCAAGAGTCTAGTTTTGCTTCTTGTTGCATATAGCTGTATATATAAGTCTTTTAAGCCCGTTTGGCCCCAATTTTGTGATCTGAAAAATGAGTGAGTGGGGCTAGATAATCTCCAAATATTTTTTCTCTCTCAAATTCTCTGAGTCAGTTTTGTTAAAATTTAAATGTGCTGTTTTTGATATTTTAAAACTCATTTTTTAAAAAGAACTTAAGCTAGTCAGGAATTGTTTATTCTGAATAATTGCCTGTACCTGAATGTTGAAGAACAGTGGTATCAAATTCCAAATAGAAATAATAATAACTAATTTGTTGTGTAGATCTGCATATTGACTTAATTTTAAAATGTAATATTACCTATATTATTGTAATTTTATTCATTATATTGCTATTTCCCAATTACATTTTAATTCAATTTAGGTCATATCCTGGAATGTTGTGGGCATGTATTTGACCACTTTGGTGAAGAACATGATAATAAAAAATAGCATATATAATTTGTTTAATCACTTAAATAATGAAAAGTCAAACTGACATAGTAATAGTAGTTAGAAAATATAAGTTGATAAATCTGAGAACCCGAAAATGTATAGTAGGTCAGTGAAAGGTAAGAATTGAAAGATATTGAGAATCTGGGTTAAAATACTATCTTAATCACATATTATTTGTGTAATTTTGGTCAAATTATTTAAATTCTCAGTTTCCTCATCTCCATTCTATCTCTAAATCTAGGAGTATAAACATTCACATAAGAAAAATTAATCCCTTTTTACTTAAGAAAACATGTATTATATATTTTTATAGTGTCACCAGAATGTTAGTAAAACTATTTATGTACATAATTTGAATATTATGCATAATAATAATTAATGCACATAAATTGAATATTATTTCTATAGTAATTCCATGAATCTGTTTATCTTTTTACTTAGCTGAGTGAATTAAAGAAGCATTTTTCCCCCTGACAAACTCTGGCGTAAATCTAAGGATTTATTTATAAAAATTTATCATGTTTGTAGCCATTATTCTGTGACGAAAATGCTAGAAATATGTAATTTTATTCAAAATTTAAATTTTAGGTTTCCATGGCTCATGGAATACAAAATTTGATTAATGCTATCAGAATGATTCATAGTGTTTCAAGGTATTATAATACCTCAGAAAGAATGACCTCACTCTTTATAAAGGTAAGTTTGTGAAAAAAAAATATATATGTATATATATATATATATGCAGCTTAAGAAGGAAATTAACAGCTTCCGTCCATTTTTATTAGCTGTTTCCTCAGAATAATAAATCTTAACATGTTAGTGAAATGAGATAGGATATATATTCCAGTATGATAGTTTACTTCTCATTTAGTACCTACATTGTGACTGCACATTGACTTTAAAACTTGGTTCATTTAACAATTTTTTTGAAAATTTTTAGTTCCTGATCAATAGCATCTTTTAGTGAATGATTTGAATACAGATGACAACTTATTTTTGATATGTCTTAATATAGAGTCACTTCTCACTATTCCTGATGTTTGGGGCACACACACTTAGTAGGCACAATCTGGATGAAGATTCTGCAAAAACAAGTGAGAATGAGTGGTCAAATAGCAGTAGATCCAAGAGTGAGCAGAGTCATAAAAATCTGGAGTTCAGGATATGGATCCAGGAGAAGAGAGTTATCAGAAATGTTAAAGGCTGCAGAGAGGTCAAGGAGGAATGATAAAAAGATTTAGCAATTAAAAAATCATTAGTAACTGAAGAGAATAGTTTCAGATGAATATGAAATCTGGGTTACAAAGGATTTAGGAGGGACACATAGGACTATACTAAGGAAGATTATTTGTGTAGCTGTGTGAAGGATGGTTTAGAAAAGGAAGAGACTAGAGACATGAAGACTAGATAAGAAACTGCGTCCAGGCAAGAGGCAATACTAGATA
Source organism: Antechinus flavipes (assembly GCF_016432865.1). Taxonomy (NCBI): domain Eukaryota; kingdom Metazoa; phylum Chordata; class Mammalia; order Dasyuromorphia; family Dasyuridae; genus Antechinus; species Antechinus flavipes. Next base: position 199,131,778 of record NC_067401.1, read on the forward strand.
GGTGATCATGGTATTGAAGAAAGGAATGTGTTGAGGTAGAAATAAAAAATGGGACATGGCCAGCTTCTAGCATGGAGAGCTGTGATGACCACGTTTAGCACCTAGGGTATTTTTAAATCAGCCGGAGTCAGGATAAGTGAAAATCTTTGATCTTTATTCTTTGTGGAGGTGAAGGAGAATGGCTGTAAGAAGTGAGAGCAATCTCGACAGGAATCCAGCCAGCAGTGCCTCTGGCTCTCACACTTTACCCACCTAATTCTCTATCCAATCTCCTATATAACACATCAAACTTGCACAGAGAGTGGGTGGGGCCATTCTTTCTCCAAGCATATATTAATAGAGTATTGTCCAATTGCTAATTAGCCACAAAGGCTCAGACCAGACCTCAGTGCATCTGCTTAGCTTCAGCCTATTACAGAGAGATTATTAGAGTTCAAGAATCATACCTGTTATATAAAAATTGGGGCAATGGCAAGCACATTAGAATGTTCGCCTCTAGTAGAGATTGGTAAGGTTTGGCATTTTAGTATGGGTACCCATGGGATTCTTTTTGTCTTTCATGTGGACTCTGTTGTTTGAATCAAACCATGATATTATCCAAGATCTAGTCTAATACTTTGTCCATTCCAATCTTTTTAGACATGAGCATGATTTTTCACTATGTGAGAGTGTCATTTTCTGTATTGTGTATGGTGGCTTTTAATGGTATTAAAATAGTATTGACTTACTGCTCTCTCGCTCAGTTCCAAATGGCATAATGATTCTATGATAAATTGTTTCCAAAGGTCATATTATGTCCAATCAGTGGTCCTAGAGGTCAAAGCCCCTCCCTTTATTTTACAAATGACTAAGTTAAGACCAAGAAGAGTTGAGTGACTTGTTCAGTATCACTGAAAGCTTCTCAAAGATTTGTAGATTATAAATTAATCAAGGATAAGAACTACTACCTATTTTTTTCTTTACATAAATAACTCCTAATGGTGATCTGAATGTTGCAAGGACTTAATATATATTTATTGCATTTTCTTTATTGCTTGTTGTTTACTTTAGTTCTCTACTTTGATAGTGAGTACATAATCAGACAGTGCCTTACTCAAGTAAATCTCAGTAACTGCTTTCACCTCAGTACTTAACAATGAAAATTTTGTATAATGTGATGAATTCCTTTGTAATAGTTTGGTACGTGACCTTTGGCTTCTTCCAGTTTTTTGCTGATCTCTCCAACATGTTCTCCAAAGTAGCTCATAAGCAATTGTATATCATTCCACATTTGTATTTCAAAAGTGTAGCCTTCAAAATGCTAAAATTGCAGATTTCAGTTGGCTAAATAAGGTTTTCTGGGGGTGTTTTTTGTAGTCCTGTAGGAAGAAAACTATTAGAAAATGCCTATTTTTAGATTCCATTAGCTAGGACTTCTGTATGGATCTTGCTTTTGCAAATGACTTTTTAAGAATCTAAAATGTTTTATTGCACTGTCAAAATTATCTTTACTAAGAATTAGCAGGATAAAATATGCCTGGAATTGTAATTACAGTGATAAAACTGATAAAGGTTAGAATTTAATTATTTGTAAAATTCCAAAGAATCAGATATGCTTTATTGGGTCAGACCTATGCTTCATCTAACTTAGTGTTCTGTTTCTAATAAGGAATGTTTTGTGGAAGAACATGATTATTTATAGTGTCAATCTTATATCTTATGGGTATTCCTTTAAAAACCACCTCTCACCCCTTGTGGTTTTGTTATTCATTCATTCATTTATACCCATCTGGATTTCTGTATTTTGAGTGTATATATCTCTTGGAGTTAAAGGCTTCTATATATTATTTCTTGAATGATGTAGTATTTTTTTTTTATTTTGAACAAACAACTCAGATTTCAGAGATACTCCATGTAGTAGAGTATTTCGATATTTGAGTACTCTGTCCATACTGTTTATGACTCTTATAAATATCTATGAATTGTATTCATTTTTAATCTGTAGCTACTTTTTATTTTTAGGTTACAAATCAAATGGTGACAGCATGTAAAGCATATATTACTGATGGAGGGACAAATCATGTATGGGAGCAAGAAACACCAGTTGTATTAAAAAAGATTCAGGTTAGTATGAATATATTTTCATTTCTGTAAGCTAAATTTTATTACTTATCTCTTTATTTTTTATGTATGAATTGTCCATTAACTTTGAAGTAAATACTTAACTGACTGATGTGAAAATTAAGTTACTTATGTAAGGTAATTTGCCTTTAAATAATTTCAGGATGTAATACAATCCCTACCTTTGCTTTTATTTTTTGAGTGTAAAAGTTTTTTGGAAGTTTTTGGATGTTAGTGAAGTAAAAATGACAGTCGTTTATAAAGTGAACATGATCCTTAGGAAATTAATTTTGGAAATGAAGAAGAAATGGTGGCAGTGCCATAACTAGAGTGGTGCTTGTAGTGTTAGAATGTTCAAAGATTACGGGAGAGACTCTCACCTAATTCTGTATCTCTTGACTGGTATCACAGAAATTCAGCCCTAATCTGAAATCCTAGGTGAAACTTCAGGATTGGCAGATATCTTCTAGCTTTTTAGTGTCATAAACCAGTTTGATGATATTTTTCATTCCTATGCTACCTTGGATTCTTGGGGTAAACTTTTTACATCTTTACCCTATTCCCCAACTTTTGAAGTTTGGTATTTTATATTAAACACAAAAATTGCTAGTTAATACCCCTTGAAATATGACTGGTGCCTTCATGAAACTGGTGAAAATGGAAGTGTAGCTAATTCACCATTATTGGAAGACTGGTTTCTGGATGGTAATAGTTAATTTAGTGTTTGGACAAGAGAATTGTATAGAGCTTACTATTCTCACACTGTTAAGGCTCTAATTTCAAACTGATTATTCCAGAGACATCTTAAATTCAATATGACTAGAATTTTACCAACTCATTATTTTGCTCCCTTTCCTCTTCCAAACTTCCTTATTGTTAAAGGAACATAATTGTTTTTCTTAAGTTTATATTTATACTATATGTATTTTTGCATATGCTTTTTTTTTTCTTTCTCGGAGTATAAACAGATTGAATAGGGATTCTGTCATTTTTTGTACGTGTATCTTCAGTGCTTAGTACAACATCTGGCACATAAATTGTTGTGGCATTGTTATTGCTGTTACTGTTAATTATGTTGTTTCAGTCATAACTCAGTTGGGGTTTTCTTGGCAGAGAGACGAGTGGTGTGCTATTTCCTTCTCCAGCCCATTTTATAGAAGAGGAAACTGAGGCAAACAGGGTAAAGTGACAAAGTGGCTGAGGCTACATTTTAACTTAATTCCTGACTGCAAGTCCAGTGTTATCCACTGTATCACTTAGATACCTGACTGTAAGATTGACTCTCCATATTTCCCCCCAACCAGGGTAACTAATTCTAATTTCACTCGAAGTAGTTTAGATTTTGCGAATGTTTTCAAAAGTGGGGTGTCATGATAGCTGACATTTTTCTCTCATGTTGCATGTTCAGTTGCTCCATAGACGACCTGCATAGTGTTCTGATTATATTTTGGAACACTTATTTTCATAGTTTGAATTTAAAGTGCTATTTATAAAGGATATTTCATGAGTTTGTAATATATATATATATATATATATATATATATTACTTGTCCTCCCTAATATGGGAATCCTTTTCTCCCATAAAAAATACAAGAGATTGTGTTTTGACCTCAATTATTGCAGCCTAAACTTTATTTCTCACTTACTTATCACTGTGACTACCAAGGAAAAACTAAAAAATGTGAACTAATTGTTTTTTGTAAGTATTCTTTACAGTTCTTAAGTCATTCTGTTTTAGGAACATTAGCCTTGTGTTATATGTGTATCTATATGTATATACACAATACACGCATATATATCTTGATTTGATCATAAAACTAGTACCTAAAATTGTATCTAAATTTTAAAAGTGAATATATATACATCCCTACCTATATATGCACACATACATACACACAGACATATACATGTATAGAAACATATAAGTATATATCCATGTAGATATGTGTATATAAACATATACATACTTATGCACATGAAAATCTAAAAAGTTAAGGAGTAAGAACTTTAATAACTAGGAATCCTCAATAATGATTTCTGATGAAAGGAGGCACATGAAATGAGCCTTGAAAGATTTCAAGTAATGAAAGGAGGAAGGAAAAGAGGAAGGATGGATGGGCAGTTCAGAGGGATGGAGGCTGGAGATAAAGTACTGAATTGGTCAGCAGTAAGTGGGGAAAACTCAGAAGGAATGTAGATAAATGAATGAAAAGGAATAATATATAACCTGGAAATGGTAAAATAAAGCCAGATTATAGGGAGCTTTAAATGCCAATCTGCAGGGTTTATATCTTATTCTAGAGGAGATAGGGAAATACTGAAAATACTTTAGTAGGAGAATGACATAAGCATTCTTGTTCTTTAACTAGATTATTTAGTCAGCTGTATGTGATGTTTTATAAAGGAGAATAAGCTAATACCCAATTGAGAAGCTGTTGAAGTTCATTCCAGAGATGATAAGGATCTAAATCAGAATTTTTACTTTGTAGGTAAGGACAAGGACGTATCTGAGAGATTTTGTAGAAGTAGAATAGAAAAGAATTGGAAGATGATTGGGTATAGGACATGGAAGAGCAGTAGAATCAAGGATGATTCCAAGGTTAAAAGGAATAGATAAATAAACAAGCAGGTGGACAGGCAGGCGGACAGAGCTAGGAGCCATCTCTGTGGGGATGACTGGCCATTTTCTTATTCAAGTATCAGTAAAAAAGAAAAAAAAAACTCAAAAAAGTATCAAATCCTTCTTTTTTTCTTGAATTTGAAGATTACATTTTGTTGATTGTCCTCAGTAAACTGGAATTATAATTGCAATGGTAGCAATCAGGATATCCTCTGATTAGTATGGTGACTTGTCTAATCAACTTCATATAGTATTGCAAGTCATGGATCTTTGTTGGAACACCTACCACCACCAAACCCTCAAGGAGTTAAACATGTTCCCTAGTCTCTTGCTGAGAGATATATTAAGAGGCCGTAGGAAATTCTTCTCTAATTGGTCCCACATTTCTAGAGTTATCTTCTAATGGTTATTTGAGGCTTAAATGAAAAATAAAATAATTAAAATAATGAAGCAAAACAAGGCCACATAAGATTGCAATGCAATTATAATCAAGGAGACAAAATTTTGGAATAGGCTTTTACAGAAGGCAAAAGATAAAGGCCAACCAAGAATGCTTTATTCTACAAAATGTAGTATAATCCTACAGGACAATAAATAGAAAACATACCTTATTCCTGATGAAAATTCCAAAAGCAAACAAAAAACTTGACACTTAAATACATTTGAGCAATTGCTAGGGGTGAAATCATAAACACACAGAAAAAGAAAGAAGAGAAAAATGAAAACTAATATTCCTGTTGAACATTTATGCAAAATCATTGTAAAAATTTTAATGTAGAAGTTACAAAAACATATGAAAAAATTGTTATTCACTATGAACAGTTTGGAGTGGTGTGTGTGGTGGGGAGGGAGGGTGTTTGGTAGGGGCAGAGTCAAAATGACAGAGAGAAGCCAGGAAATTGCCTGAGCTCTTCCCATTTTCCCTCAGAAACAATTTTACATCGACTCTAAATAGATTGTTATAGAACCTGTGGAAAAATAGAATGAAACAATTTTTTAGTTTAAGGTAACACAGAAGGATTTTAGGAGAGGTCTGTCTCTCAAATGATATCTAAACAAGCCAGGGGAAGACTCTTAACCACGGTACAGATCAGTAACTAATGTCTCAGTCATAATTCAACAAGCCAGTGGCACAACAGGTCAGTGTGGCACCTCCTGCTCCGATGCAGAAGGCAAATTGCCAACCTCAGAAACCCAGCAACAGATATGGTGAAGGTGAGCTACCTCACTGCATGAGCAAGCCACCAGTATCTGAGATCTTATCACTCCAAGCTAGTGATCCTGCCTGTCTTTCCCTGTGCAAGAACCTTGGAACAATGACCCTTGTGTCTGAGGAACAGGATTCAACTATACATGCCATGAAATAAGCAAAAAATAAGCAAGAAAAAAAAACTTTACCATAGAAACTACTATGGTGATGGAGAAGATCAGAACATCAACCTAGAAAAGGACAAGATGCTCACATGGAAAACTCCAAAGGAGGATATGAATTGGTCTCAAGCCCAAAAAGCCTTCTTGGAAGAGCTTTTAAAAATCTAGTTAGAGAAGTAGAAGAAAAATTGGGAAAAGAAATGAGAGGTATACAAGAGAGTGTCAAGAACTTACAATAGGAAAGACAATTGATTGAAGAAAACAGTTCCTTAAAAAATACAATCGGCTAAATAGGGAAAAAAATATCCACTGAAAAAAACAACTCCTTAAAAATAGAATAAAAATAGACAGAGCATCCTCCATCCTGAAAACAGAGCCATACTTTAGCAAAGAGTTAAAAGCTGAAGAATAAACTGGGAAAATAACAACAACAACAACAACAAACAGAAAAAGATTCTGACCATAGAAAGTTATTGTGGTGATACAGACTCAAAAGATAACAAAGTTAAAGCTCCTGCATCCAAAACCTCAAAGAAAAATAACAGTTGTTCTCAGACCATGGAAGACTTCAAAATTGATTTTGAAAAACAAGTATTAGAGGAAAAATTGGAAAGAGAAATGAGAATAATACAAAAGGAAAATTTAAAAAAGCTGATGAGAAGAATAACTTAAAAAGCAAAATTGACCAAATGAGAAAGGAGGTACAAAAGTTCACTGAGGAAAAGAATTCCTTAAAAATTTGAATTGAGCAAATGAAAGCTAATAATTTTATGAGAAATCAAGATACAATGAAACAAAAATCAAAAGAATGGGGGAAAAGGAAACCAATATGAAATACTCATTGAAAAAACAACTAACCTGGAAAATAGATCCAGGAGAGATAATTTATAAATTGGCCTATTTGGAGCCTAAAAGATAAAAATGAAAGATTAAAAAGAGCTTAGGCTTTCTTTCAAGAAATTATTAATTTCATAATAATCTAGAACCAGAGAATAAAATAAAAATTTAAAGAATCCACCAATCACTTCCTGAAAGTGATCTTAAGATGAAAACTCCCAGGATTATTATAGCCAAAATTTTAAGGAGAAAATATTGCAAGCATCTAAAATATACACAAGAATAGTAGAGCCACAATCAGGATAACCCAAGATTTACCTTCTACTTGAAAGAATCTTATTCCTTTCATGAATGTGAGGATCTGGCATATGACATTCTGGAGAGCAGAGAAGCTAGGATTACAACCAAGAATCACCTACTCAACAAAATTAAGTTTAATCCCTCAGAGGAAAACTGGACATTCAATTAAATACAGGACTTTCAAGGATTCATGATGAAAAGACCAGACCTGAATAGAAAATTTGATCTTCAGATACAGGATTCAGGAGAAGTATAAGGAGGTAATCAGGAAAGAAAATCATAAGGGGATTTAATAAGGTTTATTTATATTATTACATGGGAAGTTGATACTTGTAACTCATTAGAATGTTCTCATTATTATGACAATTAGAGGAAAGATAGAGGATACAAGGGAGAGTTGAGTTTGAAGGGGCAATATCTAGAATATTAAAATTAAGGGGCAAGAGAGGAATATACTCATCATCAGAATTGTCTCAAAGAGAAAATAACATATATAACCAATATGGATATATTTTACCGTGCAGGAAGTAGGAGGGGAAGGAATGAAGCTGGTAGAAGAGCATACATATTGGAGTGGGGGTGGTCAGAAACAAAACACTTTTGAAGAGGAACAGGATAAAAGAAGAGAAAGAATAGACTCAGTGGGGAAATACAGTTAGTAATACTAATTGTGAAAACTATTTTGAAGTGTTTCTCTGACAAAGACCTTATTTTTCAAATGTATAGAGAACTATCAAATTTAATTAAAAAAATCATTCCCCTATTGATAAATGATCAAAAGATATGAATTATGTCCAAAGGAGTATAAAATCATGCCTAAACCTTGACCTAACAATAGCTCTACTGGGCATGAATCCCAAAAGAATTTTTAAAAAAGGAAGAGGACTTACATGTCCAAAGAATATTTATAGCAGCTATTTTCTCAGGGCAAAGAACTGAAATTGAGAGGATTCTCATCAATTGGAGAATGGCTGAGTAAATTGTGGTATGATTATGATGGAATATTAATGTTCTGATCTGAGGATGCCCTCAGATAAATCTGGAAAATCCCCCATGAACTCAAGCAAAGTGAAATGTATTGTGTACAAAATAACAGCAATGTTGTGGGATGATCAGTTGTGAATGACTTTGCTGTTTTCAACAATACAGTGATCCAAGACTACATAATCCAAGATTATGATGAAAAATGTTATCCATATCCTAAGAAAAAACTGATTGTGTCTGAATACAGAATGAAGCATTTTTTAAACTTTATTTTTCATGAGGGCTTTTTTTTTAGGGGGAGAGATGTATGTTTTCTTTTGCAACATGACTTTTATGGAAATGTTTTGCATAACTTCTCAATATGGGAGAAAATCTAGAATTCTAAAGTTTTAAAAACAAATGTAAATATTGTTTTATATGTAACAGGGGAAAAATAAAATATTAAATTAAAAAAAGATTAGACTATTTGAAAGTCAAGATCATAAAACGATCCTGGAGAACATCTTTCAAGAAATTATCAAGGAAAATCGCCTAGATATGCTAGAACCAGAGGGTAAAATAGTCATTGAAAAAATCCATTGATCACCTCCTGAAAGAGAGCCAAAATGAAAACTCCAAGGAATATTTTAGCTAAATTTCAGAATTAGCAAAGAGAAAATATTACAAGCATCTAGAAATAATTTGAATATAAAGAAGTCACAGTAAGAATTAACACAGGATTTAAGCTGCTTCTACATTAAAGGTTAGAAGAGCCCTGGAATATGATAAGGCTGAAAGTCTGAGGAGCTTGGATTACAACCAAGAATCAACTGTTATTCAGCAAATTTGGCCATAGTCTTTCAGGAGAAAAGATGGACATTCAATGGAATAAGGTCTTTCAATCATTTTTGATAAAAAATCAAAACTAAATAGAAAATTCTATATTTAAAAGCAAGACTCAAAGAAACACAAAAAGATAAAGAGGAAAGAAAAAAAAACATTATTCAAAGTTTAAACCTGTTACAATTCTATGTGGGAAGATATTTGAACTTTTGAGAACTGTATCTTTATTGGAGAGTTAAAAGAGATATATAAGACAGAGGGTATGAGTATAAATACTTGACTTTGATGTGAGGATATAAAAGATTAAGGCATGGAAAAAGAATTATATTGGGAGAAGAGAAACTGGAAGGAAAATGTGATAAATTACTTCATGTGAAAAGGTACAAAAGATTATCAAAGTACAGGGAAAGAAGGGAAGTGGGGAAGAGCATTATTTGAACCTTAATCTCATCATATTGGCTTAAAGAAGAAATAATATACATAACTCAGTTGGGTATAAAAGTTTTACCCTTTAGGGAAGTTGGAAAAAAGGGGAAAGAAAAGAGAGAGGGTAAATAAAAGGGAGGGCAGAAGTAGGAGAGGAAAGGAAAAAGAAAATGAAGGTCAGACTGAGGGAAAAGGTGGTCAAAAGCAGAACACTGATGAAGAGGAAAAGGGTGAAAAAAGAGAAAAAAATGAGAATAAGATGGAAGGAAATAGTCAGTTGGTAATCATAACTCTGAATGTGAAGGGGGTGAACTCTTCCCATAATACAGAAGCACATAACAAAGTAGATTAAATACCATTAAAAACCAGAATCCTATAGTAGATTTTTACAATATACATATTTGAAGCAGAGAGATGGACACAGAGTAAGGTAAAAGGCTGGAGAGAAATGTATTATGTTTCAGCTGAAGTAAAAAAAAGCAGGGATAGCAATCCTGATCCCAGACAAAGCAATACAAACAGATGTAGTTGGAAGCTACCTCTTCTTAAAGGGACCTTCAAAATGAAGTATTATCAATATTAAACATATATGCACTAAATAGTACAGCATTCAAATTCTTAGAGGAGGATTCTTAAGTGAGTTACAAGAAGAAATATACAGTAAAACTATGCTAGTGGGATACCTCAATCTTTGGATCTCTGGAGACCTTTGGAGAAAATTGAATGGGAATGGGAAAGAAATCATACTTTTTTCCCCTCAGTGGTACACATAGTACCTATGCAAAAATTGACTGTGAGCATAAAAACCTCAAACTCATATGCAGAAAGGCAGAAATATTGAATACATTCTCTTCAGATCATGTGCAATTAAAAGTATAGGTAATAAAAGGTCATAAAATAGACTAAAAATGAATTAGAAATGAAATAAAACCCTAAAGAATGAATTAGACCAAACAAATTATAGAAATAATCAATTTCATTAAAAACAACAATAAAGAGACTATATCAAAACTTGGGGGATGCAGCCAAAGTAGTTCTTAGGGGGAAATTTTCTCTCTCTAAAATCTTGAATAAAATAGAGATCAGTGGAGACTTCCGGTTAAGATGGCGGAGAGGAGGCATACTGCTGCATAAGCTCTGCACTTTCTCTCACTATCCACTTCATTACAAGCCTCTGAATTAATGCTTGACTGAAAAAAAACCCACAAATAGTTACCAAGAGAAGCCATCCTTGAGATTCGCCAAGAAAGGTCTGTCTTTACTGGAGGGCTGGGATGGTTTTAGATCGGGCGCAGGCTGAGGGCAGCGGCAGTGAGAGCATGGGAGCAGACTGGAGAGGGGATGGGGAGTGATCGCAGCCGTCTCTGTGGGGAGAGCTTTGCTACAGGTTTGGATACTTTGCTCCGGCAGCAAGTCAGCAGCCCAGCAGAGAAGCTAACAACACCGGGGCTGAAGAATACACCCCCAAACAGCTGGAGTCTCTGGGGACCTGGCCGCCCCCCCCCCCTTTCCCCCCCACAGTGACTCAGCACGCTCTGGGATCTGAGCGCACGCGCAACACAGTCCTGCTAGTGCCTCACTGCTGCCCCCCGCAGTCTGTAGAGGAAGCTCGATAACATACCCAGCCCCTCCCCCAAAGAAAGACTCCAGTTTTTTCTGTTTTTCTTTGGTAGTTTGTCTCTGATTATTAGACAGAATGAGCAAGAAGCTGAAGAGGACTTTAACCCTTGACAGCTTCTACACAGATAGAGAGCAGACTCTAAATCCTGAGGAGACTAAAAACAGACAGTCCCCAGGTGAATCCCCAAAGGAGGAGATCATCTGTTCCTCAGCACAGATGAACCTCATAGAAGTGATTAAAAAGGCTCGCACAAGGGAGCTAGAAGAAAAATGGGGAAAGCAGAGTGAGGCTTGGGAAAAGGAGAGGGAGGCTTGGCAAAAGAGCCTGGAGAAAGTTAAAGAAAGAGTGGATAAAGAAGTAAAATCCTTGAAAAACAGGATTAATGAACTGGAAACAGAAAACAGCTCTCTAAAAAACAAAATTGGCGAAATGGAAAAAAATTCCACAGAACAAAAGAACTCAATTGGACAATTAGAAAAAGATTTTAAAAAAGTGAGTGAAGAAAATACTTCACTGAAAATCAGAATTGAACAAGTGGAATTGAATGACTCGAGGAGACAAGAAGAATCAGTCAAGCAAATCCAAAAAAATCAAACAATGGAGAAAAATGTGAAATACCTTCTGGGGAAGACAACAGACCTGGAAAACAGATCCAGGAGAGACAATCTGAGAATCATTGGACTTCCAGAAAAACATGATGAAAAAAAGAGCCTGGACATTATTTTCCAGGAAATTATCAAAGAGAACTGCCCAGAAGTCATAGGAACAGAGGAAAAAATAAACATTGAAAGGATTCATCGATCACCCACTGAAAGGGATCCTAAAATCAAAACACCAAGGAATATAGTGGCCAAATGCCAGAACCCTCAGATGAAGGAAAAAATATTGCAAGCGGCTAGAAAAACCCAATTCAAGTATCAAGGAGCCACAATAAGGATCACCCAGGATCTGGCAGCATCCACATTAAAAGATCGAAGGGCCTGAAATATGATATTCCGAAAGGCTAAGGAACTTGGTATGCAACCAAAAATAACTTACCCAGCGAGAATGAGCATCTTTTTCCAGGGAAGAAGATGGACATTCAACGAAGTAAGCGAATTTCATCTATTTCTGATGAAAAAACCAGAACTTAACAAAAAGTTTGATCTACAAATATAGAACTCAAGAGAAATCTAAAAAGGTAAAGATTAATCTTGGGAACTATATTTTGACTATATAGATGTATAAAGAATACATGTATACCTTGTTCTAGAAATTGATGTGGAAAGGACATTGTATCAGAAAAAGGGTAAAGTGGGGGTAGTACATCTCATGAAGAGGCATAGGAAACCTATTATATCTGAGAGAAAGAATGGAGGGGGATGAATATAGTGGGTATCTTACTGCCTTCAGAATTGGCTTTAAGTGAAAAATCTTAAGACATATTCAATCTATGGTGAAACTTCTCCCACCTCATCGAAAAGTGAGAAGGGAAAAGTGAAAAGGGAAGGAATAAGCTAAGCGGAAGGGAATACGGGAACTGGGAGGGAAAGGGGTAAGATAGGGGGAGGAACTCTAAGGCGGGGGGAGGGATACTAAAAAGGGAGGGCTGTGAGAAGCAAGTGGTGCTCACAAGCTTAATACTGGGAAGGGGGGGGAAAGGGGAAAGAAGGGAGAAAAGCATAAACCGGGGTTAACAAGATGGCAAGTAATACAGAATTGGTCATTCTAACCATAAACGTGAACGGGGTAAACTCCCCCATAAAGAGGAAGCGGTTAGCAGAATGGATTAAAAGCCAGAATCCTACAATATGTTGTTTACAGGAAACACACCTGAAGTGGGGAGATACATGCAGGTTAAAGGTAAAAGGTTGGAGCAAAATCTACTATGCTTCAGGTGAAGTCAAAAAAGCAGGGGTAGCCATCCTGATCTCAGATCAAGCTAAAGCAAAAATTGATCTAATTAAAAGAGATAAGGAAGGGCACTATATCTTGCTAAAGGGTAGCATGGATAATGAAGCACTATCTATATTAAACATATATGCACCAAGTGGGGTAGCATCTAAATTCTTAAAAGAGAAACTAAGAGAGCTGCAAGAAGAAATAGACAGTAAAACTATAATAGTGGGAGATCTTAACCTTGCACTCTCAGAATTAGATAAATCAAACCACAAAATAAATAAGAAAGAAGTCAAAGAGGTAAATAGAATACTAGAAAAGTTAGATATGATAGATCTCTGGAGAAAATGTAATGGAGACAGAAAGGAATACACTTTCTTTTCAGCAGTTCATGGAACCTATACAAAAATTGACCATATATTAGGACATAAAAACCTCAAACTCAAATGCAGTAAGGCAGAAATAGTAAATGCATCCTTTTCAGACCACGATGCAATGAAAATTACATTCAACAAAAAACCAGGGGAAAGTAGACCAAAAAATAATTGGAAACTAAATAATCTCATACTAAAGAATGATTGGGTGAAACAGCAAATCATAGACATAATTAATAACTTCACCCAAGAAAACGATAATAATGAGACATCATACCAAAATGTATGGGATGCAGCCAAAGCGGTAATAAGGGGAAATTTCATATCTCTAGAGGCCTATTTGTATAAAATAGAGAAAGAGAAGGTCAATGAATTGGGTTTGCAACTAAAAATGCTAGAAAAGGAACAAATTAAAAACCCCCAGTCAAACACTAAACTTGAAATTCTAAAAATAAAAGGTGAGATCAATAAAATTGAAAGTAAAAAAACTATTGAATTGATTAATAAAACTAAGAGTTGGTTCTATGAAAAAACCAACAAAATAGACAAACCCTTAGTAAATCTGATTAAAAAAAAGGAGAGAGGAAAATCAAATTGTTAGTCTTAAAAATGAAAAGGGAGAACTCACCACTAACGAAGAGGAAATTAGAGCAATAATTAGGAGTTACTTTGCCCAACTTTATGCCAATAAATTCGACAACTTAAATGAAACAGAAAAATACCTCCAAAAATATAGCTTGCCCAAACTAACAGAGGAAGAAGTAAATATCCTAAACAGTCCCATCTCAGAAAAAGAAATAGAACAAACTATCAATCAACTCCCTAAGAAAAAATCCCCAGGACCAGATGGATTTACATGTGAATTCTACCAAACATTTAAAGAACAATTAATTCCAATGTTATATAAACTATTTGAAAAAATAGGGAATGAGGGAGTCCTACCAAACTCCTTTTATGACACAGACATGGTACTGATACCTAAACCAGGTAGGCTGAAAACAGAAAGAAAATTATAGACCAATCTCCCTAATGAATATTGATGCTAAAATCTTAAATAAAATATTAGCAAAAAGATTACAGAAAATCGTCACCAGGATAATACACTATGACCAAGTAGGATTTATACCAGGAATGCAGGGCTGGTTCAATATTAAGAAAACTATTAGCATAATTGACTATATCAATAACCAACCAAACAAAAACCATATGATCATCTCAATAGATGCAGAAAAAGCATTTGATAAAATCCAACATCCATTCCTAATAAAAACACTTGAGAGCATAGGAATAAATGGACTTTTCCTTAAAATAGTCAGGAGCATATATTTAAAACCATCAGTAAGCATCATATGCAATGGGGAAAAACTGGAACCTTTCCCAGTAAGATCTGGAGTGAAGCAAGGTTGCCCACTATCACCATTATTATTTAATATCGTATTAGAAACACTAGCCTCAGCAATAAGAGTCGAGAAAGATATTAAAGGAATTAGAGTAGGCAATGAGGAAACCAAACTATCACTCTTTGCAGATGATATGATGGTATACCTAGAGAACCCCAGAGATTCTACTAAAAAGCTATTGGAAATAATTCATAATTTTAGCAAAGTAGCTGGCTACAAAATAAATCCCCATAAATCCTCAGCATTTTTATACATCACCAACAAAACCCAACAGCAAGAGATACAAAGAGAAATTCCATTCAGAATAACTGTTGATACCATAAAATATTTGGGAATCTATCTACCAAAGGAAAGTCAGGAATTATATGAGCAAAATTATAAAAAAGTCTCCACACAAATAAAGTCAGACTTAAATAATGGGAAAAATATTAAGTGCTCTTGGATCGGCCGAGCGAACATAATAAAGATGACAATACTCCCTAAACTAATCTATTTATTTAGTCCTATACCAATCAGACTTCCAAGAAAATATTTTATTGATCTAGAAAAAATAACAACAAAATTCATATGGAACAATAAAAAGTCGAGAATCTCAAGGGAATTAATGAAAAAAAAATCAAATGAAGGTGGCCTAGCTGTACCTGATCTAAAATTATATTATAAAGCAGCAGTCACCAAAACCATTTGGTATTGGCTAAGAAATAGATTAGTGGATCAGTGGAAAAGGCTAGGTTCACAAGACAGAATAGTCAACTATAGCAATCTAGTGTTTGACAAACCCAAAGCCCCTAACTTCTGGGAAAAGAATTCATTATTTGATATAAACTGCTGGGATAATTGGAAATTAGTATGGCAGAAATTAGGCATGGACCCACACTTAACACCATATACCAAGATAAGATCAAAATGGGTCTATGACCTAGGCATAAAGAATGAGATTATAAATAAATTAGAGGAACATAGAATAGTTTATCTCTCAGACTTGTGGAGGAGAAAGAAATTTGTGACCAAAGATGAACTAGAGACCATTACTGATCACAAAATAGAAAATTTTGATTACATCAAATTAAAAAGCCTTTGTACAAATAAAACTAATGCAAACAAGATTAGAAGGGAAGCAACAAACTGGGAAAACATTTTCACAGTTAAAGGTTCTGATAAAGGCCTCATTTCCAAAATATATAGAGAACTGACTCAAATTTACAAGAAATCAAGCCATTCTCCAATTGATAAATGGTCAAAGGATATGAACAGACAATTTTCAGAGGATGAAATTGAAACTATTACCACTCATATGAAAGAGTGTTCCAAATCATTATTGATCAGAGAAATGCAAATTAAGACAACTCTGAGATACCACTACACACCTGTCAGATTGGCTAAGATGACAGGAAAAAATAATGATGAATGTTGGAGGGGATGCGGGAAAACTGGGACACTAATGCATTGTTGGTGGAGTTGTGAACGAATCCAACCATTCTGGAGAGCAATCTGAAATTATGCCCAAAAAATTATCAAATTGTGCATACCCTTTGATCCAGCAATGTTTCTATTGGGCTTATATCCCAAAGAAATACTAAAGAAGGGAAAGGGACCTCTATGTGCCAAAATGTTTGTAGCAGCCCTGTTTGTAGTAGCTAGAAACTGGAAAATGAATGGATGCCCATCAATTGGAGAATGGCTGGGTAAATTGTGGTATATGAATGTTATGGAATATTATTGTTCTGTAAGAAATGACCAGCAGGATGCATACAGAGAGGACTGGCGAGACTTACATGAACTGATGCTAAGTGAAATGAGCAGAACCAGGAGATCATTATACACTTCGACAACGATATTGTATGAGGACATATTTTGATGGAAGTGGATTTCTTTGACAAAGAGACCTGAGTTTCAATTGATAAATGACGGACAAAAGCAGCTACACCCAAAGAAAGAACACTGGGAAACGAATGTGAACTATCTGCATTTTTGTTTTTCTTCCCAGGTTATTTATACCTTCTGAATCCAATTCTTCCTATGCAACAAGAGAACTGTTCAGTTCTGCAAACATATATTGTATCTAGGATATACTGCAACATATCCAACATATAAAGGACTGCTTGCCATCTAGGGGAGGGGGCGGAGGGAGGGAGGGAGGGAAAAAAAATCGGAACAGAAACGAGTGTCAATATAAAGTAATTATTAAATAAAAATTAAATTTAAAAAAAATAGAGATCAGTGAACTGGGTATTCAACTAAAAACTAGAAAAATAATAAATTAAAAATTCCCATCTAAACACTAGTTAAGAAATTCTGCAAATCAAAGGAGAGATTAATAAAATTGAAAGGAAGAAAGGAAGAAAGTAATAAAACAAAGACCTGGTTTTATTGGGGAAAAGGCCCAATAAAATAGACGAACTTTTGGTTAATTTGATTAAAATGAAAAGGATGAATTCACTATCAATGAAGAGGAAATGTAAACAAAAAGTAGAAGGGCATTTTGTCTAGTTATATATGCCAATAAAATCTGACAAAGTAAAATGGGTAGATATTTCCAAAAATATGGATTGCCCAGATAACAGAAGAGGAAATAAAAAACTTTAAATAGACAATTTTAGAAAAATTGAATAAGCCATCAATGGGCTCCCTTAAAAAAATCTCCAGGAATAGATGGATTTTCAAATGAATTCTTCTAAACATTTAGAGAACCATTCAATAACTATGTAAACTATTTGAAAAAAAATAGGTGGAATTTAAAAAAATTCTTTTAATGACACAAATAGGTGCTAACTAAACCAAGAAGAGCCAAAACAAAGAAAATTATAGAGTAACTTCCCTAATGAAAATTAATGCAAAAATTTAAATAAAATTTAGCAAAGAGATTACAGCAATTCATCACAAGGATAATATACTATGAGCAGATGAGATTTGTAGCAGGAATGCAGGGCTGGTTTAATATCTGGAAAACTGTCAGTTTAATTAATCATATCAATAATATAACTAAACAGAAATCATATGATTATCTTAATAGATTCAGAGAAGATTTTTAAAATAGCTTTTTATTTTCAAAATATATACAAAGATAGTTTTCAACATTAATCCTTGCAAAATCTTGTTCCAATTTTTTCTCCCTACCTTTGTCCAATTCCCTCCACTAGACAGCAAGTTATTCAATATATGTTAAACATACACAATTTTCTATAGATATTTCCACATTTATCATGCTGTACAAGAAAAATTGAATGCAAAAGGGGAAAATGAGAAAGAAAACAAAAACGGTTAAAATACTATGTTGTTTCCACATTCAATCCCCATAGTCCTCTTTCTGAGTGCAGATGACTTTGTCTATCACAAGTTTATTGGAATTGGCCTGAATCAGCTCATTGTTGCAAAGAGCCATGTCCATCAGAATTGATAATCATATAATCTTGCTGTTGCTGTGTAAAATGTTTCCCTAGTTCTACTCACTTCACTTAGCACCAGTTCAGGCCTCTTCAGGCCTCTGAAATCATACTGCTGTTTGTTTCTTACAGAACAACAGTGTTCCATAACATTCATGTATCCTAACTTCTCCAGCCATTCCCCAACTGATGGGCATCTACTCATTTTCCAATTCCTTGCCACTACAAAAAAGGCTGCTACAAACATTTTTGCACATGTGGGTCCTTTTGCCTTTTTTATGATCTTTTTAGGATGCAGGCTCAGTAGAGAAACTATTGTATCAATAGATATGCACAGTTTAATCGTCCTTTGGGCATAGTTCCATATTGCTCTCCAGAATGGTTGAACAGTTCACAACTCTACCAACAATGTACTAGTGTCCCAGTTTTCCCAAATTCCCTTCAACATATATCATCTTTTCCTGTCATCTTAGCCATCTGAGAGCTGTGTTGTGGTACTTCAGAATTGTCTTAATGTACATTTCTCTGATGAATAGTGATTTAGAGCAGCTTTTTTTCACAAAACTAGAAATGGCCTTAATTTTTCTATCTGAAAATTGTCTGTTCATATCCCTTGACCATTTATCACATGGAAGCTGGCTTGTATTCTTATAAATTTGGGTCAATTCTCTATATATTTTAGAAATGAGGTCCTTGGATTTAAATTTCCACCCAATTTTCTGTTTCTCTTTTAATTTTGGCTGCATTGGTTTTGTTTGCACAAAACCTTTTTAATTTAACATAATCAGAATTAGCCATTTTGCATCAGAAAATCTTTTGACAAAATATAGCATCCATTCTTATTAAACACATTAGAAAGCATAGGAATAAAGGAAGTGTGCTTTAAAATAAAAAGCAGTACCTAAAACCATCAGCAAGCATTATATGTAAAAGAAATAGGTTAGAAATCTTCCCAGTAAAATCAGCAGTACAAAAAATGCCTGTCATCACCAATATTATTCAATATAGTAGTAGAAATGTTAGCTTTAGCAATGAAAAAAAATAAATTGAAATTAGAATAGCAAATGATGTAGATGGCAAGTTTTTTGCTTGACTGTTGGATTCTCTAAATATATTATGTGAAATAATTAACAACTTTAGCAAAGTTATGGGATAGAAAATAATCCCACAAAACTGATGTTTATACATATTACTAACAATATCCAGAGAAATTCCACTTAAAATATCTATAGACTTTATAAAATATTCGAGAGTCCACCTCTCAAGATATACTTGGAACTATGTAAACACAATTACAAAGCACTTTTCACACAAAGTCATATCTGAATAGTTAGGAAAATACCAATTCCTTATGTGTAGGCCAAGCTAATATAATAAATATTGTATTTGTCTAAATTAATTATTCAGTTTCAAAAACTATATAGTGCTAGAAAAAATAGCAAAATTAATCTAGAACATCAAAAGGTCAAGAATATTAAGGGAAGTAATGGAAAAATGTAAAGAAAAATGGCCTAATTGTATCAGGTCTAAAGCTAAATTAATAAGGTGGCAGTCATCAAATTAGTAGCTAAGAAATAGAGGGGTGGAGCAATGGAATAGCTTAGATACACAAGACATATTATCAGTGAGTTTAGTAATCTAATTACTATTTGATAAAACCTAAAAAATCCAACTTCTGCGATGAGAACTGACTATTTCACAAAAATTGTTGGGAACTCTGGAGAATGTCAGAAACTCAGGATAGACTTATATCTCACATCCTGTGCCATGATAAGGCCAAAATGAGTACATGATTTAGGCATAAAGGATGACACTATAAACAAATTAGGAAAGCAAGATCGTTTACCTGTCAGGTCTTTGGAGAAGGGAAGAATTTATGACCAAGCAAGAAATAAAGAACATTATAAAATACAAAATAGATAATTTTGATTACATTTTTTTTTTTGCACAAACATAGCTAATGCAAACAAAATTAGAAGGGAAGCAGAAAGCTGGGAAACAATTTTTATAGCCAGTGTTTCTAATAAAGACCTAATTTCTAAAATATGTAGATAACATTCAAATTTATTTTATTTTTAATAGTACTTTATTTTTCCAAATACATGCAAATATATTTTTCAATATTCATCTTCACAAAACCTCATGTTCCAAAATTTTCTCTCTCTTCCTATTCTTCCTTCCTCCCCAAGACAGGAAGTCTTTTGATATATGTTACACATGTGCAGTTCTTCTAAACATATTTACACCATCATCTGCATAAGAATAATCAGATCAAAAGGGGAAAAAAAGCAAGAGAAAAAACAAACAATAACCACATTCATTCTCTGTAGTTCTCTCTTTGGATGCAGCTAGCACTTTCTATCACAAGTCTATTAATTGCCTTGAATCACCTCATTATTGAAAAGACCTAAATTCATCACAGTTAATCATTACATGATCTTCTTGTTACTTGTTGTCTGATATTCTCTTGGTTCACTTCATTTAGCATCACTTCATGTACGTTTTTCCCCCAGACTCTTCTGAAATCGGCCTACCTATCATTTCTTATAGAATAATAATTGTCCATTATATTCATATATCATAACTCATTCAACCATTCCCCAATTGATGGACACCCACTCATTTTCTAGTTCCTTGCCATTACAAAAAGGACTGCTATAAACATTTTTGCACACATGGAACTAATTCAAATTTATAAAAATACAAGCCATTCCTCAATTGATAAATTGTCAAAGGATATGAAAAGACAATTTGCAAATGAAAAAATTAAAACCATTTATTGAGTAGAGAAGTGCAAATTAAAACAACTTTGAGGTACCACCTTATACTTATCAGATTGGCTAAAATAAGAGGAAAAGATAATGATAAATGTTTGAGGGAATGTGGGAAAACTGGGACACTAATGCATTTTTGGTAGTGTTGTAAACTGATTCAGCCATTCTGGCAAACTATTTGGAATTATATTGTATGTACTCTTTTTTTTTCTAGCAGTCCCACTATTGGGACTGTATTCCAAAAAAATCATAAAAGTAGGAAAAAGGACACACATGTTCAAAAATGTACAAAAAAAATGTTTTTGTCATGGCAAAGAATTGGAAATTGAGTAGTGGTCCATCAGTGAAGAATAGCAATAAATTATAACATATGAAAGTAATAGAATATTATTATTCTGTAAAAAATGATGAACAAACTGATTTTAGAAAGGCCTGTAAAGATTTATGTGAACTGATTCTGAGTGAAGCAAGCAGAACCAGGTAAAACATTGTACACAGCAACAAGAAGATTATGTGTTGATCAACTATGGTAGACTTAGCTGTTCTCAAAAATTCAGTGATACAAGTCAATTTCAATAAACTTTGGATGGAGAAAACCATCCTCATCTAGAGAAAGAATTATGAAAACTCTTAGAAATCATAACAAAATTTCCCAAATTGTTCATTTTTTCACCTGAGTTTGCATCTGGGTAGTTCAGCTTAAGACTGAAATCTAAGAAGTTTTTTTTTTTTTTGTTTTAATAGCTTTTCATTTACAAGTTATATGTATGGATAATTTTACAGCATTGACAATTGCCAAATCTTTTGTTCCAATTTTTTCCTTCCTTCCCCCCACCCCCTCTCCTAGATGGCAGGATGACCAGTAGATGTTAAATATATTGAAGTATAAATTAGATACACAATAAGTATACATGACCAAACTGTTATTTTGCTGTACAAAAAGAATTGGACTCTGAAATATTGTACAATTAGCCTGTGAAGGAAATCCAAAATGCAGGCAGGCAAAGATATAGGGATTGGGAATTCAATGCAATAGTTCTTAGTCATCTCCCAGAGTTCTTTCGCTGAGTGTAGCTGGTTAAGTTCATCACTGCTCCATTGGAACTCATTTGGTTCATCTCATTACTGAAGATGGCCAGGTCTATCAGAATTGATCATCATATAGTATTGTTGTTGAAGTATATAATGATCTCGTGGCCCTGCTCGTTTCACTCAGCATCAGTTCATGTAAGTCTCTCCAGGCCTTTCTGAAATCATCCTGTGGTCATTTCTTACAGAACAATAATAATCCATAATATTCATATACCACAATTTATTCAGCCATTCTTCAATTGATGGACATCTACTCAGTTTCCAGTTTCTAGCCACTACAAAGAGCGCTGCCACAAACATTCATGCACATACAGATCCCTTTCCCTTCTTTATGATCTCTTTGGGATAATATAAGTCCTATCTAAGAAGTTTTAGACAACTTTATAGTGTCAGTACCCAGATACTATTAGATTTAGAGATGTGAAGGAAGGACCACTGGATGGGTATCAGATTGGTACTGTGTTCTTAAGTCCTGGGTTTTTTGGAGATTTTGATCAGCTTAGAGGGGACATGATATATGGACTCATTTAATTGTCATAGTTTTATAGAATGATAATAGAAAATAGAGATAAAGAGGAAATGATCAAATTGTTAAAACAAAATGTTTTTTCTTCAAATGGACAGAGTTTAAAAATAATAAATTTTAGCAAAGGGAACTCTGGAGGGTATGAGTTGACCTATGGCATCTTTTTTTTATAACAAAAGAAAATCTGTAAGGAAACATTTACATAAAAAGCCCATCAATTTTACTTATGTACTTTTCTTTTTATAGGATTGCATTTTCCTTTTCAAGGAATATCAGAAATCTTTTCATAAAACAAGAAAGCAGATTTTGGAAGCTTTGGGGGAAAAAACATTTGAGGTTTCAGAAATGTACATATTTGGTAAATTTGAAGCCTTCTGTAAAAGACTAGAGAAGGTAAGAAGCTGGTAGTCACTGTGTTAACTATTTTTTTTGGGGGGAAGGTTGTTGATTATTACTCATACAATAAGTATTTTGTTTCTTGTTATTTTACCTTGTTCTTCTCTTTTTATGTTTTTTCTCTTCCTGTTCTTCCCTTTGACTTGTTTGTTAGCTCTATTGCTATCATAGATGTCTTTGTGGTAAAGGCAATACCTTTCCAGATGCTGTTGGTAGCATTCAATTAGGTGGACTGCAGAGACTGCCTTTGAATGGGACCAGGCTGATTTGGGAGCATGATACAGATTGAGGAATAATTGTGATGAATTGGCCATTGTGAGTTAGAAAAATCAGAAAGTACTTAAATATTTGCATAATGCACAACTAATATTCTTTTCTTATATTGTCCACATAAAAACATTGTTAATTTCATGGGGTGGGGTGAGGGGGCTTTTGAGAGGTCTTTGGATTTGCATAATACTACTCTCTCCTAATTCCTTTTTTACTTGTTTATCCACTGCTCTGGATTATCCTTTATATTTAATCCTTAATAAGTAACGTGAATGTTACTTATTCCTGGTGCCCAGTTTAGGTTCCATGAGAGCCTAGAGAGAATCTTGTTCAGGATGAGGTCTGGATTACTGGGGAGCAAAAGCAAATAGTCAACCTGAAAGAACAACATTTATTAGTGCACTAAGGCAGCTACTCCCTGATAGTAGCTTTAGCTTCTGGAGTATAACGTTTTTATAGATTTTTAGATCAGCTTAGAATACATAGCCAGTTAGCAGCAGTTTACCAAAGAATGAAAATGAGGGAAGTTTGCAAACTTTGAGGTCCTAAAAATTGCTGAAGAATTGGTTTATTCCTATGGGAAAACACATTTTTAGTGGTTAATCTTATTAGAATATCCTGGGTTGTCTCCTTGAAAGTGAAATTAGTCAGGCTCTTCCTATTGCTGCTTTTAAGGGAGAGAATAAAATACAGCCTGTGGCATTTATATAACCTTGTAGCTCTGTTTCTTTGTCTTCTGAGGTTAATTTATCTGGGGAAAACTTGCTCTCCCACAAATTCACAATACTTAGGTTCATCTATCTTTTTTATACCCTCAGACTTCTAGTCTGGGACCTCCTCTTTTTAAGAAAATTCTCTCTCTTAATGATTTCACCACCTTTCATAGATTTAATCATCAACTTTATTCAGATAAACTTATCGATCTATATATCTGTTTTATTACTCATTGCCTATTGGACATTTCAAATTAGTTGTTCAGAGATAGACTAAACTACTCATGTCCAAAACAGAAATCATATTTTTACCCAAACATACCTTGTTTCAGATTTTTTTTTTCTGTCAAAGACACTGCCATTCTTTGAGTCTTCCAGGCTCATAATCTTGGTATTAGTTTCAATTCCTTATTCTCCCTTGCACTACATACCAGTTGAATTTGATGAGAAAAAAAATGTCTCAGCAGTTGATATTTTTAGTTCTCTTCACATTTGATTGTTGTCTTGGTAGAGCAGTAAAGAGGTGAGGCTGGCCGGATGGACTGCTCAGCTTTAGCCATAATTAGCTCTTGCTAACTGTGATGCACAAGTGGTGTATGGGCAGTTCCTGATGCAGCTGCAGTGTAGGGTCTCTTGCTCCCAAAGCAGTGGCACTGGAAAGGGTACTTAGTGGGAGAAGAAGCGGAACATGGCAGGAGCAGCAGCAGCAGGAGCTCAGGAGAGGGTAGTGCAGCAGCAGCAGCAGCAGGAGGAGGATCTAGGACTCCTGGCAGTCCCAAATCCTGATCTGAGCATGGGACCATAGCTTGTGCCTCCACACATAGGTCCTGCCTCCTGTTCTTAAGGAAGCTTGGAAGGCATGGGGTATGGGGGAAAATAAAGGTCACTGTTCCTGTCAGAAAGTGAGTTGGGTCAAGAAGTGAAAAGTCTGGGCTAGGCTGGGCTGGATTGGCTTATTTCTTTGCATCTGGAAACCCAATTTACTTCTTTGGGAAATTGGATGGGGGGATTGGTTAGACTATAGGCTGAAGATGTACTTCTTAGAGGAAAAATTCAGTTTGTACTTGTCATTTTTGTCACTTATCCTGCCTTTTGGAAACAATAAACCATTTGCATACTGAGGTACCACATGCATGTAAATACACATGCATGCATATATATATATATGTGTGGTTAGTCATATATGTGTGTGTGCACACATACACACATATGGATTGTGTGTGCATGTGTGTGTGTGTGTGTGTGCCACACACTATATGCCAATAGATAGAGGTGTAGATCGATCTATCTATTCTTCTCTAATCTGCTATAGACATTGTGATCTTTCAAGTTACAGTTGTCTAAATTAGGGTAATTTCATATAATCATTGCATAGCATTCATTATACAATCTATTTGCGTGAACTGTCCTGAAGGAAAACTTAAACTCTATCATTAACACGTAAATTAACTTTTCATTGGTTCTGCTAAGGGTCATGGGAAGTCAAAAACCTTTTTATATGGTAAATATGGTAGATATGGCAGACTTCTCAGAATTACAGTGGCCAGAGAACTGGCCTTGGAGCTGGGAAGGCTTGAAATTCCAGGTCCGCCTCTGAAACATCCTGACAGGGTGACCTTGGGCAGATTACTTTGCCTTCCTATGTGCTAGCCAATGACCTAAGAATAAAAGTTATAGAAAATGGGCAGATTTGGAAGAGTTGCGATACACACACATACACATACACACATACACACATACACACACACACACACTCTCACATAATAAGGAAATTCTCACAGAGTTGCGATATATATACATACATACACATACACACATATAATAAGGAAATTCTCACAGGTCCAGTTTATATTTCTATGACCACAGTAAGAAGGTTGAAGAATGATAAAGTTCTCGAAACGAGTGATACAGGTTCATTTATAACTGGATCTCATTTCATTTAATTAGAGAGGTCAAGGGTAATAAGTGGTAAAACTAGGAATCAAAATGTTCTAGCTCCAGTGAGGTGACACAGTGGGTAGAGTTGAAAAGAAAGAACTGACTAAATCCTATCTCAGATGCTTATAAGCTGAGTGATACTAGGCAAGTCACTTAACTCTTCTACATCTTTAGTTTCTTCATCTGCAAAAAGAAGGCAATTGTATTCAATGACTGCTAAGGTTCTTCCAGTTCTAAATTTATGATCCTACTATCAGATCCAATACACTTTTCATTTTATCATGTTGCCTCTCATATTGTCTGGAAATTTAAGAAAGAGGAATAATACTCCTAAAATTTTCTAAAATATATTTTTTGATGAGAGTCTAAGTAAAGTCAAAGTAAACTATGAATCAGACCTCATTGTTATGGTATTTCTGTCTTTGTATAAATATAAAAGAAAGTCAGACATCCTGGATGCCACAAATACAATGATTTATTTTAAGAAAAAGTTTGGATTAATCTTGTCTGGGCCATACTTGCTACATTATTCTATGAATATTTATTGTTTAATATTCTCAGTTGAATGGTTCAACATAAGAAATTTAGACCAAAGGGATTATTAATGCTTGTATTGTTTTTTTTATAATTAAATAGTCACTTTTCTTTAAGATTACAGAAATGATTACAATTGTGCAAACTTATTCAGCTTTGAATAATTCTACCATAGAAGGAATAGATATCATGGCAATAAAATTCAAAAATATACATCAAGGTATTAAGAAAAAGCAGTATGATACTCTGGATCCACGGAGGACAGAATTTGAAGCAGATTACTTAGATTTTACAACAAAAATAAATGGTTTAGAGGTAAGTAATAATTTACTTTTCATTTGGTGAAGATATAATACTGGAATTTCATATGTATGTTTTTTCATAAGCTGTGAAGTTGGAACAAACATAAGACTTAAAATATGTAATAAATATTTGTCATTCTGACCATTGCTTACTGTAGTTAAAAATTTCACCCACTCTTTTATACATTTACAAATGACAGAAGAACTATATGTATATCAATACTGCTGGCATACTGAAGAAATAATAGTAATAAGATGATATTTTAAATTTCTATTTTAAGCACTTATTCACTTATTAAGGTGTAGACCTAATTTCTTTAATGTCCTGGAATGGTAGTCCATGGTAATAATTAGGAAAATGCATCCTCCTGATTCTTAGTTTAAAACTTTTTAAAATATATCCTCCTGGATCATAGGGAAAAGAAAGCATCCCAGTCTCTGTGTCCAGATTCTTAGCTACAATTCTGAGAATGAACCAGCTGCCTTCTTGAAACTGTTGCAGTATTGTTTCAGTAGATAGCTGCGGATGAAGAGAAAATATCAAAATAATCCTAAAAATAACTGGATGAGTCTATAAGGCAGTTTGTATTTTGGAGTATGGATAGAATGCCCTTCCTAGAAAGGCAGAAAGGAATAACAGCATTTTTAATTTTTTTTAAAGTCTTATTTAACCTATTGAAAAAAAGATAATTCCCCCAAATAACTATTCTTTCTTATAAACAAGTAGAGTTAAGTAGAATAAATCAACACGTTGGCCAAATCTTGAAAATATATGCCTCATTGGGTACCTATAATGTATTATGTTACTTCTCTATCAAAAGGCTGGATTTGGGCTTCCACATCAGTTCTCTGAAATCACCATTGGTCACTTTACACTGATCAGCGTTCTAAAGCTTTTTATTGCTGTTTTCCTTTACATTATTGGGGTTATCAGGTCATTTATTTTGTATCAATGTGGTCTTCTGTAGAATATTAATTTTTTTATCTTTATCTAGGATGCCTTCCATTTATGTGTGTAGATTCTCATAACAATGTTATAGAATGGGAAAAATAGGCAAGTGAGTTGGCTATATTATAGTCTCTGGGTCATAAGTATGGTTGTTTTTAAGAGTAATATTTTTTCAAGCCTGCTACATTTTAAGATATTTTGTCAACTCTCAAAATTATCACCTTAATTATCACCTTAACCACAGATAACTTCTGTGTCTACTTTGTTGATCTAGTTTAGCTATTCTTTCCCTATTTATTTTCTTTGCTACCATTTCTGCTGTTTCATGCAATAATGTAGGGACAGTGATGTGAGAATTCAAATGTGATGATTTCACTTTCTCTGAGAGATAAAAGAATTTTGTATAGAAGTACTGATAAATCTTTATAATTCATCTGAAGCCCTTAGGAATCACTGGAGATTTCAATAGAAGCTCAGTATTCTGTTTTAACGTCTAGGAGAGTGGTTTCGCAGGACTAACATTGTGAGTTTTTAATGCTGAATATTAATAAAAGAATCTCAGAACCCCCAGATTAGGGAAGAAATATTTTCTTGTCCTAATGACTGGGCAGAGAATGACCTCTTATGTCCTCTAATTCACTTTATAAGTCTCAGTAATTGAATTTCCCTCTTATCCATAGGTTTTTATAACAACTACTCAGATTGCAGTAAGTTAGTTAGTTTATCTAGTGACAAAACCCACCACACATGTATAAACAATTAAGACTTTAAAAAGAGGAAATAATCAAAAAAAAAAAAAAAAAGGAAATGATGCAAGTTCATCAGGAAGAGATAAGAGTTTGGGGAATGAAAAGTGAATAAATTACTCAGATCCCAGCAGCTGTGAGGGAAGGCACAGGTAGGCAAGATCCTCAGAGATCATACTATAAATTGGTTAGTGAGCAAGGAAAAGTTCTTGCTGCTTAAGCTTAGGATCAGTCTGGGTAGCATTGCGATCACTTATGATTCTCTACTTTTTTTATTCTCCCCCTCCTTTTTTAATTTAAAATTCTTTTGTTTAGATTCTCAAGACTCTAGCAAATATATTTGTTAGTCCTTGTAGTCGCATCACATCCTTGACCAAGAATCTGCCATTCTTATATTTCTTAAGCAGTCGCCCAGAAATTTGAAAGCTTCACTTTTCAAATCTTTCTCTCTCTTCCAAAGCACTATCTTTGACCATCAGCATTGATTAAAACACTGTTTGTTCCCCTAAGGTTTTTTGTTTCTTTGTCAAAATTTCATCATTTTTGATAATGATTTCCTTGTTCCTTCTGCCTATGCCATTTGTGCTCACACCTATCACCAGAACTAGATAGCAATCATCAAACTGATCAGTCTTTGAAAAGCATCATGTCCTGGTTGCATGTCCCAAGAAAACATCAGACTTGTCCATTGTTATTGTCACATGGACAAGCAACTGCTTCTTTAAGTGGCTGTCAAGTTTTTTGTTTTACTCATTTCTTTTTCCTTATTGAATGATATTTCCCCTAACAACTATCATCTACAGAATTTGCTATCATTTCTCAATTGTCTTCTTTTAGGGATGGCTCACACTGGCTGTCCTTCCTTCCTCTCATAGCTGGATTATGGACACTCTAGGTATGGCCACTATGCCACAGTGCCCTCATTTCTGACTCCTTTCCAGCTCTTTTTTTATGTATTATCTCCTCCCATTAGGTTGAGTACTTTATTCTTGAGGTCACAGAGCCCTGTTTTGCTTGTATTTATATCCCCAGCATTTTGTTCAGTGCCTAGTACAGACTTCATACATAATAAATGCTTTTGTTTAGTTGTGTTTCCATGATATTATTTCCTGAAGAACAGGTATTTTCTATTTAGAAAGTCCTCTGCCCCTCTCTTTGGGAAGATGGTCCTAAAAGCTTCTCATATCTATTATTTATATTAAAATATTTGTCATTCCTTCTTTCATAGCTCTTCTTGTGATATTCTTTTACCACTAACCTTCTGACATATATCAGGATGCATTTTTCTTTATTAAATCCTTTTATCTTCTAATTTTAAAATTCCCTGTCATAGAGAGTTATTCCTCAAGCCTTGTTATTTTCTCTTTTTAAGGAACAAGATCATCCTCTCCTTTTGACATAGAAGATGTTTATGCAAGGACAAAAGACAAATATCATTTACTCTCATTTGTTACTACTACATTCTCAAATTATTTCCTCAGCCTTTTGTGATTCTTGCTAGTGGCTCTTTTGGATAGCTCTCTTAGGGAATTATCCTTTAGATAAGTCTCTTTTGTATTAGTCTTCATGTTTAAAAAAGTGCTCTCTGATTCTGCTCCATTAGAAATAGATTTGCAGTATGCAAATTGTAACAGAAGCTGACAACAATGATCAGAGCCTGGTCTCACCTTGAGCATGGGGAATTCAGTGAACCATGGGAGGATTTGTATAAAGTAACAGTGAAAAAAAGAACCAAGGAAAACTATATCTGGTGACTTTAATTGCTTAAACAATATCAAAAGTACTTGAATTTCAATTAATTATAATAAACAATCTCTGTCTTAGAGAATTGATCAGGAAACGGGCCATAGAAGAAAGTGAGCTTATGGATATGGAATACAATATATACTGCCATAAGTGATTTTTTTTCAATTTTTTAATTAAAATTTTTTTTCACTTTCCAAAGAAAACTTTAGGTTTTTTTTTTTGGGGGGGGATTTAGATTGAAGGGGACATGGGAATTAAATATATACATATAGATAGATATAAATACACATTATACAAATATAATAACTTCATATTTTGCAAATATAATTTATAATACATATTATAAAAATGAGATTATAGCAAATTTTAAAGTATTAAATAAATGAATAAACAACTTAAAAAAACTCAATATGGTCTTCCCTTATAGGCTCTCTGAAATTTGTATACTAATAATTGCTGGCAGTAGAGTTTGTTAGCTATGGCTGTTTTGTGCTGTAGAACTATATAGCATCTTCTGAAAAATCTATTTACTATTGAATTAGTTTGTATTCTCAAGAAATGCTAAGTATTGCAAAGCAAATGATTTTGTTTACATTAACTTACTAAAATCTATTAGTTATCATTCCATGAAGTTGAATGTAATAAAAATATAATTTTTAGGAAGAATAATTCAAGCTGAAAATAAAATGAAACAGTTTTTTAAAAAACAGAAAAAAAGAAACAACATGATTATTTGTGACAGATAGTAGACATCAGAATTAAGAAGATCCAGGTTTGCTGAACACTTTGTTTTTCAGTTGTTTTCACTTGTGTCTGATTCTTTGCGACCTCATTTGCGATTTTCTTGGCAAAGATACTGAAGTGGTTTGCCATTTCCTTCTCCAGAAGTAAACAGAGTTAAATGACTTGCCCAGGGACACAGAGCCAGTAAGAACTCAGATTTGAACTCAGGAATATGAGTCTTCCTGACTCTAGAACCTTTCTCTTATTTAAGTCCTAGTTCAAATGGGAATTCCCAGACCAGTGAAATAAGATGTCTTTGATGTATTAATACATGCTTGTTGATAATTAGTTTTACTTGAATTTTCTGTAATTTTACATGTAACTGTGTAATGATATTATGTCACAATGCTATTTCTAGCAGCTTAAAATCCATGAAGTAAGCAAAATCTTAGACAAAGAGTCAAAAATTAGAATGAAGTTAGAATAGGTTAGAAAGTTAGAAAGGTGTCTAAAACTTACACTTTTAATTTTCAGGATTTTCTTATCTCTTAGTTTTTCTTTTATGGCTTCTGGTAGTACTTACATTTAAAGTAACTTGGAGTCTGTTAGAAATACTATAATGCTATAAATAACAGTAATTACTGATCACAAAATAAATATCTGCTGTAATATATAATAGTTCATAGTTAAAATCTTAATATCTTATCTTAGGTACAAATACAAGCCTTCATGAGCAGTGCTTTTGGAAAAATCTTGTCTTCTCAACATGCTCTTCACCAACTTCAGCGGTATTTGTTAATAATTTAAATATAGCATACTTTGAAACTTATTTGTAAATGAAACAAATTCAAATTTGGAAGTAGAAATTCAAGTAAATTAGTAATGACATTTTCTGTAATTATAATCTCAGAAAGTTATGCTTAAGAATTAGCCAGAAAAAATATAACATCCTATCTTCTTCTTTGACAGTTTTAGAAAGAGATTTCTTAACATAAAAAGACGACAGCAAACAGACTTTTAACATCTTATTCTGAATATTATTTTCATACCATACTGTAAACAAATAGTTTAAAGCAAATTCCTCATATACTATAGTATAATCATCTTTGATTATTTAATTATTTATTATTATTTTATTTTTTATAACTTTATATATTTATATTTTAATCATTATTATTGTTTTAATTATTTAACAATCTTTGATTGACTTTATAGTTGATACAATTTATTTCTTTTTCTCTTTCTTTCTCTCTACCCCTTCACTCCTTTTCTTTCACATGGAAATATTTACTTCAAGATATAACCACAGACATACAAACGTAATTAACCAACATATGTACCACATTATCTGTCCTCCCCTTTTCCCCACATCTGTCTCTGGGGAAGGGAAAGGGCTCAATTTCTATAGTACACAGTTTCAGTTTTGAGGCCAAAAAACCCTTTCTGCAATTCTGGCTCCAGAGTCGCTATGACTTATATTCCTCAGTCCATTGGGATCACTTCCAGCATCTGAAAATGAGGACAAACATCAAGAACAAAGACCAATATCCCAAAGGAAAAGAGAAGGGGTGGGAGAAGTTCATTTCATGGTATCTTGACTGTGCATGAATTGGGATCTTTATTTTCTGGAAGTGACAGTTAAGAATGTCTGACAAGAGCAAAGCAAAGGACTACAATTTCTAATAGTCAAATCAGAGCAAATAGCTTCATTTTTTTTTCCATGTTATTGCTGAGTTTCTGCAACTCCCTTCTCCTTCCCACAGTGCTAACCAGAAGAGTGATAGTCATGGGTAGCAGGGTGAGAGGCAAGCATAGGCAGGAATAAGGTCTGAAGAAAGGAGTTTGAATATTATTGTTAAAATTATCCCCGGTGGTCATGACAATTGCTTTGAGAACAGTTGCTTAGAGTTGATTGATCTGGATTTGGTTTTGTTTTTTTGTCCTGAATTTGCCCTAGAACTTGACCTTGAGCAACTCAAAATCCCGAACTCTTTTTCTTTTTAAATAAATTGAGTATCCCACTAAAAGGGATGATAGTCAAATAAAATAATATTTAAAGGTGCTTTTAAAAAGTAAAATTGTTATGAAATTTTCCATTTTATGGAAATGTCTATAACTAGCATTTATGTAGAACGCTAAGATTTGCAGAGGGTTTTTCAAACATTGTCATTTTATTCTTTCAACAGGCTGGGAAGGTAAGTGCTATTCTTATCTCCCTTTTGCAGATGAGGAAACTGAGGCAGATAGGGTCACAGAGGTAGAAGTAACTGAGACTGTACTTGAACCTAAGGGTTCTTGACTTTAGATACAGCACTCTATCTACTATACCACCTCACTGCCAAACATACTGTTTGTTTGAGATTGATTTCTTTATTTGGTGACACCTTATTTTGCCACAAATACTATGCCTTTAATGCTCCCTGAATACTATTTTTAAATGTAGGATTGATATGTACATTCAAATTATGAACATGTTTGAAATGCATTAATAAATTCAGGTCAGTTCAATTCTAACAACAAAATATATTTTATCAGTAGTTGTGGTAATCAAATAATTCATGAAATAATTCAATTTCAATTACTTTTAGATTTCAAAAGCTGAACCTTCCATGCCTTCAATTAGAAATTGCACATACTATTCAGCTCATTCTTCAGTTTTATGTTGCTGAACTTGAAGCTACAAAAAAGGTAAACATTTGGTTCATGATTGGCTACTTAGCATTATGGCATCACCTCCTTAATATCATGGTCCTTTTCAAGAATGAAGGACAAACAACCTCTATGAGTAAAACTTGGCCCCAAATTGGAAGACTCCTTTCCTTTCTCCCTTTCTCTCTCCTTCCTTCTCTTCTTTCTTCTTTCCCTCCTTCCCTTCCTTCATCCCTCTCTCTTTCCCTTCCTTCATCCTTCTCTCCTCTTCTGATCTTCCTCTGTCCTTCTCTTTCTTTCTTCCTCCCTCTCTCCTTCCCTGCACACAAAAAAATTTGATAAAAAGGGAAAAAACACAATGTAGAAAAAAATCAAACAAGAAGAAAAAACAAAAAGGTGAAAATGCAATGCTTAAATCCACATTAAGTCTCCATGGTTCTTTCTGTGAATGAGGGCAGCTCTTTTTATCACAAATCTACTGGAATTGCTTTGAATCAACTCATTGTTGAAAAGAGCCAAGGCCATCACAGTTGATCATCACATAATCTTGTTGTTGTGTACTGTGTTTTCTAGTTCCCTTCACTTAGCATCAGTTCATGTAAGTCTTTCCAGGCTTTTCTAAAATCATCCTTCTTGTTATTTTTATAGAACAATAATATTCCATTACATTCATATACCATAACTTATTCAGCCATTCTCCATGATGGGCACTGCAAAAGAGGGCTGCTACAAACATTTTTGCACATGTGGGTCTGTTTGCCTTTTTATTATCACTTTGATACATAGACCCAATAGAGACACTTTTGAGTCAATGGGTATGCACAGTAAAAATAATATTTATAAGTAAGCAGCAAGTTATTGGCCATCATGTTCTGTTCTTTAGAAGTAGCTATCATAGGTAAGATATTGGTTTGACATTGGATAAATAAAAGTATACCATTATGTTAACCACCATATGTTTTACATGTTTTTAAATTATAGCTTTATCTTGTTCAAAAAGAAGATCCCCCCCTTGCCAGAAACATGCCTCCTGTGGCAGGAAAGATACTGTGGGTGAGACAACTCTATCGGCGGATTAGTGAGCCAATCAACTACTTTTTTGTAAGCTGATAATGTTGTACAAATGATGTTGCTTTGGCCTGTATGTTGTTCCATTTAGTTAAACTTCGTGTATTAAAGCTGTTCTACTTCTTATTAAAATCTTATATCACATCATATAGATACAATGGCCACAATTGTATATTTGATGCATTATGTATGTGTGTGTATACAATTTTTCTAATTACATATAAAAACAATTTTTAACATTTGTTTTTATTAAAGTTTAGAATTCTAAATTCTATCCTTCCCTCCCTCCTTAAGATGATAAATAATCAGATGTAGGTTATACATGTGCAATCATGCAAAACATTTTTATATTAGTCATTCTATACAAGAAGACTCAAATGAAAAAAAAGTAAAACTATGACATGCTTCAGTTTGTACTCAAACAAGGTATAATCCTGTATTTTTTTGAAAATTTTTTTATCTTCAGTGTATTTTTTGAAATTTTGTTGTTGTTATTATTAAATACTTATAGCATTTATACTACTATTTTGGTCTTATTTTACATCAGTTCTCACAATACGTTTTTGCATTATTCTTGTTTTTGTGATGGCATGAAAATAATATATTGCTTAATTCAATCACACCTTACTGTCCAAATGTCCTCCTTAAAATAGCATTCTGAATTGAATATGGTACTCTAGATATGATCTGAAAAGAGCACAGCCCACAGGACTAATATCTCCTCCATCCATGACCCTGTATCTCTTGTAATGGAGCATTTTTAGCCACCATATCATACTGTTGATTTATAGTGAGATTGTAGTCCACTAAAGGCCTTAGATCTTTTTTTAGATAACTCACTATCAATCCTCCTTGTTCCTGTTTTTTGGTGTTTTAAATATTGACAATAACAATAACTAACTTGATATTGTGCTTGTTATGTGTCAGGCACTTTACAATTATTATCTCATTTAATCATCACAACAATCATGGGAGGTAGGTACTAGTGTTATCCCCATTTTGCAATTGAGGAAACTGAGGCAAAAAGAAATTAAGTGATTTGCCCAGGAACCTACTTGCTCAGGTCTTTCTAACTCCAGACTCAGTGCTCTGTGCATTGTTTCACCTAGTTGGCATTTGTGAAGTTGGGTTTTTAAAAGCATAAATACAGAACTATATATTTATCTTTATAAAATGTCATATTTTTAAGTTGAGTCAATTGTAAAGATTTTTATTTTCTTGCCCTTTTCTCTTCTCTGACACCACTGCTCTAATTCGGGCCTTTATTACCTCACACCTTAGTTACTGCAAAAACCTGCATGGATGTGCCTTCTCTCTCTGTCTCTGTCTCTCACTTCCTCTCTCTCCCCTTTCTCTCTTTCTCTCGCAGACACATACTCAATAAATTCCAGTGTCTTATTGTATGCCTACACGATCCAATATAAAACATTTGTTTCTCATTCAAAGTCCTTCATAGTCTAGCTCCTTTCTATCTTTTTAATTTTCTTAATATCTTAACCCCTAAAATGTATTCTTTGATCCAGCAACCCTAGCCTCCTGACTGTTCCACTGACAAGACACATCTCTGAGCTGTGGATATTGTCTCTGGCTGTCCCCCATGTCTGGAATGATCTTCCTTCTCTGCTCTGATTGCTGACTTCCCTGGTTTCCTTTAAGTTCCAACTAAAATCCTACCTTGTACAAGAACCTCTTGCTTTCCCTCTACTAATTATTTTGTCTTTATCCTATATAGAGTTTGCTTTGTATATATTTGTTTATATATTAAAGTTCCATCCTTATTATAAGTTCCTTGAGAGCAAGAACGGTGTTTTGCTTCTTTTTCTATCTCCAGGGCTTAGCACAGTGCTTGGCACATAGTAAACAATTAATAAATATCTACTGAATTGAACCAATATTTAAAAATGAAAAATGAAAAACATTTAACGCATTGTTGGTGGAGTTGTGAACTGATCCAACCATTTTGGAGAGCAATTTGGAACTATGCCCAAAGGGCTATTAAACTATACATACCCTTTGACCCAGCAATGTTATTACTGGGTCTATACCCTAAGGAAATAATAAAGGAGGGAAAAGGACCACATTTGTATAAATGTTTGTAGCAGCTCTTTTTGTTGTAGTAAAGAATTGGAAAAGGAGCGAATGCCCATAAGTTGGGGAATGGTTG
This sequence comes from Antechinus flavipes, assembly GCF_016432865.1. Taxonomy (NCBI): domain Eukaryota; kingdom Metazoa; phylum Chordata; class Mammalia; order Dasyuromorphia; family Dasyuridae; genus Antechinus; species Antechinus flavipes. Next base: position 199,168,484 of record NC_067401.1, read on the forward strand.
AACAAGTTGTGGTTTATGAAGGAAATGGAATATTATTATTCTATGAAAAAAAGGTGAACAAGCTGATTTTAGAAAGGTCTGGAAAAATTTACATGAATTGATGCTGAGTAGAACAAGCAGAACTGGGAATACATTACTGTATACAATATATTGTATACATAATAACAGCAAGAATGTATGATGATCAACTATGAAAAGTTTGGGTCTTCTCAGTAGTTCAGTGATTCAAAACAATCCCAATAGACTTTGGAAAGAAAATGCCATCTGCATCCAGAAAAAGATCTAAGGAGACTGAATGTAAATCAACACATGCTATGTTCACTTCTTTTTTCTGTTTTTTAATCTTTCCCATGGTTTTTCTCTTTTGCTTTGATTTTTCCTATCCTACATAATTCATAAAACAATATGTATTAAAATAAACTAAACAAGGTACAATTTTTTAAAAAAAATAGGTTCTAAAAACAATTAGTAATTAACCCTTATTTTTCACTTCTCCACAAAAAAAAAAAACAAAAAAAAACCAAAAACTAGAAAAATTCAGACATCTTGACAAGTCCGGAGGGTAAAGCAGTTATTCGACAATACAACAAAATTTCCTATATTTTAGTGGAATATGAAGTACTCTATCATACAGCCTGGGTCAAAGAGATCTCACAATTACAATATGGTATGTATGTAATTATGTAAGAAAAAATTATATGCTTTTGTTTGGATTTATGTCAAATGATTTTGAATGGTTTCATAGTTTTATTTAAACTTCACAAATTAAATCTAATGTTTGCAATTATGAAAATTCTTATTTATTAAATTAATTAAAATTAATAACATAACAATTAATAATAATAAATTTAAAATTAATTAAATAAATTTCAAGTCTTATACTTGGATTAAAAAAATCAACTTCACTTATGTAAGATGGGGGAAGCGTGTTATCTTGAAAACTATGTGCGAGTTTTAGTTCACTGAAATGTCATGTATAAGCAGTGGTGTGAAGCAGCCAAGAAAGCTAAAGCAATTTTGGGCTATATTGAGAGAAGGCATACACAACTTCTAGGGATAAAGGAGGCAATACTTTCTCTATGCCATACATATCATACTTCATATGTAAACTGTGTTCAGTTGTGAGTACCATGGTTTAAAAAGAGCATTTGTATACTAAAGTATCCAGAGGAGAGCAATTAGCATATTGAAAGGCCTTTGGTCCCATATCATATGAAAATCTTCCATCTTAATAGATGCATCCTATTGTTTTTGCCTATCAAGATCCTTTTAGATCTTATGCAATTCTTTGAGTCATTCCACAAGGTCTGAGTTCATATAAATTGTATTTCAATTAATCCATACCATTGTGTCTTCACAAGAATAATATGAGATACTATGTTGAAAGCTTTGCCAACATCCACAGAATAACCCTCATCTGCTAGTTTAGTAAGGCATCAAAAAAGGAAATGAAATTATTATGGAATGAACTTTACTTGAGACATCCTGGCTTTTTCTATTACTTTCATTTCTAGATAGTCATCAAATCTCTCTTTAATGATTGATTCTGTAATTTTTCTCAGGATTCTCAGGAATCAAAGTTAATTATTTGATTTATAGATTCGCTTCTTTTATTTTAGTTGGCACAACATTTCATTTCTCCAGTGTAATTTTGTTTTTTATGATCTTTCATATATCACCAAAAGTGACTCAGCAATTACACCTGCCACTTTTTTAGGACCTATAGGTATAGTTTATCTGAGCCAGATGACTTGAATTCACCAAAGTCAGCTAAGTCCTTTCTTCCTCTGATTTTATTCATCTTGGTCTCTTGTTAGTCATTTTTGTCATATCATTTCCATCATGTCTATCTCTATGATAAAAAATTAGAAATGAAAAAATAAGTTCTAGATAATTTCGGTAGATGCTAAGAAGATATTTGGTAATATCCATTAGGTATTCTGGATGAAATTTGCTTTAGCCTTCTTTGGTTTGAGTAATTAGTCTTTTCACTGACCAGATAGTTGTTGTTCAGTCATTTCAGTTGTGTCCCACTCTTTGTAAACCCTATTTGGACTTTTCTTGAAAAAGACACTGTAGTGTTTCCTTCTTCAGTTTAACCAGGTCATACAACTAATGTATCTGAGGCCAAATTTGAACTCAGGTCTTCCTGACTCCAGGCCCACTATTCTTATACACTGTGCCGTCCAACTGGCCAGATTACAGCCTCTCTATACCTTACTTTGGATAATCTTCATGACAGAAAACAAAACAAAAGAAAATATTAAAAAGGTAGCCTTATGTCTAACTCTGGTGATGAACCTTTTCCTGTTTAGCTCCATTGGTCCATAGAAAATAGACATAAAGTTCATTGCAGAACTCATAATTGAACTCTTCCTTTTCAATTTCCTAGCATAGCCTTTAAAAATTTAGGCATCAGAAAAGGACTTGAAAGAATTAATTTTGGAGGTTTTTTTCTTAATCTATAAAAATAATACTGTATTTAAGACCAAGAAGCAACATTTTACTCAGATGAGGCACATACCCTTTTAAAAAGAATAGTAAGACAAAGATTACCCCCCATTATCCCCATGATTACATACAGGGTGTCCCAAAAGTCTTAGTATATATTTAAACTGCATTAAGGTTTAAAAGTTTAAAAGTGTCCTTAGACATTTGAGATACTACCTATAGTATTAAAATTGTTAGTGATTATTCCTAAGGGAAAAATAAATAAAAGGCATAAATAAATATAAATTTCATAAATGTCAGTTTTTCAGATGACATGATTACATACCTAGAAAATCAAAATAAGTCAGTGAAAAATTAATAGGCATAACAAATTTGTTAAGCTATCAAAGAGTATAAGATAAATCCACAAAAAATCAATTGCATTCCTATAAATTAGTGACAGAGATCTAGAAAATCTGATGAAAAAATAAATTTTCTTCACAGTAATGATAACAAAAACCATTAAATATTTGGGTATTAGTTTAGCTTAGGGACACAAGAGATACATTCCAAGAAAACTGTTAAATCTTACTGGGAGAAATAAAGGAAAACATTACTATATATAGAGTTATAACAAGATGCTGACTAGGAACATTAATATAAATATGACAACATTCCCAAAGCTAATATGTAGATATAATATCAAATAAATTCCCTATGTAATATTTTATAGAAATTGATAAACTGATAGTAAAAATTACTGGATTTTGAAACATCACAAAATGAGAATTATCTTCTTAAAAACAAAAATTATCAATATAATAGAGATTCCACCAATAGATTTAAACTATATTAATAACTTAATATATAGCAAACCAAATGTAACACAGTGGGCAAAAGAATCATTTGATAAATGCTTTGGGGACAATTTAATTCTCACCATATGCTGTGGTAAATTCTAGATATGTCAAAGAGTTAAGCAGCTTTTTAAAATCTATTAAAACAACAGAAGAAAATGGAATAACATATTTGGCCATTTATAGAAGAGAAAATACATTTGAGTGTATCAAAAAAATGGAAGATAGATATCATAAAAGAAAATAGAATATTAGAGTGGCCAAGAACCCATTCATTTGGTCTAGGTCTCTTGTTTTATGGATGAGGAAACTTTGGCCCAAAGTAGAGGATAATTTTCCCAAGGTCAGATGAATGGGGAGTGTATTAGCTCCCACTGTGCTAATGTCAATGACTCACGAAACAAAGGACTCAGGCACACTTGAAGTAGGTCATTTTTCTATCTCTCCTCCCTAGTATGATAATAACACTTTCCAATGTATTGTAGACAGACTCCCCTTGCACACACGGGCCTAGCATTTATGAGGCACAGTGTTTTATATGCATTATCTCATTTGATCCTCACAGCAGCCTGTAAGGTGGATGCCATTATTTTCCTCTTTTTACAGATGAGGAAGCTAAGGTTAAGAGGGATTTTTACCTGCTACATAGCTTGTGAATGTTTGAGACAGAATTGTTTCTATGGACAGGGTGTTGGCCTAGACTTAGGAAAAACTGAATTAAAAGGTGACCTCAAACACTTATTAGCTGTGATACTCTGCACAGGTCACTTAACTCTCTTTGCTTCATTTTATCATTTGTAAAATGAGCTAAAGGAAGAAATGGCAAACCACTCCAGTACCTCTGCCAAGAAAAGCCCAGCTGAACATGACAAATGAGATGTGCTTGAAGGGACTGAACAGCAACAAGTGCTTCCTGCCTCCAGTCCATACTGCTTGCCAGTGCCTTGCTTGATTCACAAACTTCAAAGAATCAAAAGGTTTCTCTGTTACCAGTGAAAAAACCAAACATGTCATAGTCTTCCCATAGTAATCTTCCCATAGTCTGTTCCTAGCAGCCCAGTGAACTTTGGACACTCCCCTACCAGCCCATGGTGATGATAGTGATGTCTTTGGTCCCCATTTGGCTTCTCAGATGTTTTTCCTTCCCTCAAATCTTGTCTTTCCATGTCAAGTTCCCTCTTAGCAGAGCAGGTAGTAATAAAGCAGGGAGAGATGTGGCTAATGCTGTGTTTCCTGAATCTACTGTTCTGTGGTCTGATGCAGCACCCCTTGCCCTCCGGGGACAATCACCAGGGGAAGGGCTAGCAACAAGGTGGGATCTGGAGATGGTTCTCACAGGAGGTGAGATTTATGATGAAGGAAACCAGGCAGATCAGAATTAATGGGGATGAGGGACAGTGTTTCAGGTGAGGGGTGCTGGAAGATCAGGAGGCCAAGGTTGTTGTCTCTAAGAGTAGGTAGCTGGGAATTGGACTGGAAAGGCAGCAGGGGATTAGCTTATGGAGAATATTGAATGTCAGGTAAAGTATTTATGTTTTATCCTGAAGATAGCTGGTTGGTTGCTGTCTTTCATTTTCAGAGAGGATGAACATGACATCACTATGTTAGAGTCAATTTACAGCGTGTCCGAGTGTGATTAATCAGCCCAATATGAGCTTAGAATGTTGTACCACAGGTTGGACACAAGTAATTCATGTAATCATTTGAGGTAACATCTTTAATTTTGCACATCTCATGTTTCTTCTGACTTTGAATAGGGATTGACATGATTAGCCCTGTAGTTTAGGCTGAATTTATTGGCAGCAGACTTAGCAGCAGGCTGTTGCAGTAGACATGAGATGATGACGATCCATACTAGGGTGATGAAAGTATCTGATAAAAGGCAAATACTATACCCAGGGAATCCATAAGTTAATGGACCATACCACCGCAAAATAAACTCTGTCTTAATAGTAATTGAATTAAAGTGAAATTCAGCATATAAAGCCTGTTTCCTTCCAGCATGTTATCTTTTCTACCCATGACAATATTTTGTACAGATTTTCTAGAACTTTTCAGTGCTACCAATTCCAAATTGCCATTTTCCTAATCCCCTACTATCCCTTCTATCTCCTGAACCCCCCATGATTCCTTCTATAACTTCAAAATCTACATATCTTATGATGTTAAGTAACATCGTTTATAAATATTCTTGTCTTGCTTTGCAATGCTGCATCCCTCCCTTGAAGAGAGCTTGCTAATCGTGCAAATTCCAATTAGTGACTTTTCTTATTTTGGAGATGGTTTACATCCTGAATTCATTCAAACAACATTTTGAAATGCTTGTAGAACCTCAACACTTTTATTGATCATTATTAGAATAGCATTACTTTGTCATCTTAGTAAAGGTTATATTTTTCCCCTGTTTTTTTCATATTAGTCATTAAAATTATACTTATACATAGATTGCTGAGTGCAGTTCATATGTTGTAGAAGTTTACATTGCATAGGATGTTTGTTATTCACTAATTATTTCTTAATGATTTTGAAGCTTATTCTGTGACCTACAGTTGGATATACTGTTTACATAAATCTTTTTAGAGAAACATTCTCCATAATTATACTGAATTGGGAAAATATGCCAAATCTTTGTGTAGGAGTATACTAATTCTCCATATTACATTAGTCCAGGAATATCTTGGTTTTTTTTCTCCAGGGAGTTGACACCATAAATAATCCATTTTGACATTTAATTGTATATCTTATAAAAATCTTCTCTGCTCTGCTGCAAAAACAAACAAACAAACAAAAACAACCAAAAAAAAAAACAAAAAAAAAAACAAGAAAGTGCTGAGATTAAATAGGCTTCGAGGCTTACCTGACCCTGTTTTCTCCCATACATGGTTTAGTGCAGAGCATGTGAGGATAAAATAAGAAATATGTAGTATAAACAACACATCTTAATTTATTTTCAGCTTTACAAGCTACACTCTTTGTACGGCATCCAGAAACTGGGAAATTGTTGGTTAATTTTGATCCCAAAATTTTGGAAGTTATTCGAGAAACTAAATGTATGATAAAGATGAAATTGGAAGTACCAAATGCAGCAAAAAACCTGCTAAAACTGGAAGCTAATTTGAAAGCAAATAAACTATATCTTCAGGTAATATAGAAATTATCTTTATTTACAGTTTTTAAAGGGATTATTTTTCTCTTAAAGCAAGATGCTTTAATATGTATTGGGTATAGCTAAATAAGAGTATTATATGTTTCTATCTTTTATTTGCTTATTTACAAAGAGAAATTATGTTGTCTGTTTTCTTTTTATGGCCAAATTGGGTATGGGCTATTTGGTAAAACTTGTTGATAGGTTTGTAAAAACAACAAATGGGAAAGAATTAAGTTGGGATTGAATTTAGGGAAGAAGAAAGAAGGGAAAACTGAGATGAACAGAGAACAAACAAAGAATTTTGGAAATGGAAGTTGCCCATGAAATAAATAATGGAAAGATTTTCAAAATATAAATGTTCAACTCATAGGAAAATGGTTTTTATATATTGTGGTGGAACAAAGGGAGAGTAATGAAATCTAGAACCATAAATAAGATGGTAACCAGAAAGAGAGAAGTAGACATAAGGAGAGTATGCAGTGAAAATAGCAAAAATCAAAAGTAAAGCTAAATTCATGCATGGTAAAAAAAAAAAAAAAAAAAAGACATAATTAAGATTTTCAAATCTTATGGCACAACTTCCCAAAAAATATATTTAAATGAGATACAATCAAGTATATCAGAATTTTAATTGTTATGTAGTCTGTTTCTTCCTTTGAGAATTATACATAGGTACAATTCTAGATTGCTATGTGGATAACTTATTCGGAGGAAAAATGATTAAAAATTTGGAAAGTGGGAGTCAAAATTATAAAGACAAATGCTTGTCAGAAAAAAAGTAGATTCAAACAGTAGTCTGCTTGGCCTCTATTCATAAAAATTCAAAAGATTTTCCCAATTCTTTGATTAGCAGAACAAATATATTAAAAAAAATCACTTGTTTTTCTACACACAGGTGCACACAAGCATGTTTGCATGCCAAAATATGCTGACAAGCCATGACTTTGAAATAAAGGGCATCCATATTCAATCTAGAAGGCCTCCCAATAATGATCTCCCTGACTGGTTCCCTTCCTGAAGTTTTCCTTTGACAAACCAGAGTCTGGTTTACATTGCTTTCCAACAGGAAACTTTTGGCTTTTCTGCAAACCATGGATTAACAGAGCTGTTAACTATAGATGAGACAAGGTTTATTCAAGGAAGTATGGAATGGAAGGAAGACTAACATATGGAGCTTTTAACAAAGTAGTAGGGAAAGTTCCTCTTTGTGACCCTCATGTCCAAGTGACCAGGGTAAACAACACAAATTGATTCTGAGAAGCCCTCAAGAGATCACTAGAAACACTGGAGGAGGAAAGGAACAAAGCTGGAAGTGAATGTTGGAAATTCTGTCACAAGGGCATATTCATGTGTCCATTGTCAAAGAAAAAAAATGAAGTATAAAATACAAGTTAACTTTTAAAATACAAGTTGGGAATCACATTAAAAACAATAATTCAGGAAATCATGATTTCATAGGCTGCCTTTGAAGGTTGTTATATAATAAAACAAAATATTATGCGCCATGAATATTTTGTTGAGGAAAAATTTGATTTGACTAAATATAATTACTGTGGCACAACTCTTTGTTTGATAAAATTGTATCAACAGCCATTTTAAATGTGAAGAATTATAAGAATTTTTATTTGGGGTCAGAAAGGCCTATTGCCAGGACTTTGGGCTCATTAACTTTTTTCTATTACATTTGCTTTCTTTCTGAAGTTCTTTTCTATTCTTGGTATTTCTGGAGTAAATGCCGTTAAATTCTAATTCTAAAACTCCTTGGGACATTATTAAGAATGAGCTAGAACTATTTATCATTTACCATTAGATCTCTTGGACCAGGAACTACTTGGGCTAAGGATGAGGGTGGGGGAGAACAGAGCTATGAACAGAATATATCTGGGGGAAATCAATGTTGAGTGCTCTAGGGCTCAGCAGTGCTCATGGAAATTTCTAAAAACTCATAGGATATTTAAACTCATAACTCATAGGTAATTTTGTTTGAATATTTTCTGGTTTTCTTAGAGTAGTTCACCAGTACTTCTGAGAAAGATACTAGAGGGTAACAGTAAAGGATGGTTTTTAAGGCTTAAATATTATCAGTACTAAAAATTAATGAAATTGCAATGAAAAAAATTGGGCAAATGCTCTGTCTAGCTCTTGATTAATAATTATTAAACCTAGTTTGAAAAGAATCTCAAGAAGCTTACATTTTTGTTTGGAGAAAACAAACATATGTAAGTATATACAGAATACACATAGAGGAAAATTCAGATAAATTTAAAGTAGTTATATACAAAGATAGGTTTGGAAGAAAGACTAATAGTTGGGATGATCAGGAAAAGCCCAGTTACAGAACACCTGTTGTTTCAACTATGTCTTGAAGGGAAAAAAAAGTTTATGGAGGAGGTGGGGAGGAAGTGTATCCCATGTATGAGGGATGACCCTAAAAGGCTTTGGAAACAGGAGATAGAGGGCAGAAAAAGAGATAGATAAATAGCCAGAGAAAAAAGAATGCTTGAGAATTATAATTAAATCATTGAGTCCATTATTTTCAGCTTTGAAACTACAATCCCAGAGAAATAAATGCAAATGGGGGGAAAAACTTACATAATTATACTCCAAACAATATTGTTTATATAGTGAAACACTGGGAAAAATCAAATATCTAATCATATAGATGAAATTTCACAAATCATAACTGATTTGTGTGTATATGTATGCATACCCTGATTACAACAGTTGTAAAAGATGTATATATAATCTGTATGTTTGTTGTTTTTGAATTGTTTTAGTCATGTCCAACATTTTGTAATCCCACTTGGGATTTTCTTGGCAAAGATACTGGAGTGGTTTTCTTTATCTTTTCCAGCTCATTCTATAAATAAAGAACAAAGGAAAATAGGATTAAATGACTTGCTTGGGTCACAAAGTTGGTAAAGTGATTGAGAATGAATTTGAACTCCAGGACTGGTGCTCTGTTCACTGTACTATCTGGCTCCCCAAGATCTGTACTTTAACAAGAATCATAGAATTCAGAGGAGTGATGTGTAAATAATGTAAAATTTATTCTGACATGATGCCACCAGTTAGGAGAATTTCACAATAGGAATACAGATTGCCTCATGTGGGTTCAAATTCTGGCTCTTTTGTTTATTTACTGAATGAGATTGAGCTAATTAATCTGGTCCTCAGTTTGCTCATCTGTAAAATGAAGAAGTGAAGCCAGATGACATCTAAAATATTCTTCAGTTTAAATCTTATGCTTGATTAAGATATTGACACATACCTAAATTCAGAGTTTCTTGGAGTCGGGAAAATCTGAAATCAGGTCTCAAGATACTAGCTGTGTCTTTCTGGGCAAGTCACTTCATATGTCTCATAAATAAAGGAAGTAATAATAATACTTCCTGGGGTAGTTGTGAACCTCAGATGAGATAATATTTTTAAAAATTCCTTAGCACAGTTCCTGGAATATAATCTAAGATAACATTAGTAAATATTCATTACCTTTTCCTCTTCCTCATTCTGTCCCCACTTTATTTCGTTGAGTGGGCTCCATACATAGCATGAATTAACTTTGCAGGTAGAAGGTTTTCCAAAAACTGAGTAGTCCTACATAGCTCACATTTATATAGCACTTTATAGTCTGTAAGATACTTTTGTCATAACACTGTAGGGAACAGTCATTGCCATTCACATTAGAGATGAAAAAACCCAGAGAGATTATGTGGTCACATGGAAGAGAAAGGACCTGAATCCAGGTCTTCTGAATATAGGTATTATTCTTATGATATTTTTGTAAGTCTTCTAGGAGCCGTATCCAATCATTTAGGTTGGATCTCAGTCACCAGTTGCTTTGTCATCCAACTAGCACAACATCAGGGACTCTTTTCAAGTTATATTGAATCTGGCACTTTTCTGTGATTGATTCACTGTCACATACTGTTTTAATTGTAATAATCCCTATAACTTATGTAAAAATCAAACAACTCTTCAAATGATTAGATAAGCAAGCTAGCTGAAATTAGTTACTCTTCAAATAGTGAATTCTTATCCCAAAAATTGGGATCTTTGAGTTTGTCAAACACTAGATTGCTATAATTATTGTCTGTTTTGTCCTGTAAACCTAACCTATTCCACTGATCAACCAGTCTGTTTCTTAGCCAATACCAAATGGTTTTGGTGACCGCTGCTTTATAATATAGTTTTAGACCAAGTAAAACTAGACCACCTTCATTTGATTTTTTTTTCATTAGTTCCTTGAAATTCTTGACCTTTTCTTCTTCCATGTGAATTTATGTTGTTAATTTTTCCTAGGTCATTAAAATAGTTTTTTAGGAGTCTGATTGGTAAAGCACTAAATAAATAGATTAGGTAATATTGTCATCTTTATTATATTCGCTCGGCCTATCCAAGAGCACTTAATATTTTCCCAATTATTTAGATCTGACTTTATTTGTGTGTAAAGTGTTTTGTAGTTTTGCTCATATAGTTCATGACTTTCCTTTGGCAGATAGATTCCCAAATATTTTAAACTATCGACTGTTATTTTAAATGGAATTTCTCTTTGTATCTCTTGCTATTGGATTTTGTTAGTGATGTATTAGAATGCTGATGATTTATGTGGATTTATTTTGTATCCTGTAACTTTGTTAAAATTGTGGATTATGTCTAATAGTTTTTTTACTTGATTCTCTAGCATTCTCTAAGTATACCATCATATCATCTGCAAAGAGTGATAATTTGGTTTCCTCATTACCTACTCTAATTCCTTTAATCTCTTTTTCATCTCTTATTGCCAAACTAGCATGAAATTAGTTACTCTTCATAGAAGATTAATCTATACTCATTACTAAGAACTGATTTGTAAGAACATTTATATTCTTCTTAGATTTTTATAAGAAAGTTAAACATAGAAATAACTATTTGTAAAGAAAATCAAAATACAATTTAATACATTGATATAAAATTTGTTATTTTAACTCTAAATAGGGTCTTCTGCAGTATTATGATGAGCTATGCCAGGAAGTACCTACTGTATTTGTTAATTTGATGGCACCCAAAATGAAAAAGGTTGGTTATCTTGAAAATATACTAAAATACATATAAACATCCTTATATTGTTGACAACAGTTCAGTGTTCTCTCTAGCCTATTTGTAGTGCTCTACTGTATAAAATAACTATATGTATACTATATTGGGAGACATTACAATCCTAAATATCATGGAACATTAAAAATCCAATATAGTATATATTTAGATATCAACATATATCCTTATATATGTGCCAATGATCAGTTAAAGAGAGTAGTGAGAGACAACCAGGAAATACCAAAAAAAAGTGATCATCAGTAAACTGGAAGATTTTTGTGCATATTTATTAATATTAATAGTTTTTGACACCACAAATACTTCCAGAAAAATAGGCAAAGATATCATCCCTCCCCACAGGGTTTATACAATATCACTGAAGAGCAATTATGACTGATAGTATAAGTCTTTTTACAGAAAGGAAATGTGCTTCAACAGCTGGATCCCAACTTTGTCCATTGTATCCAACCTGAATTGTGTTGCTTTATTCTCACCTTTATTTATAGTCTAGTAACCATTATGTATATTGTTCTTTTATAGCTGCCTTCTTTATTTTATGTAACTTCTTAGAAGTTTAGCTTCTTAAGAGACCTAAGTTATGAATGGTGAGAACTGGGCACCTGAGTCACTTAAATAAGGAAGTGACATAAAGTGATGGGTGAGACAGGGTGCCAGGAAGAAGACCAGTTGGCTGAAGCAGAATCAAAATAATACATTTCGGAAGGCCTCTGGAAGAGTTGGGCATGAGGGAAGCAAATAACAAGAGTTTTCATTCTTCAGCCTTAGGTTCAGTGAGATATGAAGTAAATGGTGTCTCAAGAGAAGGAAAGGAGAGTAATTATTCTTTCCTCATGTGAGGAACTGAATTCTCTCCTACTTGCTCATGATGATTAGTTAATTGCCTAAATCAGAATCACTGTCAGGGCCATGATTGATTTGGGATGGGGTTCTGCCAAGAGTTAAATGGCACCAACTGTCTCAATTCCTTGGCAAACTTCAGGAGTGTAACCTACTGAATAAAATTCAAACTGTCTTCCCTAGCTTTCAAGGCTCTCCATGGTCAGGTGCTACCAGGAAACTCCTTGAATATAAACTCCTATCTTTGGTGTGAATCAGAAATTTAGCTCTGAAAGACTGAGGCTTTTAAAGCTATGTCTCATGCTCCATGATCTTTGCTTTAATCAAGTCCATCCCTTGCTCTATTTATTAAGGGTTTCCTATTCCTGAAAATGTCTTCTCTTCTTTTTTCCCTAGCAGAATTTCCTTTTATCCCTTAAAGCCAAATTTGAAACTCGCCTTCTCCAGAAAGCATCTTATTTGATCTAACATGCTCTTTCTTCTAAGATTTTTTAAGTAATCTCTTCTCTCACTATGGAATTGTAAAATGGGTCATTTCCAGAACATATTTTGTTTTACAAAGAAAGACAATATATTTTGCATAAATATAGATGTATGACTAATGGAATGTTTTATTTTTAATATTTATAGGTAGAATTTGTATTGAGACAGGGATTAACAATATTGACATGGTCATCTCTAACGTTAGATAGTTTCTTTCAAGAAGTGGATTCAGTTATGAATATGTTTAATCAACTTTTAAAAAAGGTAGGTTCCTGATGATAGATAAATAAAAATTTCTAATATTGTATACTTGATTTAGGATATGATGTTTTATAAATTTATTGAATCTGCTTAAAGAATAAGATTTTCATCTGAAAACAAATCTCACTAAATTTAAAATATTTTTCATATATTTCATCTTTTGTTGTACTGGATATTTATAGGATTTAGATTTTTTGTTGGTCATTTCTTCAAATTTAGGGGTATTGTATAAAATAAGATTTACATAAAAATTATTTTTATTTTTAATTATAATTCCTTTTATTGGTTATGTAATTTTTCTTATTTCTAACTGCCATCACCAAAGCTTCTCTCAAATTGTTGTGTCTGAAATAATGTCCAATTTACAAATCTTTCCCCCATACTTTTATTTTTTGTTAGTCTTTTCAGTTGTGTCCCACTCTTTATGACACCATTTGAGGTTTTCTTGGCAAAGATACTGGAGTGGTTTGCCATTTCCTTCTCTAGCTCATTTTATAGATGAAGAAACTGAAGCAAACAGAAATAAGTGACTTGCTGAAGATCACACAGGCCTTTTTAAGGCCTGATTTGAACTCAGGAAGACTCACTCCAGGCCTATTACTCTATCCACTGTGCTCTTTCATGCACCTTGCAAAATTCCATCTCTTTCATGAAACCTACCTCAATTTTTTTTAAGCCTTAGAGGAACTGAAAACAAGTCATTAAAAATACAAAGAGATTATGATAGTGCTTTAAAATTCATTAATATTGAATATCGTGAAAAAAACACCAGATGTGCATTATATTTAAAATCCCTATCTGTGATTTCAGTCAGTGTGGGAACTCCTTGAATAGAAACTCCTATCTTTGGTGTGAATCAGAAACTTAGCTCTGAAAGACTAAGACTGAAGATTTCAGTTCAGAGTTGGCTTAGACATTTACTAACTGTGTTACTCTGGACAAATCACTCAGCTTCTGTTTGCTTCAGTTTCCTCAGTTGTAAAATGGGGATAGTGATAGTATTTGCCTCTCAAGGGATAATGCTGTGTAAAAGATTGTGAGAATCAAATCAGATAATATTGTTAAGTGTTTAGCATAATACCTTTCCCTTTCCCTTCACATGCATTATGGTCTTCTAGTGCTGTCCAGGGGCATTGAAAGTTTACATAACTTGCTCATGGCTTCCCAGCTAGTATGTATCAGAGGCAAAGCCTTAGGCTTCTTGATTCCAAGGTTAGTCCTCTACTTCCTAGGCCACATTTTCCACTGTTAACTTGTGTAGGTTAGACTTAAATTATTTCAGTTCTTTGGTCCTGTTTTTCTTACATGTAAAATGAGGTTGATTGACCATTATTTCTAAAGGTTCTTTCTTGCTCTAAGTCCTTTGAAATATTGATCCTGTATTACCAAAATGATATTAGTAAAATCTCATTATAGCCTTATCCTATGCTACAGTTTTGGAGTATGAATATGTAAGCAATAAATATCTAAAGAGAACACAGGTGAAACTTTTATTAGAAATGAGAAATAGCAGGAGACAAGGTTTAAAAAATAGAATGACCCACATAATAATGAGACATATATAGGTCACACATTCATTTCTACCATGATAGTAATAAAGTGGAGTTAAATGTGTTTCTGCTTTTTACTCTACTTTGTTGCTCCTTTGGTGATGTATTACTATAATGTATTGCCCATGAGTAGAGGCAGATATGTAAATCTTCTAGTTTTAAATTTCCAGATTATAACTTAATATATAACTTGTTATAATCTGAACATTAAAAAATAGTACTAAAGAAGCCAAAAGTGTTTTATTAATGAGATCCCTCTCTTTATAATAGGTCAATGACTTGTGCGAAATGCATATTGATGCAGTTCTAAAGGATATAGCAAAAACATTATTAATTTCTCTGCCAGAAGGTGGTGCAACCAAAGTAGAAGATATGTTAACCCTCAATGAGGTAGGTATCTTTCTTACACAACACATTGTAAATCATATTAAATGAATGTAGCCTTACAAGGTAAAAATATAAATTTGCAGTCCAAATTTTGGGTGTGAAATTGGCTGAAACTGCTTTTTTTATATCTTCAATGCCTGGCAAAATACTTAGTATATAACAGCCTCTTCACAAATGTTTGTGAGATTGGATGGGAAGGTAGCAAGAATATGTCTCATTCTCTTGCACTTTCCTTTGCACTTCCTTAAATTATCCATTGTTTCTCACTCACATTTCATTTACTTCCCTTTTCACTTCTTTTGACCAGCCATTTCAAATGTTTTTCCTTTTATCTTTTTGTTAGAAAAAACAAAATTATCTTAATATCTTATTGTATTTTTAATTTCCTCTTTGTTTTCTTTGCAATGTGTGTTTCTTTTAACGTGTGATGTGATTATGAACTCATAAGTACGATAAATAAAGGAGACAAAACTCTTCCCGTTTGTTCCTCTGTGGGCGAGAGAACTGCTAGAAGAAGAATTGACAGTTATAACTTTGATTGGAAACTTTTTAGTGGTCTGACAATATGAAAGTTCCACTACTTCTCTCTCTAATAGAAATAATTGCAATTAACTAAATTAGAAGTTAGTTATTAAAATAAAAAGAACTACATAAATGCTAATTATCAGTAGTATTTAAAAAGAAGCATAAATTATAATTTTGTAGCAAGTATATCACATTCACACATATATAAATAAATGAAAATATATTTCATTATTTAATAGCATTATACGAAGGAATGGGCTGACATATTGAACCATAAGAGCAGACATGTGGAAAAAGCTGTCCTTGAACTTCTGTCAATATTTGAATCAATTTATGAAGTTACAGATACTAAGAAAATTCCAAAGCAACCAACAGGTAATTAATCTCTAATGGTAAGAAAGAAAAATTCTGGGAATTGAGATTTTTGGATCGTTTTCCTCTTACAATTTAACAATTTGTTAATCCTATTTTAGTTTGAAAGCTATAAATCTCATAAAATTGTAAACTCTCTAAGGATAAGTACCATTTTGGGATACTTTTTTGGGTAATTATGTAAAATATTTCCACAATAGCCATATTGCAAAAGAAAAAATGTAGACCAAAACAAACAAACAAACAAACAAACCCAAGAAAAATAAACTTTAAAAAGTAAGCTTCAATCTGCTTCTATCCTTTTATCTGGAGGTATATAGCATTTTTCCCCTCATAAGTTCTTTGAAATTCTATTGGATCATTGTATTACTGAGAATAACTAAGTCATTCACAGTTGATCATAATACAATTTTGATGAGATTGTGCACAATGTTTTTCTAGTTCTGCTCATTTCACTTTGCATCAGTTCACGTCAGTCTTTCCCGTTTTTTGAGAAAACGTCCTAGTTATCATTCATTTCTTATATAGCACAATAGTATTCATCACAATCATTCACCACAACTTGTTCAACCATTCCTCAATTGATTAGCATCCTCTCAATTTTCAAATGTGCTGCTATTAAATGTTTTTTGTACCTATAGGTTATTTCACTTTCCTTTGATTTCTTTGGAATATAGGCCTTGTATTGGATCAAAGACTATACACTGTTTAATAGTTTGGGGACATAGTCCCAAATTGTTCTCCAACAGTGCATTAGTGGCCCAATTTTTCCATGTCCCTTCCCAACATTTGTCATTTTCCTTTTCTGTCATATAAGCTAATCTGATAGATGGATATTTTAAAGTTGTTTCAATTTTCATTTCTCTAATCACAAGTGATTTAGAGCATTTTTTCATATGACTATAGATAGTTTTGATTCTTTTGCAAACTGCTTGTTCATATCCTCTGATCATTTATCAGTTAGGAAATGTTTTCTAATTGATTTAACTCAGTCCTATATATATTTTGGAAACGAAGTCTTTATCAAACACTTACAATTTTCTTTCCAGTTTTCTGCTTTGTTTCTAATCTTGGCTGTATTGATTTTTTTGGTACATTCTTTTAATTTGATGTAAACAGAATTAACCATTTTATATCCTATAATGTTCTCTGATTCTTGATTGGTTACAAATTCTTCTCTTATTAATAAATCTGACAGGTAAAATATTCTTTGCTCCTCTAATTTGTTTATGATAACACCTTTTATATCCAAACCATGTACTCATTTCAACTTTGTCTCGGTATACAGTGTGAGATTTTGGGCTATATCTAGTATTGCCAAATTACTTTTTAGTTTTCCCAGCAATTTTTGTCAAGTAGTGAGTTCTTGTCTTAAAAGTTAGATGTTTGGTTCTTTGATCATTTATTCCTACGTATTGTGTATTTAATCTGTTCCACTGATCCACCACTCTGTTAATCAGTATCAAATTGTTTTGATGAATACTGATTGGTAATACAATTTGAGGTCTGGTGCTGCTGAACCATTTTTCTTCACATTTTTTCCATTGATTTTCTTTATGTTCTTGTCTTTTTGTTATTCCAGATGAATTTTGTTTCTGTTTTTTCTAGCTCTGTATTTTTTGGTAGTGTGATTGGTATAGCACTGAATAAGTAAATCAATTTATATAGAATTGGCATTTTTATTATTTTGGGTTGGCCTGTCTACCTATGAGCAATTAATTACTATTTTTCCACTTGTTTAGATCTGACTTTATTTGTGTATGATTTTTATGATATAATTCTGCAATCTATTTGCTATTATTTTATTTAAATTTTTGCATCAATATTCATTAGGGAGATTGGCCTATAATTTTCTTTCTCGGTTTTTACTCTACCTAGTTTAGGTATTAGTGCTATATTTGAAGTGTCAAAGAAATTTGGCAAAAATTCTTCTTTGCCCACTTTTCCACATAGTTTAAATGGTACTGAAATTAATTGTTCTTTAAAGGTTTAGTAGAATCCATTTGTAAATCTATCTTGTCATGGAGATTTTTTCTTAGGGAGCTCATTTATGACTTTTCAATTTCTTTTTTTAAGATAATATTTTATTTTCTCTCTTGATAATTTGGGCCATTTATATTTTGTAAATATTTATCTGTTTCACTGAGATTTTAAGATTTATTAACATATAATTGAGTAATATGGCGTCTAATATAATTGCTTTAATTTCTTTTTTGTTGCTGGTGGATTTTACTCTTTTCATTTTTGATATTGTTAATTTGGCTTTCTTTTTAAAAAAAGTCAAGTTAACCAGTGGTTTATTGTAATTTTTTCATAAACTAACTCCTATTTTTATTTATTTAGTGTTTTCATTAGTTTTAAAAATTAATCTCTCCTTTTATTTTTAGAATTTCTAATTTTGTATTTTATTGGGTATTTAAAATGTATTCTTTTTCTAGTTTTTCTTTTTTAATTGCATGCCCAATTCATTTATTTGTTTTTCTCTATTGTATTGATGTAAGCATTTAGATATATAAATTTTCCTTTAGGCATTGTTTTACCCACATCTTATAAATTTTGATATGTTGTCTCATTGTTGTCATTCTCTTTAAAGAAATTATTAGTTTTACAGTCTGTTTCTTCTTATAATTAACTTTTCCTATAAAAATTTGGTTGTTCATCCATTTCATGTATATTTATTTTGTACTGATATTACTTCATTTCTTATAGTACCTTTGAACAAAATGTAGTTTCCCTGCTTATCTTTTTAAATTGGGTTTGTTTTTATTTTTTCTTTGAGATCATGATGAAGCATAATAGATTCTGTCTGCTCTGTCCCCTTATTTTCACTCAGCATGATTTTGTATTTCAAATGTGTTTCTTGGAAACAACATATTAGATTCTGAGTTTTAATTCATTCTCCTTTCTGGTTTCATTTTATGGGTGAATTCAATCCTTTTACTTTCACAATTCATTTTCCGTTATCTTCTCCCTCTTTTTACCCTTTCTTTCCTCAAAAGTTTTTTTTTTTTTTTTTTTGGTTTTGTTTTTGTTTTTGTTTTTGTTTTGCTTTGGATTACTATCTCCTTTAATCTTTTCTCTCTTCTGTTAGCTTCTTTCTCTTTTTATCCTCTTCCCTTGCTATTTCCCTGTAGGGTAAAATGAATTTCTGTATTTGAGCCAATTCTGATGAGAGTAAGGTTCAAGATTTGCTCTCCATCTTACCCATCATTTCTTCTTCCATTCTAAATATTTCTTTTCATGCCTCTTTTATGTGAAATCATTTCCCTTCTTCTTTTCTCTTTTTTCTTCCTTTCTCACCCTTTCATTTTATTTTTTTGGAGATCATCTCAACATAATTGATTCATACCCATGCCCTATATCTAAATATACTCCTAACTGCCCTAATATTGATAAATTTCTTAATAGTCATACGTATCATCTTCCCATATAGGAATATAAAAGTTTAATCTTATTAGTTCCCTTATGATTTCTCTTTCATGTTTACCTTTTTATTATTCTCTTGTATATTCTTTGAAAGTCAGATCCAGCTCTATTGTTTGTTTGTTTTTTAATCAGGAATGCTTGAAAGTTCTCTATTTCATTGAATGTCTGTTTATCTTCTGCTGGATATATTATTCTTGTTTGTAATCTTAGCTCCTTTGCCTTCTAGAATATACCTTCTGATCTTTTAATATGGAAGCTGCTAATCTTCATCATGCTGTCCTCACTGTGGTTTCAAAATATTAGATTTGTTTCTTTCTGGGTGCTTGTGATGTTTTCTCCTTGACTGAGGAGGTCTGGAATTTAGCTACAATATTTCTGGGAATTTTCATTTTGGGATCCCTTTCAAGAGGTTATCAGTGAATGCTTTCAATTTCTATTTTACACTTTAACCAAATAATAAAATTGCTTGAAAAATAATGCTTAGGTTCTTTTTGTGATCATTGTTTTTGGGTATTTTCTAATGAAATATTTCACATTTTCTTAAAGTTTTTTATTCTTTTGTTTTTTCGTATTGTCTCTTGGTGTTTCAAGGAGTCACTATCCTCTGCTTGCCCAGTTTAAATTTTTAATGAATTCTTTTCTTCAACGAATTTTTGAACCCTTTTTTTTCTTCTAGTAAACTTGTTGAGTTCTTTTCTTCAGTAAATTTTACCATTTGGCCAAAGCTAATTTTTAACGCATTCTTCTCATCATTGGAATTTTGTACTTTATATATATATATATATATATATATATATATATATATATATATACAGACATATATGTATATATATATATTTGTATATATATATATGTGTGTGTGTGTATTTAGCCAGTTCTGTTTTTAAAGTATTACTTTCTTCAGTATTTTTGTGCCTCTCTTTACTAACTGATGACTATTTTCATAAATTTCTTGCATCACTCTTATTTTCCCAATTTTTCCTCTACCTTCCTTATTCAGTTTGATAATCGTATCCTATTAACCAATTGATTAGGTTACTATGCTAAGATTTTTAGTACTCATTTTTACAAGATATTGAATACCAAATTTTACCCCCTCCCTTCTATCCTCTTTTTCTTGAAGGTAGTAAGTAGTTGGATGCAATTTGTGTGTGTGTGTGTGTGTGTGTGTAAGCATGCTATCAACATATTTCCATATTAGTCAAAGTTTGTGCAGAAGAAACAGATCAAAATAAAAAATCACAAGAAAGACTAAATAAAGTAAGTGGGAAAATATACTTTGTTCTGAGACTATCAATTTTTTACTTGGTTATAGATAACATTTTCCTTTGTGAGTGTTTTGTACTGGTCTTGGATCAGTGTTGGTGGGAAGAGCTGAGTCTGTCATAATTGTTCATTACACCATTCTGATGATACTGTGTACAATGTTTTCCTGTTTTCCTGGTTCTGCTTATTTATGTTTACATCCATTCATATAAGTTTTTTCTAAAATCTGTTAATCATTTCTTACTGCACAATAGTATTCCGTACATTCATATACCATAGCTTATCTAGTTATTCCCCAATTAATGGGCATTCCCTCAATTTCCAATATTTTGCCACCACAAAAAAAGCTATTATGAATATTTTTGTACATGTATATCTTTTCCCCTTTCTAGGATTTCTTGGGGATCCAGACCTAATAGTGGTATCGATGGATCAAAGGTGTGATTGCCCTTTGGACATAGTATCAAATTTCTCTCCAGAATTGTTGAATCAGTTAACAACTCTGTCAACAGTGCATTAGCGTGTCAATTTTCCTACATATCCAAAATTTATCACTTTCCTATTTTATCATCTTGTCTAATATGATAGATGTTAGGTAGTATCTCAGCATTGATTTTAGTTTCATTTCTCTGATCAAAAGTGATTTAGAGCATTTTTTTCTTATGACTATTGATAGCTTTAATTTCTTTTTCTGAAAACTGCCTGTTCATATCCATTGAATATTTATCAATTGTAGTATGACTAATATTTTCTCTAAAATGTAATGTTCTCTGTTGAGGTTTTCCTGGGGTCTCTGGGAGTAGCCTTCATTTCAGTTCAGTAATCACCACATGAGTAGCCATGGGTTAAAATCCATTTATTGTCTCCTTCACTTGGGGCTCAGCTAGTTTTTCTGGAGGCCTTTCTCTCTCCTTGGTTCCGAGAGCTTGAGCTCCTGCCTGCCTTCTCTGGCTTCTTAATCTCCCCGACTTCCAAGGGTTTGTGCTTCAGCCTCCAGCAACATCAAAGGTGGCAGATGGAATGAATCTGTCTCAGCCTCTGAGAGCTTCTAGTGTGCTTGTCCTTTCTGGCCCTGAGAGCGTCTAGCTTATTTGCTATACATTAGAGTACATTTTGTCACTAGGAAACCATTATTTTTTGTAGGATTAAATCAGTGCTAAACTAGATTTAACCATTGTCTCCTCAATTCCACTTAGTACCTTGTTTCAAGTTCTGGCCATAACATCTCTTTGTAAGATTAAATCAATCATACTGAACCATGCTAAATTAGATAACTGTTGTCTCTATCAATTCCACTGTCTTAGTACCTTGTAAGAATCCTTTATTTCAAGTTCAGAATTCTGGCCCATAACAGTAGTAATCTTTATATATTTGAGAAATCAGGCCTATTCTAAATATTTTCATTTCTTTTTCTTCTCTTTTAGCTAATATATGCAATATTGTATTGAATAATAGTGAGCATCCTTGAATTATCTCCTGACTTTATTGGGACAGCTTTTAGCTTATCTCCATTATAGAAAATGCTTGTTGATGCTTTTAGATAGATACTGCTTGACATTTTAAGGGATTCTCCCATTATTTTTAGTCTCTTGAGTGTTTTTAATAGGAATGGGTGCTGTATTTTGTCAAATACTTTTTCAGCATCTCTTGAGATAATCATCTAAATTCTGTGGTTTTCTTATTGATATGATCAATTATGTTGATTTTTTTCTAATATTGAACCAACCCTTTATTGCTGGTATAAATCCTACTTTGTCATAGTATATGATTCTTGTGATATATTACTGTAATCACCTTGCTAGTATTTGTTCAAAATTTTTGCATAAATATTTATTAGGGAAATTGGTCTGTAATTTTCTTTCTCTGTTTTAGCTCTTCTTGGTTTAGGTAATAGCATCATAATTGTGTCACAAAAGGAATCTGGTAAGACTCCTTCTTCACCTATATTTTCAAATAGTTTACATAGTATTGTAATTAAATGCTCTTTAAATGTTTGGTAGAATTCACACTTGAACCCATCTATCCCTGGAAATTTTTTCCTAGGGAGTTCATTAATGGCCTGTTCCCTTTCTTTTTCTAAATTAGATTTGCTTAGGCTTTCTACTTTCTGATGTGTTCATCTGTGTAATTTATATTTTCATAATATTCATTAATTTTACTGAGATCTTCAGATTTGTTGACATATAATTTGGTAAAATAGTTCCTAATAATTGCTTTAATTTATTCATTGGTAGTGATTTTACCCTTTTTTTACTTTTATTACTGGATATTTGGTTTTCTTCTCTCTTTTTTAAAAAATTAAATTAACCACTGCTTTATCTATCTTGTTGGTTTTTTCATAAAACTAGTTCCTGGATTTCTAAACTCTTAGTTTTATTAACCTCATCTTTTATGTTCAGAATTTCTAATTTGGTGCTCAATTGGAGATTTTAAATTTGTTATTCTTCAAGTTTTCTTAGGTGCATGCTCAATTTTTTGATGTTTTTTCCCCCCATTTTGTTGATGTAAGAATTTAGAGAAATAAATTTTTCCCTAGATACTGCTTTGGCTGAAACCCATAAATTTTGATATGTAATGTCATTGTTGTCAATTCTCTTTAATGGAATTGTTTGTTTCTATTTTTTTTTAATCTTGATTCTTTAGGATTAGACTATTTAAAGGTGATTTTTAATCTATCTTTTTACTGTCCTTTGTTGAATGTAATTTTTATTACATTATGATTTGAAAAGAAAACATTTAGTATTTCTGCTCTTCTGCATTCGATTTAGAGGTTTTTATGCCTTATAACATGGTGTATTTTTGTGTTGGTGTCATGTGCTGCTGAGAAAAAAAAGGTACATTACTGTCCATTCCCCTCAGTTTTTTCCAGAGGTCTGTCATGTATAACTTTTCTGATAATCTATTTTCCTTCTTAGTTTTTTCCTTGCTTGTTTTTTGATTAAGTTTATTGAGTTTTGAGAGGGGTTGAGGTTTCTCACTAGTATAGTTTTGCTGTTTATTTCTTCCTTTAATTTACTTCTTTATGAATTTAAATGCTATTTAGTATTGATATTGCTTCATTGTCTATTGTACCTTTTTAGCAAGATGAGGTTTCCTTTCTTATCTCATTTAATTTGATCGATTTTTGCTTTAACTCTGTCTAAGAATAGGATTGCCAACCCTCATTCTTTTTTTTTTTTCTTTTTAACTCTAGTAAAGTATAAGAGATTCTGCTCTAGCCCCTTACCTTTGCTCTGTGTGTGTCTCTCTGCTTCTTCTAAACAGTATATTGTAGTTTAGTTTGTTGGTATAATTCCTCATGTTGATTCATGTTAATTGTTACATCACTACTAGCCTGTGTTATATTGCTATGTGCTTATGTAATTTGTGTAATTATGTGTAATACCTCCCATATTGATGGATTTATGTATACCTGTTTTAAGAGTGAGCTCCTTCAGAAATCCGTGAATTTGATTTGATTTCCCATTTTCTTTGGAGTTTTCATCTTCCTTCCTGAGACATGAGGGAGTGTATGATCACCTCCTCTTTATGGTGTTTTCACTCCTTTTTTGAGCAGAGAAGGCATGAGCACCTTCTTTTTGGGGGTTCTCACCTCCTGGAGAAGTCAGGGAGGTCATGACTACCTATTTTCTAAATCAAAAGAAAGCAGGAGATGTTAAGATTCTTATAAGGTACTAAGTCAGTAGGTACTAAGACAGTGGAATTGATAGAGACAATAATATCTAATTTAGCATGGTTCATTATGGTTGATCTGATCCTACAAGAAGACGTTATGGGCCAGAACTTGAAACAAGATACTAAGTGGAATTGAGGAGCTAATGATTCTCTAATTGACATGTACTTAGTACTTACTATAATTCCACAAGATTCACATCTTTAAGAGAGCATATAAAGGAGGAGCTCTCAGGGCCAAAAAGGACAAGCCCACTCTCAGAGGAGGAGACAGATTCATTCCATCTTATACCTTAGTTCTGGCTGGAGACATTCAGAGGCAGCTAGAGGTAGAAGCTGGCAGAGGCAAAGGACTAGCAGCAAGAGCTCTCAGAAACAAGGAGAGAGATAGCCCTCTAAGAAAGCTAAATGGGCCCAAGGAAGGAGACAAGACTTTGAAGGACACAATAAAGAATTTGGACTTTAACTCCCAGCTTCATTTGGGGAGATTACTGAACTGAAACTAAGGCTGCCTACAGAAGCCCCCCAAGAAACCTGCTCCCAGAGAACATTATATTTTAGAGAAGAACTTTACACTATTTCATGATTTTTAACTTTTATATTAAAGTTGTGTTCTGCTCCCAGGGTACATAGGTTACTGTCCCAAGCTTTAGGACTTTCTTGCTATTCTCTTCAGAGTTACTCTAGAGGTCTGTAGGTTTTTGATGCTTTCAAGGTAATTTGATCTAAGGATAAATGTGATCACTTTTGGCTTATACTCTGATCTTTAGTCATGCAGGGATCTATGACTGTGACCAGATCTCTGCTCTTCTGCTGTCATGGCTGCTAGTGTTCCCCATTTTATTTGCCCATGAGCAACTATACATTCTTCTTTGTCCTAGAACCACAACCAGGCTTCCTGCTCCCCTACATCTGCAAATGCTCTCTCTCCTTTTGACCCTGGGACTGTGACCTGGAACTATAATTTGATTTTGAACCTGGTGCCCCAAAAAAGGTCCCCTTGTACTCTCCTTCTGATTTATTGTCCGATCATCCACTCCCCTACTATCTGTGGACTGAATACAGCAACTAGATTATGTGATGATCAACTATGATGGACTTGTCTCTTTTCAACAATGAGGTGATTCAGGCCAATTCCAATAGACTTGTATGGAGAGAGCCATCAGCATCCAGAGAGAGGACTATGGGGACTGAATGTGGATCACAACATAGTATTTTCATTTTTTTGTTGTTTGCTTGCTTTTTCCTCATTTTTCCCTTTTTGATCTGATTTTTCTTGTGCAGCATGATAAATGTGGAAGTATATATAGAAGAACTGCACATATTTAACATATATTGCATTATTTGCTGTCTAGGAAAGAGGCTTGGGGGAAGGGAGGGAGAAAAATTTAGAAATTTTCAAAATTTTCAAAGGGTGAGTGTTGAAAACTATCTTTGTATAAATTTTGAAAATAAAAGGCTATTATTTTAAAAAATCCTGGAGTTGTTTTCCCATTGTCTACTCAATAAAATAGAAACTTTTGGTCTCGGTTAACAGAACCTTCCACGATCTGGCTTCTGAGTTACCTCCCTTATGTGATTCATTTTCTAATCAAACTAGAAACTTTCTGTTCTCCAGTTAATTATGCCCTTTCCCAAATTTGTGATTCTACCTCATATTTGTTGTTCTTCCTTTCCTTTGAGACCCAATTTGGGTCATAGTATGAGTCTAAAATGTAGCTTTCCATGACTACCTTGTCTTTCTTCCACTTCCTTCCTCCCCTTCCATCACCACCACCAATCCCCATCTCAGAGGATGAGTATTATGAGTCCCAATTTTTTTCAATTACTTTGTCTGGACTTCTTCTTTTGATTTATTCCATGGTTCCTAGGATTTTTGTCATTAGCTTATAAACTTTTAAGAGGAGGATCTCTGACATAAATATACCTTGCTTATAGAAAACCCTAAGAAAACATTTGAAGAGAAAATGAGTTCCCTGCAGCTCTCCATAAGAAAGCTCATTACTGTTTTATAGTTTTGACTATAATTGTACAACTTTTGCATATTTTTTATTTCTGGATATTTGTTGTTCTAATGTTGTTTGTTATTTAATGGCTATTTGTTTTATGTGCAGTTATTGGGACTATAAGAGTAATGCATGAGGCATGCTTTAAGGCATGAATCCTCACTTATTCTTAACTTTGATGAATTTAATTGTGTTCATAAAGACAATGTTTTGAGAAACTTTTCCTCTGAATAGTGTATTCCTAAACATTTCACTAGATTCAGAGGATGTAGTTAAACAGTAGAGTTTCAGGAATCATGTATTAGAAAGCTTACTTTCCAGTAGAAAGATTCAGACTACAATGTGCATTTTAAAAAGAAAAATTAGCCTAAATTTGCCCTTATCTTGTGATCCTATAGTCTGGCTTTTGAACACTTTTGGTATAAACTAGAGTCCAAGATATTTGACACAGTTCTCTCTTTTCCATAAATTGACCAGAGAAATGAGGAAGAGCTTTTACTCTCAATCAAACAGGTCAAGTAGATTGATCTACAGTTTTTACCTGAATCTACAGGAGATAAAATATATGCTCCAGAGGAGGATTTCTCTGGGTTTACTGGGTAAAGATCAAATGTCTTTGTTCAACATTCAGTGCCTTTCACAATCTGCCCCCATCCAAGCTTTCTAGCTTTATGTATATATTTTTCCTTACCTTCTATGAAAGTCCTGCTAAAAAAATCTTTTCGTTATATAAAAATGATACCAAGTTCTTTAAGAATATTCTTTTTCTAGTAGAAAATAGAAGATAGTAAGCCTCTGACAAATTTTGTCAAGCTACAAAAGCTTTGAATATGGTCATAATAGTCTAGGTGATCTTAGGGCCATTAAAAGCTTTGCAAAATTTTTCAAAGGCAAAACGATTTGTTCTAATATTTCTATTTAATTGTGGACACAGCTTAATGTTCTTTTTAAAAATAAATATTTTTAAAATTTTTTTCTTTTTAAAAAATACTTTATTATGTAAAGAATAAAGACAAAGAAAAACAGAAAAGGAATATAAAACAAAAGAGAACATTGTCATGTGCCCAGCAGAACAGCAGGGAGGATTCAAAATACATTAATAATAAATTACTAGTTCAAGAAAGTGTATATATACATGTATTAGTAGAAGAAATTATATTCATGAATGTCCATCTTTACTTCCTTATAAATTTTTTTTGTTCTCTGCGTACACCTTTTTTACTTTATTTTTTCCCTTTCACTCCCTTTCAAGCAAACTATAGTTAAGAGATATATATGTATATGTACATATATATACATGTATATACACATATCATCCACCCACATACATACACATATCTTTCCTATCCTTGCTGACTCTTGTTTTTAATTCTGTTCCTTAACTTGTCTTGCTATTATTTCACCTCCCCCCATCCATAGATCCCTTTTTTGTCTCTTTCCCTCACCTTTTGCTTCCCCAACTGCCCATTCCTCTCCCCGTATTTTTCAGTAGATTTTAGCGGATGCCCTTCCTGGTATATAAATAGTGTAGCCTATTGAATGCATTTTCCATGTGAGGATGTTTTCAGAACCACAAAACTTCTTCCCCCTTTAATGCTTCTGTGTCTATTCTTCTGCAACCTCATTTGTATGACATAATTAACTAGTTTTACCTTAACTCTACCCCAGTTTTACTTGTAAGCTATCCTTTTATTGATATCAATCTTAAACATATGGTATATGTTTCCCATATAAAAACAAACAATTTGTCCATGTGGAGTTTCTTGAAATTGATCTTTGATATTGGCTCTTATATATTAAATTTTCTATTAAGTTTGGGTTTGGTTGATAGCAAGACCTGAAAATCTGTAAGCTGATTGAATATCCATTTTTTTCTCATTCAATATTATAGATAATTTTGCTGAATGTTATTTATTTTTGGACACAGGCCTAATTCTTTTAATTGACAGCAGATATGACACCAGCACCCGTGGTCTTATTGTGGCTGCTGATAATTCCTTTACAATGCTAATTGTAGCTCTAGCACATTTGAATTTTTTTCTTGTTTCTTGAAAATTTTTCTCTTTGATCTGGGATTTCAAAATTTGGCAATAATGTGCCTATGTGTTTTTCACAAAGGATCTTGTTGAGGTGGTGATTGATGTATTTTTTCTATTTGTACTTTTCCCTCATGTTCTCTCACTCCAGGACAATTTTCTTGGATTATTGTTTTATTTCTTGGTCTCTCGTTGCTTTGCTGGCTTCCCTTTACCCAATTCTAATTTTTAAAGAGTTATTTTCATCTTTGAGATTCTATACTTCCTTTTGTAGTTGGTTAACTATTTTTTCATAATCTTGGGGTTTTTGGATGCCTTCCATCTAAATGATTTTGATTGTTTCTCCCTTTGTTTCCTCAATTTCTTAACATGAATATATTTGAAAAGGAGGAGAGAGAGAGAGAGAGAGAGAGAGAGAGAGAATGAATATGAATGTTACTGCGCCACTCTTTTTCATACAAAAATTTTTACTCAAGATTTTGAACTTTTTAAAAATATGTCATATATGAATTAACTCAATTTTGACATTTGGTTTGTTTTTTAAGAATTATTTACTTAATTTAGTCAGCTTTCCAACAAAAATAGCAAAATCATAAGATTCTTTTAACTCTGTTAACTTCAGAAAACCACAACAAAAATCAGTTACATCATTTTTCCTTACAATTCTAAAGATCCCCTTAGGGAACTTTTCAAAGATTAAATAATAAGTAATACTTTAACAAGATAAATTTGTAAGAAAGAATATGAAAATTATAGTGTAATGAAAGGTAAAATTAGAGTGTAATGAAAGGTATAAAATATACTGTGCCATGGCTACCATTAGGCAATTCCTTCATGATAAGGAATTTATTTCAGTGCTGAAATAATGGAGTTATATAATATTCTGAGATTGATTTTTGCCTCAGGTCTCTCATTTGGATACAGGGTGTCCAATGCCTTAGTGCAGTTTCAAGCTATTAGAGCTTGAAAAACCCTATGGTTTTAATTTATATACCTTTTGGGAAAACAGGTTCAAGTTTTGAAACTCTGGAGACATCCTAAATACCCTTGTATATGTCACATCTCCCAAACAATGTAATACTCCCCTATGAAGACTGAATTGCTCTTCCAAAAGGTATTTTAATGAAAATCAAATTTAACACCAGGGAAGACAAACACCCCCAGACCATTAATTGCAATTATCTCAAAATCTTAACAATTTTCATCTTTTCCTTTCTCTCATACATGGTATTGTAACTTGACTAAAGGTTTGGTTGGTTTACCAAACTATTCAAACACTTAAAGCAGCTGGTTTAAATACCTACTGCATATGGGTAGCATATTTTAAATTTATTTTGACTTAGCAACTATAGATCCCTACCCTCGGTGGCCCCTGGGTTGTTGTGAGGGCTAAGGGAACATGATGCTAATAATTTATAATAGAGTCAGGTTTATGGTAAGAAATAGAAACTAAGCTTTCTTTCCATCATCCATAATTGTGGCTAACACAATTTGGACATATCATATGGGGAAACTTACATGTAAGTATAAATTTTAACATAGGAACTTGGTTTTATAATATATAGTAATATTCTGTGTAATTTTTGTTAATTTACTTTGTTAATTTTACTTTTAGAACCACGTAAACATGTGGCTTTTGGACCTCCTGGAGAAGATACTGAAATTATTGAGCCTGAAAGTAAGGAAACTGAAGATAATGAAAAGGAAGATGAATTTAAAAAGGTATTTATTGATAAATAAATTCACAGTTTTATAGAATTATAAAATTATTGGACTAGAAATTATAATAAATATCTACTAGTGCTCTCCTTTACCTACCAGAAGATCTGTGTTCAAACAGAATAGAAACATTTAGAGCAGGGTGAATGGGGCTTCTATATTTTCCCAGGAAAAAAAACAAAGCCTGCACAGGTTCACAATATATGATGCATTTGTTAATATAAACATTCCCCAACAGTTTAAGGAAAATAGTTATCTCTTAAATAATAACAGGCTGTGAATACATTGCTGTGCAATGTGGATGTGAGGATAGAGAACATATAATGTCTTGGTAAAGGAATCATGGAGACTGGTATGGAAAGGTGAAAATAAGTTATAGAAAGCTCTATAGAATTGCTCAGATAATTTTATTGCACTAGAGTTTTCCTACATAAAATCTTTTTTTAGCTATAAAAGAGG
The DNA here is from genome assembly GCF_016432865.1 of Antechinus flavipes. Lineage (NCBI taxonomy): Eukaryota > Metazoa > Chordata > Mammalia > Dasyuromorphia > Dasyuridae > Antechinus > Antechinus flavipes. Next base: position 199,199,015 of record NC_067401.1, read on the forward strand.
CAGTGAGGTAGTGCAGTAGATGGAGTACCAGCCTTGGCTTCAGGAGGATGTGAGTTCAAATTTGGCTTTTGCTATGTAATCTTGAGCAAGTTATTTAACCCAGATTGTCTCACTTTAAAAAAAGAAAAAAGAAAAAAGAAAGAAAGAAAGAAAGAAAGAAAGAAGCTACAAAAGGAGACTTAGTTTTACTTTTTGCCAATCCTAATATTTTTGGGGTAATAGTTCATAAGCTAAATTATAAAATCTTAAGTGAGAACAACAGTTCCAGATGAAGAGAGGAAAGGTTGAATTTCATATAATAGTCCCATCCTTTAATGGGTGGCAAGTTCCTCGTGAATCAATAGTGTGAACATGAGAGAATCACTCTCTCCCCCCTCGCCCTCCCACCAAGTAACATGAACTTATGCTGCATCAATTGAAGCATAGTGTCCAAAACAAGGGAAATAATAGTTTTTCTATGCTGTGATTTGTTAAGTACACAACTAGAGTATTTAGTCCTGGACACAAAATTAAGATAGATATGGACTTAAAGCATTTACCATTTGAAGGCCTATAATGTGGAAGAAAAATTTAAACAGGTTTTTCTTGACCCAGAACTAGGATAATTGGATAGAAGTTGGAGAGAAAATTTCAGGGTTCATAGAATTATTTTTTTTTCAATTAAAGCTGATCCAGTGAAGAATATACTATTGTAGAAGACAATTGGTTCTCTCTTATTGCAAATCTCCAAAGATTTGACAATTACTTAACAATAATATTATAAATGACAAGTGGTGGACTACATGGCCTCTAAGGTTCCTTCTGAGTCTCTGTGATTCTGTGTTTATGTGAATATTCCCTTCTTTATATTATATCCTCTCTTTGTTTTTATGATGCTGTACATAATTTTCTTTTCACTTCTTAAACACTGCATCACTATTTTCATTTGCTAGTTTCTTTTCTTCTTTTCCCCACTAAAATATGGGTGTCATCAGGGTTCTTGTCATGAGATCACCTCTGCACTCTTTTCCCTGAAACAATCTTGGCTTCATTTTTTCTCTCTTTGCAAACTACTCTATATCTATATTTCCATCCCTACTTTATTCTGAGTTCCATTCATATATTTTCAAGACATCTATATTTGAGTGATCTGTTGGTATCTCAAACTCAATGTCTGAAACTGAATTCCTCTTCTTTCTATTCCTCTCACAAAACAAAACAAACAAACCCTCGAAAAATAAAACCTGTTCTTCTCCCTTAATTTCTACATATCTCCTCATGATTCAGACTTGAAATTTCAGGACTTTCTTTGACTCTACTTTTTTATACACTTTCAGCTGATTTCTCTTTCCTATTGATTCCTCCTTAGTGATAGATGGCTTCATTGACCCATAATTATATGAGAGTACAGGCACAGTTTTAACAGAGAGTTAATTTTTGTCAGCCTTAATAAACTTCATCCTATAATAATAATGGTAGTAATATGTTTCAATAGTAATAATAATAGTGATGATAGTAATGATAATAGTATTTAGATAGTATTTTAAGATTTTCCAAGCAATTTTTTTCACAGCCATCCTGTAAGATAAATGCTATTACTATGCTCATTTTTCAATTAAGGAAACTGAAGCTCCAAGAAGATAAGTTGACTTTAAGAATCATACAACTCATAAATGTCTGAGTCAAAAATAAAACTCAAATACAGCACTGGTGGAGCAGGGAAGGGCAGAATTCAAGGTCTAGCATTCAAAAGTTTTCATTGTTCCTGGCAATGAGTTTGAGCTTCCTCTTGGAGGTTTGGTGCAATTTATCATCAGAAAGTTAATTGGATTTAAAGAAGGCAGGGAAGATTTTTAGAAGAGGGGCTATTATGCTAAGCAAGACATGTAGGACTTTTTTCTTCAAAAAAGTAATCTTGATGAAAGGGACCATTTATCCTGATGAGCCTAAGCAACACCCTGGTGTCTCTTTTTCTGGGATAGAATTCATTAGATTTTTAAAAGCTGTTTTATTATTTTTTTCTGGTTGTACATTAACTTTTAAAATATACATTTTCAATATACAAATAATTGTTATTGTTTGAAAAGGAAGCATTTACTATTTCTGCTGTTTGAATTTGATTATGATGCCCTAATTTATGCCCTAATACAGGGTAACTTTTTGTGTAGGTGCCAAGTACTGCTGAGAAAAAGTTATATTCCTTTCTGTCCCTATTCAGTTTTCTCCAGAGATCTTTATCTTATCTAGGTTTTCTACAATTCTATTAACCTCTCTAATTTTTGTGTTTAGATTTGTCTGATTCTGAGAGAAGGTTGAGGTCTACCATTAATATAGTTTTGCTGGCTATTTCTTCCTGTACCTGGCTTAATATGTGAATTCATTAAATCTTAAAAGACTTTCATATTTTTTTGGCAGTTTGAGCTCTTCAATTTTTGATGCTGAAAAAAATAAGAAATGTAAAAAGGAACAGGCATCAAAAGAAGTAATATTGACATCACCATTTCCTAAAGATATTTAGCTGGTGCAAATTAATTGCCATAGAGTACAAAAAAGTAAAGAAATAGTTACAACTGACCAGCTCTTTTCTTGATCAATCAAAGTGGATTCCAACAAACTGCATGAAAGAATAAAAATGAGAGAAAACAAAAATAGGAATTAATGAATAAAAGCAGAAATGCTTACTTTGCCCAAAGTCCTAAACTGTGAACTGGGGATACAAATAGAAAAGCAAGACAAATGGTGCTCCCAAAGAACTTATGTTCTAATTGGAAGAAAAAAACAATGAGGAAGTTTTTGTTTAAGTCAGTTGGAAAGGCCAGACAGAAATGAATTTTCTGTAATGTCATTTCTGTTAATAAAATAAAATCCATTTTTTAAATGTTGAATCATTTGATAATATCAAGGACTTTGACAGCAAAAATTTTTTGTTACAGATTGTCAGTATCTGGGGCTGCTAATACATCAGGGGTTACACCACTTGCAGGTGCAGTTGTCAGATTCTTTCTTACTAAGGTCTTCCTGGCTGTAGAGTATGTGTAAGTGATGGGAAGACAAAGCAAAATAGAGGAGGCAATGTGTGGTGTTATTTCTAGAACTCTTGGTCTCAGAATAATGGATTTGAAGGGATATTGTAGTCAAGTTGGTATTGTTGCTATGACTCATATTGCATATACCACTTCCTATCTCTCGAGGTGCCTTATTCATTTTCTTGGTGACAAATGTTCCCCTGCAGCATTGGGGCTTAGACTGGAAGCAGAGGCAGTTATTCTTCTTAAGCTTTTGGGTTTAGGCTATTTCTGCTGATGTCTAAATGTCAGTGGTGGTCATTGAGAAGAGCAACTGGACCAGACTATGTATGTATACAAACAAAGAAACCAGTGCTGGAGACAACATAATTTTGAGAATATTATATTTGAAAGCAAGGAGATACCAAAGTCTTGGGGAAAAACTCAAACATTATCAGAAGAGGAGAAATTGAGAAAATAATAGCTACTGAAATATTCCTTCTTTTATATCATTCTGTTGTCTTCTGCCAGTATCTCCACCTTTGCCCGTTTCACATGAAAAGATCTTTCTCCTTGACAAGATAACCACCTATACTTTGTGCACATCATCCTTTTCCATCTCATCTGCTCCAGAAGATTGCCCCTTTTATCATTTCTTTTCCTTCACTAATCTTCTATTGTTCTCTATTTGCTGTCTGCTTTCCCTCCCACCTACAAACATATAAAATGTCTCCCATTTTTGAAAACCCTAATTTGATCCATCCATTGCTGCTATCATTTGTATCTTTGTAACTTTTGTGACTGAACTTGGGAAGTCTACTGTATTAAGTGCCACTTTCTTTCTCTCACTCTCTAACTTTTTAACTCTTTGTTGTTGGAATCCTTACAAACAGCGTTGATCTAATCTTACAAGATGTTTTGGGCAGAACCTGAAACAAGGTACTAAGTAGAACTAATTAATACAAGGCTTGTGTTCACACCTTTACTCATTGGAGTTCACAAGTATGGGAGTTTCACAAAGTAAACTTTGTAACTTTATGAGTTCACACCTCCCTTGAAGCTCTTTGGGCCAGAGAGCACTATGGGAGAAAACCCACAATCCCTCTCTTGAAGGAGCATAAATAGAGCTTCAATGGGCCAGTCAAAGAAATTCTTCAGAGTGAAGAAGCTACATGTCGAGATTTCAGCGGAATTACGCCAGAAGCCCTCTCTCCGAGACGAGGCAAGAAAGAATGTATTTTCCACTTGGCTGGCTGGTTGCAGAAGAGAGTTCAGCTGCATTGGAGAGGAGCACTCTGGTGCAGGCACAGAGCACTCTCAGTGAGATTTCACCGGAATGACATGAAGAGTGGTGCTGGCTCTGGAGGCTGAAGAAAGCAGAGGCAGAAGCAAAGGACAAAGCGGCAAGAGCTCTTGGAACCAAGCAGAGAGATAGGCCTCTAAGCTAACAGGGCTATATTGGAGATAATAAAAGATCTGAACTTTTATCACCTGGCTGCATTTGGGAAGAAGATCACCACATTTTGGCGCCCGAATAGGGACCCCACATTTGAACTCTCACACTTTGTAGTCTGGCATCCAGCTTCATTCAAATGAAGCTATTCTCTCAAACATTATTGATGATGTCTTAATTCCATATGTAACGGACATTTTTCAGTCTCTATTCTCTTTGATCTCTTTGCATTGTTAATCATCCTTTTCCTCGATACTTTTCTTCAGCTTTCCATGACACTGCTTTATTTTGATTTCTTATTCAAATTCTACCAGTTTGATTTCTTATTCTCAATCTCTCTTTTTGAATCCAAATCCTAACCTTGAATTCCCTTCAAAACTCTGGCTTGAGCCTCTCTTCTCTTTTCCTTTTATAATATTTAACTTGATAATAAAATTAGCTCCCATGATTTCAATGATCATCACTGTGCAAATGATTCCCAGATATATTTATGCAACCTTTCTCAGCCCTCAGTCTTACATCTATTGATGCAATTACCTGTTGAATATATCAAACTGGATATCCTGTGGATATCTTTATGTCAACATATCCAAAACTGAACTTATTACTCTCCTTCATTTCCTCATTTTCCTAATACTATTAAGGGTCCCATCACCCTTCCAGTCATCCAGGTTGGCAACCTAAATACCATCTTTCACTCCCGTATTTTATAGAATCATCCCATATCCAATCAATTGTCAAGTCCTGTCTTTTATATCTTCGACAGCATCTCTCTTATTCCCTTTTCTCTTTGAAAACTGACAACCCTCATCACTCCAGGCTTGGAATATTGCATAATTTTCTCCTTGCCTCAAGCTCTTTTCCCTTTCTTTAAAATCAGCCGGAGTTAGGAATTCAGGTTAAGGGAAAAATCTTCAATCTTTATTTGAAGTGAAGAGGTGAAGAAGGATTGCGATAGCAATATGGGCAGACAGGAAGCCAGCTAGTAGAGGGAGATTGGAGGTGAAGGGCAGTCGTGATAGCAATGCAAGTAGCTGTGTCAAGACGCCAGCCAGCAGTCTCTCTTTCTGCTTCCCTTTCCACTCCCCTGCCTCCACCCACCAAAATCGTCATTTCCTATACAACACATCAGGACTTGCACAAAGAGTGAGCGGGGGCTATTCTTTCTCCAAGCTTATATATTAATAGAGTATGATCCAATTACTATTTATCCTCAAGTGCTTGGGACCTCAGTACATCAACTCGACCCTCAACCCATTATATCTCCCTCTTTCTTTTGTTTTAGAACACAGGTGGTCATGCCATCCCTGACTCCTCAGGGAGGTCAGATCCCCCAAGGGGAGGTGATCACACCCTTCCTGACTTCTCAGGCAAGGAGATGAAAGCACTAAAAAGGAGATAATCATGCCCTCCCTGACATCTCAGGAAGGGAGATGAAAAGCACCAAAGGGAAGTGGGGATTGCTAGCGGGTCTCTGGGCTGAAGGGTCTTATTAGAAACAGGTATGCACAAACCCATCAGCATGGGAGGTATTACACAAGCACATAGCAATAACGCAGGAGTTATTAGTGATGACTCTCCCCACAGTGCAGGCTTGAACAAACATGAATTGTACACGCAAGTAACGGTAAAACAAACAATATAAATCAACGTGATGTTGTAAAAGATAGCCAGAAGTCCTAGAATGAGAATATGTAAACAGCAGTCACACATACGTCTTCTTCAGCAGCCAAGAGATAGTCCAAAACTAATCTATTGTCCATTGTTTCACATATCAGGGAATCCAACGATCCCTCCAAGTTTTTGAAGTCCTGCAAAAGTCTTTTTATGTGTTAGGGAATCCAATGATTCCAACAGATTTCCTGTAACAGTCTTATCATTTCTCAGAAAATCCAATGATTCCTGAGGGCTTTCAAGTCTTATGTCTCAGAGAATCCAATGATTCCTGAGGGGTTTGAAGTCCAACAATTTTCTATGTCCATGAGTCAAATGCCATAACTGCCACTCTCTTTCAATGGTGAGCACAATCAGCAACACAACCACTGAATATTTCTTGGGTCTTCTTCATTTCAAGGGTCTGCTCTGTCTCTCTGTGATGGACAAGGCGAATACGGCTCGTTGGCACCCATCTGATTCCTTCTCCACCTGTAGAGATAAAAGCAAACCCTCTTCCCCAAGCAATTAGCCTATCTGGTCCCTTCCATTCACTACTCTCTGGGTCTCTCCACATCACCTGGCGATTATCTAAAGATAGTGGAGCTGCTCGCACTGGACACTGCCCTTCCAGTGGGTTATAAAACCTGTCTGCCGGAGCCAGTGCATCTTTGTCAAAAATCAAGAAGTTAATAGTATAAAGGTTTAGATTTAGAAGTTCTCTAGGGTTACCTGTGGCTTCCCCTTTCTTTTGTTTTTAGAGCAGCATCTTAATGCCTCTGTTTCTCCTCTCTACTATTGCCTGTCTTTGAGGATTAAAGGGTATGCCAGTGGTGTGTAAAATCTTATACTGTGCACAAAAGTGTGCAAAAGGTTTGGAGGTATGCAGGACCATTGTCTGTTTTTATTGCTTGTGGCACACCCATAATGGCAAATGCTTGTGTGAGGAATTCAGTGAACACTCGGGCTGTCTCTTTTGCTGCTAGTATGGCAAAAATGAATTTTGAAAAGGTGTCTATCACAATGTGGATAAAAGACAGACGACCAAAAGATTTATAATAGGTCACATCCATTTGCCAGATTTCATTGGGTCTCAAACCACGAGGGTTCTTCCCTGGAGGGAACATAGGAGGGTGGAAAGGAAGGCAAGCTGTACATCTTTTTACTATGCTCCTAGCTTCTTCTTTTGTTATCCCAAATTGTAAATGCAAAGCTCAGGCAACCTGGTGGTATTTAGAATGGGATTCCTTGGCCTCCTGAAATAAAGGTGTACTGGCTAACATAGTTAAAAGGTTATCTGCCTTTGAATTTCCATAAAAAATAGGACCTGGAAGTCCACTATGTGAGTGGACATGCAAGATATAAATCTTTCCTAGATGCTTTCTTACTTGCTTCTGAAGTTCCTTAAAGAGCTGATATATATTAGAAATTTTTTTTGGGCTGTGGCAATTCTTTGTACCACACCTACGGAATAGGCTGAATCAGATATTATATTTATGTCTCCTGGGTAATAAGTGAGAGCTAGCATGATCACATATAATTCGTTCTGCTGAGTGTACTGAAAAGGAGTTCTGACTACTCTTTTTATGGTTAAATCATGAGAGTATACAGCAAAAATATATCTGTAAAGATAGTTGATCCTTTAAGAGGAACTTTAGGAACTTTTTCTTCAAGAATCCATTGCCAATTATGTAAAAGTCTGGTTATCTTTAATGGAGACCCATGTGTAAAATTTGGAGTCATGGCTAATAAAATTTGCCACTCTGGGATGGTCTCACAGCACACATTAATTTGTGTATTGGTGTAAAAGGTGTATATCTTGTCAGGTCTTGTCCCAGATAATTGTACTGCTCGCTTAATGGCCTTTAATAAAATTCTAGCCACAAGCACTAGGTAAGGAGTAAGGCTTTGTTCTGTGTGCCGGGAAGTTCACCCACTCTATCACACTGTCTCCTTAATGAAGGAATGCTATGGGTGCCTCTTGTGTGGCAAAAACTGATATTTCCAAGGGTTTGTGAGTGACTCTTTCAACCACATTGGATAAAGCCAGTTCAACTTTTCTCAAAGCCTCTTGAGCTTCTTTTGTAAGCTGGCATGGTGAATTTACAGCACTGTCTTCCCTTAAAATGTCATATAATGGTTGTAACTGATAGGTAGTCAAGCCTAACACTGGTTGCATCCATGGATATCTCCTATCAATTTCTGAAAATCATTTAAGGTGTTTAGCTTCTCTGTTCTTAAAAACAGTTTTTGTACTATAAGCACCTTAGGGTATACTTTGTATCCTAAATATTGAAAAGGAGCATGTCTCTGAATTTTTTGAATTTTTTCTTCAGCTATGTACAATTTGTAGTATCTTAGTGTATGGTCTTTTGTAGACATGCTTCTAACATTTGTTCCTCAGGTGCACATCCCAATATATCATCCAATAATGGAATAGCATAATTTTTGGAAATGCTTTTCTTACTGGAGCAAGAGCAGCAGCAACATAAATTTAACACATAGTGGGGTGGTTTTTCATTCCCTGTGGCAAAACTGTCTATTCATATCTTTTATAAGGCTCAGCTAAGTTAATGCTTGGTACTGAAAAGGCAAATCTTTTCATATCCTTCTTATCCAGAGGGATAGAATAGAAACAATCCTTAATATCTATGACCCAAAGAGGCCTTTCTCTAGGCAACTGAGTAGGAGATGGAAGTCCAGGATGAAGAGTTCACATAGTTTCCATCTGTTCATTCACTTTTCTTAAATCAGTCAACACCCTCCATTTTCCAGATTTCTTTTTTACAACGAACACTGGGGAATTCCAAGGACTTAGAGAAGGTTGTAAGTGCCCTTGTTCAAGCTGCTCCTGTACTATATCTAATAAGGCCTGAATTTTATCGCTACTTAAGGGCCACTGTTCTATCCACACTGGTGTATCAGTTTTCCATTGGATAGGAACAGGTGAAAATGTTGGCAGGCCTTCAACAGCAGCCCTACTTAAAAAACTGAAGTACTCATTTTTAACCCTAATTGCTGTAAAGTGTTTTTTCCCCACAGATTGATGGGTATTTTTTCAACTATAAAAAGAGTTTTGCCTTCAAAAGTCCATCTCATAGGGGCAGCACTAACTTCAGCTACTATTGATCCTCCTACTCCAGACATGTAGGTGTCTGCTTTAATCTTTGGCCAGTGACTGGGCCAATTGGCACCTCTAATAACTGTATGATCTGCACCTGTGTCTACCAATCCTTCTAATGGTAGGCCATTTATATAGATCGTGAGCATAGGTCAGTCAGCTGTTATAGCTGCTGTCCAGTATATTCCTGGATTTTGTGGTCTGGAGTCAGAATCTGGGTTTCTATCACCAGGTTGCTTATTAGGATTCTGTATGAGTAAACCTATGCTACTACTTCTCCTGGGTGATGTCACACATTGTCTACCTATATTAGTCACTGGGATATTATCTACACATTCCCCAGTTTCCCACATCAGTGTGTGGATGGACACTGTTTTGTACGTATAAAAAGGAGGTGAAATGGTCAAGCCTACTGTGCCTGGAGGCAAGGGATCCATATGCTGGAGAGGAACAGATTTCACCTCTCTAGGGGGTATCTCAGTTGTCCCAGCTGCATACAACTCTATTCTCCCCAATTATAATTCCTTTCTCCCATCATATGACTTTCTGGCTGATTGGTCATGTCTGGGTACTAGACTTACTCTGGGTGCACTTTTGGCTGCCATCATGCCCCAAGTGTTTTTTGCCTTGGGCCCTGGGGCTGGGCCCCTCATCCCATTTCCTTGAATCTGTCTACATTCTGAGGCCCAGTGGAAGCCTCGGTTGCATTTTGGACATGGGGTATTGGGTCTTGTTCTCCCACCTTGTTTTCTCATTCTGTCTCTATACCAACATTGAGCTTTCAGATGCCCTACTTTTCCACACTGAAAGCATCTACAAGTCTCTCTAGAAGTCCCTTGCCAGGAGGGACCTTGTCTTCCCATGTTGGGATCTTGCGAAGTCTGCATCATAGCCTGGCTATAAAAGGCATTTGTGCCTACTGTGGCACAGTATCTTATGAGCTCCTCTAAAGGAGCATCCTTGCGCAGTCCTAGTATAATTCTTCTGCAAACCTCATTAGCATTTTCCTTAGCAAGTTGCCTTATTAAAATGTCTGTTACTGCATTTTCCCCATTAGTTCTTATGATAGTTGTCTGTAAATGTCCCACAAAGTCAGCAAAGGGTTCATTTGGCCCTTGTGTTATTTTTGTGAAGGCTCCACCCTTGTCATCTTTATTTGTGTAGAGAAGCCCACGCTTTGATAGCATTAGCAGCAATTTGCTCATATGTTGCTATAGAATAATTAATCTGTACTGCGACATCTGCATAAGGACCTACACCTGTTAGTAGGTCACAGGTGATTGCAGTATGAATTGCACTTTGAGTATTTTGTCGGGCTTGTATCCTACAGAGCTCACTATATTCAGAAAGCCACAAGTAGTTTTGTCCAGGTTCTAGGCATACCCTTGCTATAGATTTCCAGTCATTAGGGGTCAAGATTTCAAAAGCCAAATTCTGTAATAACATCTTAACATAAGCTGATGTAGCCCCAGAAAGAGTGCAAGCTTTTTTCCGGTCTTTGAGGATTTCTATATCAAAAGGAGCATATCTTCTATTTTCTTGACCTGAAGAATTAAACTGTTGAATTAGAGGGAAAATGTGTTGAAATTCTGATACATTTCTCCCTTCCTCTTTAGCCTTAATTAGTCCCTTTTGCAATCTAGTCATAGGAGCAGCTGGATGCTGGGGGGGAGGTGCTGGTGCTGTCACTGCCCCCCTGCCCCCCCACTACCCCACCTCCTCCATTCCAGAAGGTGGAGTTGATGGAGGAGAGTCAATTACCTGCTCCTTAGGTGGGGCTGAAGCTGCCTCAGATTCACCCCACCCTTGAGCCTCACTTAAGTCTCCATGCCCTGTGGGGATATGGCCATTAATCTGTTCTTTGTTTTTCTTCTTTATCTCAGGCTTCCCCATTTGGCTATTCCTAGAGTTTTTTCCTTTTCTCCTAGAACTTATATGGTATCTTAAGGCCAACTGTATTGTATTGTATACATAGAATACCTCTGTGGAAATTGAATGCGGGCCTTTTTCGTTGTAATATACGGAGAGCTGTTGCCCAATTAATGTCCAATTATCTGGAGAGATTTGCTCTTCCTCTAAGAACCAAGGGGAGGTGCGTTTTAATGTACCAAGAAGTCTAGCTGTCTGTTCCCAAGTTATAAGTAGCCCTTGATCTTCGATTAGCTTAAGCAGGTTTTCTATAGGGCCACTCCTGGGTGGGGGTGGGGGTAGGGGGGTTGGGGTGGGGCAAGGAGAATCTTTAGCTAGGATCTGTCCCATTTCAGCCAAAATAAGTTCCCTGTTTATCTATAATACTCACCTAAGTTCCTGGTCACTGGAGACTTCTTCAGTGAAAGTAGGGTCCTTGGTTCCCATGCTTGGCCGCCAAATGTGATGACCGCGTATTTAAAATCAGCCAGAGTCAGGAATTCAGGTTAAGGGAAAAATATTCAATCTTTATTGAAGTGAAGAGGTGAAGAAGGATTGTGATAGCAATATGGGCAGACAGGAAGCCAGCTAGCAGAGGGGGATTGGAGGTGAAGGGCAGTCGTGATAACAATGTGAGCAGCTGTGACAAGACGCCAGCCAGCAGTCTCTCCTTCCCCTTTTCTTTCCACTCCCCTGCTTCCACCCACCAAAATCGTCATTTCCTATACAACACATCAGGACTTGCACAAAGAGTGGGTGGGGGCCATTCTTTCTCCAAGCATATATATTAATAGATATTTAATTTATCTATTTAGTCTCACATGCTTGGGACCTCAGTGCATCAACTCAAGCCTCAGCCCATTACACCTTTCCATTATGTATTCCAGACAAATGACAAATTGATATTCTTCCCTATTTAATACATTCCTGATTCTATTTTAAACTATGCAGTGATGTCTTGCTATAGTTTAGGATTTCATGGGAACCCACAGGGTCCTCTATCTCTTATGATGAAGGTTAATTTTCCTTTTTTTCGCATATTTCTTCATAGATGGCTATATTCTTTTTACTTCATCTGCAAACCATATTTCCTTCTGTTATTAATGTCTTCCTTTTTGGTTTATCTATTTATGCTCATGATCTTTATTTTGAGTTATATGCCTTTTGAAATCTTGATTATTTTAGTCTTTATTTATTTCCTTGTTGCTCACTTTCTGATTCATAGTTGTCTTAATTTGAATTTCTCTAATCAATAGTGGTTAGTAACATTTTTTTAATATGACTAGAAATGGCTTCAATTTCTTTATCTCAAAATTGTTCACATCCTTTCAACATTTATTGATTGGAGAATGCCTTATATCTTTACAAATTTGAGTCAGTTCTGTATATATTTTAGAAATGAGGTCTTTATCAGAAACTTTTTGAGCATCGTTCCAAACACAATTCCATTCACAGTTTCACCAACAATGTATCAGTGTCCCAGTTTTCCCACATCCCCTCCAACCTTGGTCATTATTGTTTCCTGTCATCTTAGCCAAGCTTACAGGTGTGTAGTGATATCTCAGAGTTGGGTTTTTTTTTTTTTTTTTTTTTTTTTTTTTTACTTTCAATTTTATTAATCTCTCCTATTACTTTTAGAATTTCAAGTTTGGTATTTGATTGGGGTTTTTAAAATTTGTTCTTTTTCTAGCTTTTTTAGTTGGAAGTCCAATTCATTGATCTTCTCTTTCTCATTTTATGCAAGTAAGCATCTAGAGATATCCCCTTATTACCACTTTGGCTGTATCCCACAAATTTTGGTATGTTGTCTCATTATTGTCATTCTCTTTTTCATCTATTTTCCCCGGCCCTTTATTGAATGTAATTTTTATTCCATTGTTATCTGAAAAAAAATGCATTTCCTATTTCTTCCTTTCTGCATTTGATTTTGAGGTCTCGATGTCTCGATATGGTCAATTTTGTATAGGTTCCATAAGCTGCAGAGAATAAAGTGTACTCCTTTCTCCTCCACAGTCTCCACAGATCTATCATATCTAGTTTTTCTAGTATTCTATTTACCTCTTTAACTTCTTTTTTATTTATTTTGTGGTTTGATTTATCTAGTTCTGAGAGAACAATGTTGCGATCTCCCACTAATATAGTTTTTCTGTCTTTCTTTTTGCAACACTCTTAACTTCTCCTTTGGGAATTTAGATGCTACATCACTTGGTATATATATGTTTAATATTGATATTGTTTCATTATCTATGATACCCTTTTGCAAGATATAATTTTCTTTTTTATCTCTTTTAATCAGATCAATTTTTGCTTTTGCTTGACCTGAGATCAGTATGGCTATCCCTGCTTTTTTTTTTTTTTTTTTAACCTCAGCTGAAGCATAATAGATTCTACTCCAGCCCTTTACCTTTACTCTGTATGTATCACTTTGCTTTAAATGTATTTCTTGTGAACAACATATTATAGGATTCTGGCTTTTAATCCAGTCTGTTATCGCTTATATTTTATGGGAGAGTTCACCCCTTTCATATTTACAGTTAAAACTACTAATTCTGTATTTCCTGCCATCTTATTAACCCCAAATTATACTTTTCTCTTTTTCTTCTTTCCCTCCTTCCCAGTATTTTACTTATGAGCACTACTTCTCTCAAGCAGACCTCCCCCTTTAAAGTCCCTCTCTCTTTCTTATGCCTTTCCCCTACTATTTCTCTTTTCCCTTTTATTTAGCATACCCTTTCCCTTTTCCCCTTTTCCCTCCCACTTTTCTGTAAGATGAGAAAAGTTTCTCGGTGAAACCAAATATATCTAATATCCTTTCTTTGGGCCAAATCTGATGAGAGTTAAGAATCACACAATATTCGTCACCCTCCCTTCTTTTCCTCAATTATAATATGTTTTGTTTGCCTCTTCCTGAGATGTAATTTCTCTCATTTTACCTCTACTTTCCCCTTCTTTTTTTCTGTTACAATCCCCTTTCCATCTCTAGTTTCTTTTTATATTATAACAGTAAAATCAGATTATACATGTATTCTCAATGCATACCCATAATGATATACAAGTTCTCAAGAGTTTTTTTAAAAAAATTTTTTTACCTTTTATTCTTCTCTTGAATCCTATATTTGGAGGTCATATTTTTTGTTTAGCTCAAGGAATTCACCAGTTTCTTTGCATGTCCAACTTCTTCCTTGAAAGAAAATGCTCAGTTTAGCAGGGTAATTTATTCTTGGCTGCATTCCAAGTTTCTTTGCCTTTTGGAATATCAGATTCCAGGCTCTTTGATCCTTTAAAGTGGAAGCTGCTAGGTCCAGAGTAATCCTTATTGTGGCTCCTCAGTATTTGAATTGTTTCTTTCTGGATGCTTGTAATATTTCTTCCTTGATCTGATAGTTCTGATATTTAGCCATGATATTCCTTGGGGTTTTAATTTTGGGGTCTGTTTCAGAAGGTGTTCAGTGAATTCTTTCAATAGTTATTTTACCTTCTGTTTCTATGATATCCAGGCAGTTCTCTTTGATGATTTCCTGAAATATAGTGCCTAGGCTCTTTTTTTCATCATGTATTTCAGGGTGTTAAATAATCTTTAGATTGTCTCTCCTAGATCTGTTTTCCAGGTTGGTTGTTTTCCCAATTAGGTATTTTACATTTTTTTCTATTTTTCACTTTTTTTGGTTTTGCTTGACTGATTCTTGTTGTTTTATTGAGTTATTCATTTCCATTTGTTCAATTCTGAATTTATTGTGTTATTTTCTTCATTTACTTTTTTATTTCTTTTTGTATTTATCCAATTGAATTTTTCAATGAGTTGTTTTGTTTTATGGAATTTTTTCCATTTCACAAATTCTATTTTTAAGATGTTATTTTCTTTTTCTGTTTCACAAATTCTGTTTTTCTAGGAGTTGCCTTCTTTTTCCATTTTATCAAATCTTTTAATGAGTTATATGCTTTTTCCATTTCACTAAGTCTATTTTGTGTTGTCTTTTCCAAACCCTCTTGCAAAGCTTTCATTTCCTTTCCCCATTTTTCTTCTACCTCTCTTTTAATATCCTTTTTAAGGTCTTCTAGAAGAGCCTTGTGTGAGGAGGACCAGATTATTTCACCTTTTGGGGCTTCATCTGGAAACAATCTGCCTTTAGTCTCCTCAGGGTTTGAAATCTGTTCTTCTCTTTCACCATAAAAGCTGTCAATTGTTAAAGTCCTTTACTTTTACTTTTTTACTCTTTTTTTTTTTTAAAGTAAAATTAAGATCTGCCTTTAAGGTGGGGGAGGTTTTCCAAGCGACTGCACTGCACTGGGTCAGTGCTGATTCGCTTCTCATGCTGAGTGGGCGTGGCCAGGTCCCCTGAGATTCTGACATTTTTGGGATTCACTATTGATCTTTTGTATTTGTGTTGGATGTTTTATAACTTCTCTGCTGATCTACTGGCTTGCAACCAGGGCGGAGTGGCCAATACTGCTGTAGATTCCTGTAGATTCCTCTCAGTGGAGATTCTTAGTTACATGGTGTCTGCACTGCCTGCAGAGTCTGCACTGCCCCCAGGACTCTGTTCTGTCTGTGCTGGTGTTTGTGTTAGCCTGCTTCCCTCCCATTTCTGATTGAAACAGACCTTTTCTGGCAATCTTTGAAATTATTTTCTGCTGATAATTTGTTGCACTCCCAGTATTTGTGGGTTCAGAGGCTGCATTTTCTAATTGTTGTGATGGTTGTAAAGAGATCAGAGAGAAATGTGTGTAGTCTCTGCCATCTTGGCTCAGGCCCCGGAAGTCCTGTCAAATAGTTTGGATGATGATTCTTTTATAATATAATTTTAGATCTGGTACAGTTAGGCAACCTTTCTTTGCATTTTTTTTTCATTAATTTCCTTGAAATTCTTGATCTTCCCTTGTTCCAGATGAATTTTTCTATTAGTTTTTCTAACTCTATAAAATAATTTCTTGGCAGTTTGATTTGTATGGCACTGAGGAAGTAGATTGATTTAGGTAGAATTGTCATTTTAATAAAAAATATTAGCTCGGCCTATGCATGGGCACTTCATGTTCTTCCAGTTGTTTAGATCTAACTTTATTTGTGTGAAAAGTGTTTTGTGATTGTGTTCATATAATCCTGGCTTTATCTTGGCAGGTAGACTCCCAAATATTTTATTATCTGCAATTATTTCAAATGGGATTTCTCTTTCTATCCCTTGCTGTTGGACTTTGTTGGTAACATATAGAAGTGTTAGTGATTTATTTGAGTTTATTTTATATCCTGAAACTTTGCTAAAGTTGCTGTTTCTAGTAGTTTTTTAGTTGATTCTCTAGGATTTTTAAAATATACCATCATATCATATGCACAGTGATACCTTTGTTACCTCATTACCTACTCTAATGCCTTCAATTTCTTTTTCTTTTACTGCTGAAGCTAACATACAGTATTGAATAGTAATGGTGATAGGGGGCAACCTTGTTTCACCCCTGATCTTATTGGGAATTCTTCTAGTTTATCCTCATTAAATATTATGCTTGCTGATGGTTTTAGGTAGATGCTACTTTGATATTTCTTCAAAGGAATATTCTGTCTTTGACAATTACAATTATATGAAAGCTATTATGTAATTCAGCAAAGGGGCAGAAAATATGGATTAATAGGGATATCTAAGGTGGTACAGTGAATTAAGCACTGGTCATGCTGGCAAGAAGACCCGAGTTTAAATCCAGCTTCAGACATTAACTTTCTAGCTTTGGGCAACTCACTTCTGTTTGCTCAACTTTAAAACAGGGATAATAATACAGGACCTGTATCACAGGATCACTGTAAGGCTCAAATGAGATATTTTTTCCTACGTTTTCATACCTTAAAATGTTATATTAATATATAAAATATTCATTATTATTTCCATCACCAGCATCATCACTACTACTAGTCCCACTCATCCTTCTCTTCCTTTTCTTTTTTCCTTTTCCTTCTCCTGCTACTACTTATGTAGTCCCTTGTGGGCTAGAGGGAAAGAATTGGAATGTTCAACTTGTTGTGTTTCCTTCCTTAGTGGAAATCCTGGAAAAGTGTAAAGATCTAAAAAGTAAGGGTGAAGGCACAGACATTATGACAGCAGTTATTCAGGGATCTGTACTTTAGAATTTCAGGAGGAAAGAACTGTGGTTTGCTGAAAAGGCTACTTGGGTCTTGGAAGTTAAGGGTCTTGGATTCTACTTTGGGTACGGGAAGTTAGATATATTATTTGAATCATTGAAGCATCATTTTCTTCTTCTAAAAATGACAACATTGGATTAAAATAGTTCCTACTCATTAAAGTTCTATGAATAGTTTTGATGATTTATCCCAATTATAAATGAGTATGGAATAATGAAACATAGAAAAGGATTTTGAGTTAAATTTCATTTTATATAAAGTGACTAGAATTAGTTTATTTTCATTATGTTAGTCTGTATATATCATTTTTATTACTGTATTAGGATTTTTATTTTGAGAAAGTTTATTTTTAGTCATCTGGATATAGTATGTAATGTATTGCTTGTTTCAGGAATGTAAAGAGATCTCTGCATTTTTTAGTCACCAATTATTAGATAGTCTTCAGAAAGCTACAAGGTTATCTTTGGATACTTTGAAAAAAAGAATACTTGTCACAAGGTAAGTTGACAAAATTTACAGTTTATTTAGTAATAGCAAACACCATAGAAATTTATTAATAGTTAACACTATAGGAGCCAAAATCAATTAGATGTGTTTATATCTTTAAATTCCTGAGTGATTTTTAGCACTTTAGACAAAATGTACAAAGAAATTGCATAAAATTTTGTTTAAATTAGTGCCTTGAAAATAGACAATCCAAAACTGTGTAAATCATAGAATCTGGTAATAGTGTTGTGATATTCAAATCACTGTGCATATTCATGTTAGAAGTTTTAGATAATGGAAAGTATAATAATATTTATATCTGTTACATTTCAAAAAATATTTATCTTATTTTAATGTAAAACATCCCAACATTGAAAGCACAACATCTTACTTGCTGTTACTCCACTAATTTATTCAAAAGAAATTTAAGTGATTATTCAATTTGGTGAAAATATCAAAATAAAAAATAGAAAATTAGGAAGATTAGTGTAAGGAAGGAACTTCATGGTCTATAAAATGCTGTATGGAAATGAGCCACTATAATTAGAAAAAAACTGGGCATTGAATAAGAAGGATGGATTTGAACAAACACTGATCGAGAGAGGCTTTGGAGTTCTTTGAAACAAACCCTTCCTTATTACTCACTCATAATTGGTGGGAAGGTGGGTTTCAACAATTCTTGATTTCTTCTCATCTCATTTTGCAAAAAATTATAATCTCTAGACCCTTAGCTGTTTCTCCAACAATAACAATAACAAATCATTGCCAGTCAGTTTACACACATAACATGCTTGCATATATATATCCATACATACATATATAAAGAATGAAGTTATTTTCAGTTTTACTGATTTTTACTTCATGCTCACAGCTCAGCATAAACATGTGTTTGTAGTTTTGTTGACTGTTCTTGGGCATGTAAGCAAAATGAAAACACGTTTCAGAGTAACACTTCACTTTTACAAGGATGAGATTTGGGTATCAATTTTATGTTTTCAGTTTTATGACTGTATATTTTCTATTCAAAGTAATTTGGTATTTTGGGGCAGCTACGTAGTGCAGTGGATAGTGTGTGAGCTCTGGAGTCAGGAGGACCTGAGATCAAATCTCAAACACTTAACACATACTAACTGTGTGACTCTGGGCAAGTCATTTTACTCCAATTGCCTTAGCAAAAAAAAAAAAAAGTAATTTGTTATTTTAAAATATATTATTCTTAGAATTGAAATGCTAATATCCAAAACTGTATAAATTGGCTTAGGATGGAGTTTTATATTTTCATCTTAATTACAGCACTTATGGGCGAAAAATATCTGAAGAAGTTATTCCTTTTATAAAAGCTGAAGTACATCTTGCTATTCCTAATGTGGTGAGTTGTATTTGATATTTAAAATCATAAGATAATGCTTATGATGTAACATTTAAGAAGTAAAATGAGTAGATTGCTTTTCAACCTTTTTAGGTCTCAGGAATCCTTGATTGACACTCTTAAAAATTATTTAAAACTCTCCAGAGAGGGCTTTTGTTAATATGGGCTGTATCTAGCAATATTTACAGTATTAGAAACTAAAAATCTAAGCATTATTATAAAAATAATTTTTTGTCTCATTGAGTACCTGAAAAGGGTCTTATAGATTTCCACAAGACCCTGAACCATTCTTTAAGAACTATTGATTTAAAAGATAGTGATTTTATAACTTACATATACCTTTCTTTTCATAATAAACAACCCTCAACATTTAAGAGTAAAGACGTTTATCATTTATATTTTAGTTAATTTTCACATATTTTAACATTTGATTTGCTTCTTTAAAGAATTCTAGCATTACATGGAGTTACTGAAGGTGATTATTATCTTTTTCCCAATTATTTAATTTATGTATTTCCATTCTTTGAACTGAAGAACACAAATAGTTCTTGCATTAATTTTGGTGTTGGTGGTAGATTACATCCCCTTTCTATAAATATCATTATAAAAAGCGTTCAGTATAACAAAATAATTTACCTATGTTGGTGAATTGCACATATAAGTAATTCTCTATTTCTCTGGTTATAATAAGATCTATACAGTAGCATATGGAGCCTTCATTTAAGCCCTATAAGGATCACTTGATAATTTAATAATTAAATATTTTTTTCCTTTTAGTCAACAAGCATTTGTTAAGAATCTACTGAGTGTCAATCATTTTGTTAAGCCTTGGGCATGTGCAGATACTGGAAGTACATAAAAGAAGTGTGAGATAGCAACTATTGTCCTACTATCATGACCCTTTCTATTTCCTAGTTCAAAGATACATCTTCCTAAATAAAAAACATTCAGGCACTTATGGCATATACCCACATTACACTTTCCAATAATCAAGCTGATCTGTAATTTCATCAATATGGAATACCTATATTGAAGGTAATATCTTCTACTGATGCATATCATCGTTCACTCCTGCTTACTCATCCTAAAAACTTACTATTTCCTTCTATAAGTTTACCTAAAGGAAGCTACACTGCACATATCCCAAGGGTGCTGATAAAGCACTGTCTCTCAGTATATGAATGAGCAGGATATCTAAAAAAACAGAAAAACAGAAAAAGGGTAAGTGGAAAGGAAGAAGAGACATGAATATTACTCCTCTCATTCCTGTAGAGAATTCTAAATATTTCCTCTTTACTTTTAAGAAATTTTAAGAGAAGGAAATCTAGCATAGCAGTAAAGATTTTATAGTTTATAAAATTCTTCCTTTAGGAATATAATATTTTTTTCCTCAATATTATTTTCCTTTTCCAAATACATGTAAAGATAGTTTTCAACATTCATTTCTGTGAGACTTTGTGTTCCAAATTTTTCTTCCTTCCTTAGCTCTTCCCCTCCCAAAGGCAACAAGCAATCTGATATAGGTTAAATATTTGCAGTCCTTTTAAAGATATTTCCATAAGAACAGTTAGATCAAAAGAGAAAAAAAAACCACAGTAAAGAAAACAAAAAAGGTGAAAATATCATGCTTTTATCTACATTCAGTCTTCCTAGTTTTTTCTTCTGGATATGGATGGCATTTTCTACTCTGAGTCTTGAACTTGTTTCGAATTGCCTGAAATCACCACATGATTAAAAAGAGCCAAATCCATCACAGTAGATCATCCCATAATCTTGTTATTACTGTGTATGATGTTTTCCTGTTCTGCTTGCTTCACTCAGCATCAGTTCATATAAGTCTGTCTAGGCTTTTCTGAAATCAGCTATTCATCATTTCTTATAGAATAACGTTCTATTATATTTATATACCATAACTTATTCAGCCATTCCCCTATCTATGTACATCCACTCAATTTCCATTTTCTTACCACTACAAAAAAGGCTGCCACAAACATTTTTGCATATGTGGGTCCTTTTCCCTCTTTTATGATCTCTTTGGGATATAGGCCCAGTAAACACACTGTATGCAGTTTGGTTTTCTTTAGGCATAGTTCCATACTGCTCTTCAGAATGGTTGGATCATTTTGTATTGCCGTAGAAATTGAGAAAGACAGAGGTTAGAGACCAATTTACTAATTTATTAAATGCAGAGATATACTAGGACCAAACAGATCCATGTGGTCACAGGGCTGGGTGAGACTATCATCTCAAACAATCCAGCACTAAGTATCAGAGAACAAGCTTTTTTATAGAATAACAAGAATAATGACATAATGGGAGAGGTATCTGGATGGGGATAACCTAATGAAGTGAGCACCTAAGATGACACAATGGAGGGAGGTACTGGAGAGGTTACTGATATTCTAATAATGTCTAAAATGAACAAACCCTTATCCCCGTCAGACATTAAGAAGGAATGATTATAGTCTAAAGATATAAAACCTTTATCTCATCAACCACTTAAGAGGGAATGATTATATGCCTGGGGTTTTGGGGCAGAACCACTGAGGTAGACCTTTATCTCATCAAACATTAAGAGGAAAAGGTTATAAGAACACTGAGAAATAAATGTAAACTGCTTGCATTTTTGTTTTTCTTCCCGGGTTATTTATATCTTCTGAATCCAATTCTCCCTGTGCAACTAGAAAACTGTTTGGTTCTGCACACACATATTGTATCTAGCATATATTGTAACCTATTTAACATGTATAATACTGCTTGTCATCTGGGGGAGGGAGGGTGGAGGGAGGGAAAAAATCGGAACAAGAAGTGAGTGCAAGGGATAATGTTGTAAAAAATTACCCTGGCATGGGTTCTGTCAATAAAAAGTTATTTAAAAAAAAAAAAGGGGGGGAAAGGTTATAATCTGAGGCAGAGTAACTAAATAGGACAATGAGGAAACTAGGTCAGGACATCAAAAGGGAACTGTGGCACAACAATTTCACGATACCAGTACTGCATTTGTGTTCCAATTTCCCATATCCCCACCAATATTTTTCATTATCTTTTCCTGTCATCTTAGTCAATCTGAGAGGTGTGAAGTGGTACCTTGGAGTTGTCTTAATTTTCACTTCTCTAATCAATAATAATTTGGACCATTTCTTCCATGTGACTAGAAATAACTTTGGTTTCTTGATTTGAAAATTGTCTATTCCTATCCTTTGACCATTTATCATTTGGGGAATTATTTTATTGTAAATTTGAGTCAGAGGAATATAACATTTTAAATTCTTTAAAATTTTTTTAAATCTTTAAAACCATTTAAAATGAAAACTTTTTCAATCACATTTCATGTCTCAATTTGAATGAATCTATTTTACAAATGAAGAGTTATTTCATGAATAATATCAGCAGGAAACAATTCTGGAAAGTACTTTAATTGCAGAAGTTCATTTAGAAATTAATGAATTGGCATAACTAAGCTCAGTTCTTCATCTTGGTATTTATAAAACAGATAATTTAATCCTATAAAGAGCAGCCTCTTCATGGTTATCACAAAGTGATTGGTGAATCTGAAAAGTAGTAATTGGGTAGGTGCATTAATATTTTATGAAAGCACTATCAAGTTCAGTTTGCAAGTAAACCACTTAACCTCTGTTAGCCCTAGTTTCTTCTTTTGTGGAATGGAATGGAATTTTATCTTTATAACAATCTTTACAGATGAGGTAATAGAAACAAATGGATGCTAAATGACTTGCCTGATTCCATATAACTA
Organism: Antechinus flavipes; assembly: GCF_016432865.1. Lineage (NCBI taxonomy): Eukaryota > Metazoa > Chordata > Mammalia > Dasyuromorphia > Dasyuridae > Antechinus > Antechinus flavipes. The sequence continues at coordinate 199,221,867 of NC_067401.1, forward strand.
GTTAAGTGTCTGAAGTAGTATTTAAACCTAACTTTCCCTGATTCCATGTCAGTTGCTTTATGAGCTACCCCACCCTATTGTTGATCTTCAGGATAAGGCCTTTGAACACAGGACAGTGATTTTTCTTCCTGTATTCTGGCAAATATTCAGAGTGCTACAAATTATTGCTTTTATTTCACATAGGTAATGATTCCTAGTTTGGATGACATTCAACAAGCCATCAATCGTATGATCCAGTTAACTCTAGAAGTGAGTAGAGGAGTGGCCCACTGGGGACAGCAGCAAGTGCGCCATGTGAAGGCAGGAGTCTCAACACAAGGTAGCTCAGGAGAAGTGGATAAAATGGGAAAAAAAAACTTTCTGCTTAAAATATTAATTATTATAACAAAATATGGTCATATCATCATGTAATAGACTCATAGGACCTCCAAATTGGGAAAGACTAAAAGAGATCATAGCTATAGTCTGTCACTTTGACTATAGGAGAGATATTAGTAAAACACTTTAAAATATGCTATGTAGTCTTAAAATGACCTATCATATTGCATGTTCTCCAAATAAAAAAATAAATTTGTGGATAAGAACTTTCCCTGGGTTTCTCTGGGTTTCATAAGCATAGATAAAAAGTTAAAAACTGGTCTTAGAACTATGCCTACTATTAAATAGCATATATCTCAACTAGTGAACTCATTTGTTTAGACCATAGTGGGAATAAGACTAAATTCATGGTTTCCTCATGCAAAAGTGAAGGAACCTTTCATTTTGCTATTCTTGTGATGTAAAAAGTAATCCAGAATTGGGTAAACTCTCCCAGGCATTTTCTAGAGCTGGAACAATGGTGTTTCTGGCTCTTTGTCCCCCTCTCTCACTTTTTTACACACATTTGAGAGCAACATTATTTATTACTGTGGAAATAATTTCTTTTCTTAATATGCAGGAGATAACTGTACTTCATAATCATGAAATATGAGATTTAAATCTTCTGAGGAAATAATTGAATGAAAGAAGAATAATAAAACTATCTTATAGATTAAAATTTCTCTCTCACCTTTTTACATCCCTTTGAAAGCAACGTTTGTTACTACTGTGGAAATTTCTTAATATGCAGGAGATAACTGCACTTCATCATCATGAGATATGAGATTTAAACCTTCTGAGGAAAGAAATGAAAGAAGCATAAAAAATAAAACTATCTTAAAGATAGATTAAAATGAAACAAAGACAAAAAATTATAAACATTTGTAGACAATTTCACTTGGGAAGGTAAAATCAAAATAAACAAATTAATGTATCATATAATGTTTTGTTTTAACATTTACTAAAGCAGACTGATATAGTGGAAAGAAGAAAAGTAAAGAACCCACAAAAGACATCGTTCATGCTGATTGAAAATATTCTTTGTAATACTGTGACTAAGTTGTCTTCCAACTGCTTTTTTGAAAGCTTCTAGTGACAGGGAATCTATGAAATCCCATTCCATTTTTGAACAGCTTTGTTTGTTAAGAAGATTTTTTCCCTGATATTAAGCTATTGTTTGCCTTTTTGTTATTACAAATGCTTCCTCTTGATTCTGCCGTTTAGAGACAAATGGAACAAATCTAATCTCTCTTAAACATGACAGACCTTCAAATACTTGAACATAGTTATTCCTCTTCTCTCCCAGTGTTCCTTTTTTTTTTTTTCCAAGTTAAATATCCTAATTTCTTCAGTTGGTCCTTATATGGCATGAACTCATGGTCCCTCAGCATCCTGGTTGTCCCACTATATCAATATCTTTCTTAAATTGTGCTACATAGTAATAAACAAATATTCTATGTTCAGCCTGACTAGGGCAATCTGTAAAAGGACTATCATCACTTCCTTTTTTCTGGAAATTATTCTTTTTTGCTTTTAGAAAGATCACTAGTATTTCATTTACTTAAAAAAATATTATTTTATTTGTATCTTTTGTTTTGTTCTAATTTATTTATCCTGTTTCCCTGCAAAGAAAAAGTAGAATCCTTGTAGCATTAGAAACAATCAAGAAAAACAAATCCACACATGTACCATATTTCCAAATATAGATCTCATTCTCCCTTATGTGATGAAATGGGTAATTGTATTCCTCATACTTAGTCTTCTAAAGTCAATATTGGTTATTGCATTTAATCACAGTATCTCACAATGTCTTTTCTTTTTAATATTCTATTTGTCTTCTTTTCCTGCTCCCTTCATTTTTTATCAATTCATAAAAGTTTTTCTGAAATTATCTCTTTCATAATTTCATATGAGATTATTTTCATGTAGTATCTTGATTTATTATGTCTTTTTCAATTGATAGGTACTCCCTTTGCTTTAAACTCTTCTTAATACAGCTAAAGATCGTATTACCGTTTTTATGCAACATCAACTTGCTAATTCATATTGAGTTTACAATCCTGCATAAAAAACAAGAAAAGCCTCAAATTTTTTTCAGAATAATTATTACTATATATATTATTATTATACCTTACTATACCTTCTCCACCTTGTATACATGAAGTTAACTTTTGAAATTTTTGACCTCAAGATACAAGACATTTATCCTTATTTGATTTTATCTTTATTAAGTCTAGGGTATCATAGTAGTTAGATTGCTGGGCCTGGAATCAAGAAGATCTAAATTCAAATATTGCCACAGACCTTTAATAACTATGTGACCCAGATCAAATCACTTAACCTTTTTGTCTCAGTTTTCTCAGCTATAAAATAGAGATGATGACATTCAGAGAAACTTCTGTGAACTGATGAAGTTGTTATGAAAATCAAATAAGGAAATAATTGTAAAGTTCTTATTTAGTAAGTGCTATATAAATGTTAGTTACTACTATTATACAGGTGTGCTAATCTGTCTAGGTCTTTTGAATCCTGCCTTATTCATTCATCATTTTCTTCTCAGCCTTGTGTCATCTGAAAATTTGACACATATATCACCTTTTCCTTTAACAAAGTCATTGATTGATAAAAATTTTAAACTTGAAATAAAGTTTTAAGTGAATCAGGAAAAACTTGTTAAATGAAGACATGAGGGTTCATGGACATTTGCTGAACCTATTTCTGGGAAATTGATCCTGATGTGGAATGGAAGATCCTGGCTTTTCACTTGAAAGACATTTATGAATGTTTTCTTTTCTTCTGAAGATGAAGAAAAAGTCTCTTGGTTGTCAACTTAGTGTATATACAGAAAATGCTAACTGGACAGATTGAATTCTTTTTTGAAAGTAGTCAAAGAAAGGACTGCTGAAAACTTCCAGTGCCAGTGACCTATTATACCCACCTGTGCCAGCATGTATACAGATAGGTGTCTTTTTGTCTCTGTTGTATCTGTCTTTTCTTCTTCAGTGAAGGAGTAATGGAGATCATACATCCTTTAAATGATGTACATTCTGTAATGATCGTTAAAGTATGAGCTTAATTAATCCTAACTTGTTGCTTGCAGCATCTACAAAATTTTGAAAAGGCTGAAATTTCCAATCAGTGTTGATAATCCAGTGAATATTGCAGGGTCTTATTACAGCGGTTCTCAAACTATGGCCCGCGGGCCAGATGTGGCAGCTGAGGATGATTATCCCCCTCACTCAGGGCTATGAAATTTCTTTATTTAAAGGCCCACAAAACAAAGTTTTTGTTTTTACTATAGTCCGGCCCTCCAACAGTCTGAGGGACAGTGTACTGGCCCCCTATTGAAAAAGTTTGAGGACCCCTGGGCTAGAATATTCTTTCCATTTGATATTGGAAATTGTCCTCCATAATTCAATCGATTTTTGCTCTAAGGAAAGGAGTTTAGAAACTTTGGTCAAGGAGCACACAGTCTAAATGGAAAACCACATATATATTAAGTAATAAATAATAAATATCAAATTTAGAATAAAAAGTAAACATTATGGGCTGAGATGAGCAGAGAAGGGCTTATAAAGGAGATGGAAGAAAGATATATATTTGAAAATATTGAGTTACTCCTTAGTCCTCATTGGGGTAATGACTCAGTTTCTTTTAACTTCTCCTTATTCTCTCTTCTAATCATTTTTATTTCAGTTATCCTTTGAACCCTCTAATTTCTCCACTTTTTAAGATCTAGAGACTAAAATTGTACACCACAGTCTAAAAAGCTAATGTTTGATGTTGAGAGTAGGACCATGTATGGTGTAATTTCCACCTGGAGCTGGAAAATAAAAGATTTGAATGTTAATATAAGCATTGAAATAGACTGACATGTTCTAATAAGAAAAACTAAAGGTTGTATACTTTATAATGTAATAATTTGTTTCTTGTTTGAATTTTTTTTCTAGAGTCCTATGAAGAAATCATTCCTGCAAGGAAGCTAAAAAATTTTTATCCAGGTGTTGCAGAACACAAAGATATTGCTAAATTGGGCTTGCTGCTTTCTTCTTCGGTAAATTCTTTAAGGAAAGCAGCTTCTGAAGCACTTCTGGAATTTCAGAAATATAAAGTTCTTTGGACAGAAGACCGAGATGCCAAAGTTAAGGTATATTTTAGCTAATTTGTTTATAGATTTTTTTCATAGGGCTTGGCTTACTTTCTTAGTGCTTATATCCCATTGGTAGGAATGATGCCATGGAAGGATGACAACCAAGGTCCCTTCCTGCTAGGGTGTGTTGAATTGTTTGAAGCTCTACACCCGTGATCCCAGAGTCAGAAATATACATCATCATGCAAGCATTCTTCACAAATCATTTCACATGCATGTATCATAAACTAGAGGCTATTGAAAGTTTTTGGAACTTCCCATAGCAACTTCCTGCTTGTGGCTGGGCAGCTCATTTATTCCCTTTTTGTCAGTACTTTAAGCATTGCTATGGTATCACTGAGATTATTCAGGGTTGAGTAGATTAACCATTTTCAGATCCTAAAATTCCCTGCCACAACCAGAGTTTTAGAGTTAGATTCAGGAAGATTTACTAACTCTATAGCCCTAGATAAGTCACTTAGCTTGTCTGATAATTGCATTTCCTCATTTATAAAATAGGAATAATAATAATAATAATAATACCTGTAGTACCTACCTGACAGAAGTGATTTGAGTAGGTCAAGTGTTCTGCAGACTTAAGGCATAGAGAAAGATAGGAACTAGATCTGTGATTTCACTGGTTTAGAGAACTCTTTGGTGAATAAAAATCTTTCTACCAGTGCAAGTCAGTACTTTCTCTGAAACTTAGGAATTACCTAAGGCACTGAAAAACTTAAGTGAATTGGTTGGAGTTCTAAAGTCAGTATATGTCAGAGGCAAGATGTAACTCTAGATCTTTATCCTGCTATCCTATGCTACTTATCATTTGCAAACTTTAAAGTTGCTATATAAATGTCCATTGTTACTGTCTCCATTATTACTATTTGTCAGCATTAAGCTCTGAAGAGTTTAATTGTAAAAGTTAATTAGTACCTACTAATGAAACAATTGACATTTTCTCTGTGACAGTTTCTCTAAGTACCGATAGATAGATGGGTGCTCCTTATTTCTGGTTATCATTTCTGTATATCTAGGTAAGTAGCTTACTCAAGCTGTTTTGTGTGTGAGCATAAACACTACTCTCAGTGTGATTATGTAGCAGGGCAAGCCAATTTGAAAAATGCTGCCCATTCCTTTTAAATGAAGAGGAAGAGAAGAAGCATTAAGTACTTACTATGTGTTATGTACCATTCTAAGTGTTTTACAAATTTTTCCTAATTATCTCCTTAAAACAATCCTGGGAGGTAGGTGCTATTATTATCCTTTATAGTTATATATAGTTATTTATAGTAACTGCGGTAAAAAGAAGTGACTATATAGCTAGTGTTTGAGGAGGTATTTGAACTAAAGGCTTTCTGACTTCAGCTCTGCACTTATATCTATTGTGCTGCTAGGTGCTTCTATGAGTATTCCATGTGCTATCTAGAGTCAGGGATCTTGGGGTCACTAGCTTAGAGATATGTTTTTCTTTTCATCTTCATACCTGAGAAAGCAAAGTCCTGTTTTGAGGCTTGCTAGTAATCATCAGGAGGTACTCTGGTCACAGTTTGTTCTGAAGGTTGGCTCACTTGAGACTAGGCAGGAAAAAGACAGAAACCATTTCAGTATTAAAACTTTTTCTCTCAAGGCTGTCCAGGATACATTCTTCTTTATAGGATCTTTCATATGATAACACATAATTAGATGTGTTGACACATCTATAATTTTGGTACTTCCTTCATGGGTTCAGATTATAGTTAATTATCCTGAAAACATATATGTGTAATGATTTGAATATAAATATCATTCTTAAAAGGAATCATTCAGATTTGTAACTGATAAAATTAAAAATATTTAACAACTGTTCAAACTACTAACAGGAATTTTTGGCTAGCAATCCTTCTCTGACAGAAATCAGAACAGAAATTCTTCATTATGCTACATTTGAACAAGAGATTGAAGAGCTGAAGCCTACTATTGTTGTAGGAGCACTTGAATTACATACAGGTATTTACTTCTTACTTAAAACATAGGATCAATTAATTATCAGCAGTTATTATAATATATGTTGTAAATGACAGATATTTTGAAAACTTAAATATTATTCTAGTGCCTCTATAGGACATAGCTTAATTCCCTAATTTAACTTAGATTGGAAAAAGTCCATAGATAAAAAAGACTGTATGTGTTAATACAGTGATTGGGAGGTGGGGTAGGGAGGAAGAATGATTTAGTAATGAATGAAGGTACATTATTATTATTATGAAAAACCAACTACTTAATTCCTTGTCAAATCTCTTATTCCAACCTTGGAATGGTAAAAGTTGTAGCAGTAACAATGGAAATTGACACCTAAAATACTTAACGGCCCCAAAAATACCACCTCATATGGTTCATGCATACCCACATTAATTCCTAGGAGAGCCTGATCCCCAAAAGTGGGAATAAAGGCTTTTTCTTGCATTATGATATATGCCACTCATGCTTCTGGAAAAACCTCAAGTAAATCTTAGGTATGGCTCAGATCTAAATATCATCTAAAAGGGTTCCCTTCTAAAAAGGACCACAATATATAAAATAGGTCAGATATGAGAGGATATTTATTTCCTCTAATGCACACATATACAAGAACTCATAAAATAAAAACTTGTGCTAATCACACACACACACACACACACACACACACACACCCCTCAATGCCAGACATACAAAGCCATCATATATTATGTTCTCCCTAAAACAAAGAGACAACTTTGTGAGGACCACTGAGTTAATAATATCACTTTCATTTCAGTGCCAAGCTTTTTGAGTTACTAATTTATGTGGATTTTCTGACCAACTAAGTATGATCAAAGGATCATACTTAGTTTCTTCATCATCATAAGTAGTTTCTTCAGGGCCAGGATCCTTTTTATTGTTCCTAGTCGTTTTTGCTTCTAAAAAATATCATAATAAAACATGTCCTTCCTTCAGAGCAATTAGCACCAGTTGAGAGACCCAGAAACTCTTGAACTCAAGAAGCCACTAGACTAGAAAAATCAACTTCTCAGCATACTTATTCTCAGAGAAAGAATTAGAAACAAAAGAATTATATAGAAAATTGAAATTCAGTCTCATACTTAACCTAGACAAGTATTTACTGGTCACTATTCTGGTTTTAATAGCCACTATAGCTGTTAAGTTGAGAAAAAATTCTCTTTTTCCCTTGCTTTTGTAAGAGCTTGTATTTGCTCTGATGCAAGAGGCTTCCTCAAAAGATAATAGACAATATTGTTTCTTGCCTCTTAACAGTTAAGAAAAGGTGGTTCTCACCAGTAATCTTAAAAGCTTTCTCCATCTTTAAATCAGGAGTTTGAGGACTTGAACTTTCTTTAGGAAAGAGCCATAGCTTATGTCTCATTAGAAGAAGCTCAGTCCCTTGGGAATTTCTTACATTCAACTCCTCCACTGTACATTCTTCTCAGTTAAATTTTTGTTGTGTCTACTAAATTTTCTGAGGTACTTAGTTTTGGTGATTTTTTTTTTTTTCAGTTAGCTTTTTAGTTGACTATAGGGTTTTCCTTGTAAAACACATTATGCAGAAAAGTGATAGTTTTACTTCCTCATTGCCTGTGTTTATTTCCCCAGTTTTTTTTGTCTTATTATATTAACTTATATCTATTACTAGCACAGTATTGAATGGTAATGATGACAATGGATAGCTTTTCTTCACCCTTGATTTATTAGAATGGCTTCTAGGTTATCCCCATTATAGACAGTGCTTCCTCTTCACTTTACATAGTTGCTACTTATCATTTTATGAAAGCTTCATTTATTCCCATGATTTCTGATGTTTTAATAAGAATGATATATTTTATCAAAAGCTTTTTGGGGGCATTTATTGAAATAATCAATTTTGGGGTTATTGATATGCTTATAGTTTTCCTAATATTGAACCAATCTTTCATTGTTGATATAAATTCAGCCTGGTAATAGTGTATGAACTTTGTAATATATATTAGAAAGTCTCTCTAATATCTTATTTAAATTTTTTGCATCAGTATTCATTAATGAAACTGAACTGTAATTTTCTTTTTCTGTTTTGACTTTCTCAGGTTTAGGTATCAAGACCATAGTTGTGTCATAAAAGGATTTTGGTAGGACTCTACCACCTGTTTTTTTGGTTGATGTACTATTGGAATTAATTGTTCTTTAAAAGTTTGGTAGAGGTAGCAGCTAGGTGTTGACCAGCCCTGAAGTCAGGAGGACCTGAGTTCAAATCTCATCTCAGACACTTAACACACTTAACACTTCCTACCTGTGTGACCCTGGACAAGTCACTTAATCCCAACTACCTCAGCAAAAAAAAAAAAAAAAAAAAAAAAAAAAAAAAAAAAAAAAAAAAAAAAAAGTTTGATAGAATTTACTTTTTTTTTTCATAGCTTTTTATTTACAAGTTATATGTATGGGTAATTATACAACATTGACAATTGCCAAACCTTTTGTTCCAATTTTTCTCCTCCTATCCCCCACCCACTTCCCTAGATGGCAGGATGACCAGTAGATGTTAAATATATTAGAGTATAAATTAGATACACAATTCATATACATGACCAAACTGTTATTTTGCTATACAAAAATAATCAGACTCTGAAATATTGTACAATTAGCCCGTGAAGGAAATCCAAAATGCAGGCAGGCAAAAATATAGGGATTGGGAATTCAATGTAATGGTTCTTAGTCATCTCCCAGAGTTCTTTTGCTGGACGTAGCTGGTTCAGTTCATTACTGCTCCATTGGAACTGATTTAGTTCATCTCATTGCTGAAGCTGGCCAGGTCCATCAGAATTGATCATCATATAGTATTGTTGTTGAAGTATATAAGGATCTCCTGGCCCTTCTCGTTTCACTCAGCATCAGTTCGTGTAAGTCTCTCCAGGCCTTTCTGAAATCATCCTGTTGGTCATTTCTTACCAAACAATAATATTCCATAATATTCATATACCATAATTTATTCAGCCATTCTCCAACTGATGGGCATCTACTCAGTTTCCAGTTTCTGCCACAAACATTCATGCACATATAGATCCCTTTCCCTTCTTTATGATTTCTTTGGGATATAAGCCCATTAGTAACACTGCTGGATCAAAGGGTATGCACATTTTGATAACTTTTTGAGCATAGTTCCAAATTGCTCTCCAGAATGGTTGGATGTAGATATAATTTACTTTTAAATTCATCTATTCCTGGCAATTTTTTCTTATAAAACTTATTAATGTCTTAGTCAATTTCTTTTTCTAAGGCAGAAAATACTTATGTTATTTAATTATTCTTTTTTCTGTTAAACCAGGCAATTTATATTTTTGTGAATATTTATCCATTTCATTTGGATTGTCAATTTTGTTGGCATATTATTGGGCAAAATAGCTCCTATTTATTTCATTAGCTTTTAATTCATTTTTAAATTTTTGATATTGGTAATTTGATGGGTCTTTTTTGTTATCAATAGTATTCTATTTTTCCAAATACTTGTAAAGAGAGTTTTCAGCATTCATTTTTGTAAGACTTTGTGTTCCAAATTTTTCTTTCTTCTTCCCTTATCTCTCCCCTCCCCAAGATAGCAAACAATCTATTATTCGTTAAATATGTGCAATTCTTTTAAACATATTTCATATTTGTCATGTTGTGCAAGAAAAATTAAACAAAAGGAGAAAAACACAAGAAAGAAAGAAACAAATAAAAAAGGTGAAAATAGTGTGCTTCAATCCATCTTCAGTCTCTGTAATTCTCTCTCTGGATGTGGTTGGCATTTTCCAACCCAGTTCTGTTGGAATTGCTTTGAATCGCCACATTGTTGATTATTACCTAATCTTCTTGTTTTTGTTTTTGTTTTTTTTTTGTTTTTATTTTTTTTTCACTTTGAAAACTTTTTTTATTTTTTATTTTTTTTCCCTTTTTTCTGATTTTTTAAAAAATATTTTATTTTATTTTATTTAATAATAACTTTATATTGACAGAATCCATGCCAGGGTAATTTTTTTTTTACAACATTATCCCTTGCACTCGTTTCTGTTCTGCTTTTTCCCCTTCCTCCCTCCACCCCTCTCCCCTAGATGGCAAGCAGTCCTATATATGTTAGCTATGTTGCAGTATATCCTACATACAATATATGTTTGCAGAACCAAACAGTTCTCTTGTTGCACAGGGAGAATTGGATTCAGAAGGTAAAAATAACTCGGGAAGAAAAACAAAAATGCAGATAGTTCGCATTCGTTTCCCAGTGTTCTTTCTTTGGGTGTAGCTGTCCATCATTTATCAATTGAAGCTCAGGTCTCTTTGTCAAAGAAATCCACTTCCATCAGAATACATCCTCATACAAAATCGTTGTCGAAGTATATAATGATCTCCTGGTTCTGATCATTTCACTTAGCATCAGTTCATATAGGTCTCTCCAAGCCTCTCTGTATTCATCCTGCTGGTCATTCCTTACAGAACAATAATATTCCATAACATTCATATACCACAACTTACCCAGCCATTCTCCAATTGATGGGCATCCATTCATTTTCCAATTTCTAGCCACTACAAACAGGGCTGCCACAAATATTCTTGCACATACAGGTCCCTTTCCCTTCTTTAGTATCTCTTTGGGGTATAAGCCCAGTAGAAACACTGCTGGATCAAAGGGTATGCACAGTTTGATAACTTTTTGGTCATAATTCCAGATTGCTCTCCAGAATGGTTGGATTCATTCACAACTCCACCAACAATGCATCAGTGTCCCAGTTTTCCCGCCTCCCCTCCAACATTCATCGTTATTTTTTCCTGTCATCTTAGCCAATCTGACAGGTGTGTAGTGGTATCTCAGAATTGTCTTAATTTGCATTTCTCTGATCAATAATGATTTGGAACACTCTTTCATATGAGTGGTAATAGTTTCAATTTCATCATCTGAAAATTGTCTGTTCATATCCTTTGACCATTTATCAATTGGAGAATGGCTTGATTTCTTATAAATTAGAGTCAATTCTCTATATATTTTGGAAATGAGACCTTTATCAGAACCTTTAACTGTGAAGATGTTTTCCCAGTTTGTTGCTTCCCTTCTAATCTTGTTTGCATTAGTTTTGTTTGTACAAAGGCTTTTTAATTTGATGTAATCAAAATTTTCTATTTTGTGATCAGTAATGGTCTCTAGTTCATCTTTGGTCACAAATTTCTTTCTCCTCCACAAGTCTGAGAGATAAACTATCCTATGTTCCTCTAATTTATTTATAATCTCGTTCTTTATGCCTAGGTCATGGACCCATTTTGATCTTATCTTGGTATATGGTGTTAAGTGTGGGTCCATGCCTAATTTCTGCCATACTAATTTCCAGTTATCCAGAAGTTTTTATCAAATAATGAATTCTTATCCCAGAAGTTAGGATCTTTGGGTTTGTCAAACACTAGGTTGCTATAGTTGACTATTCTGTCTTGTGAACCTAACCTTTTCCACTGATCCACTAATCTATTTCTTAGCCAATACCAAATGGTTTTGGTGACTGCTGCTTTATAATATAATTTTAGATCAGGTACAGCTAGGCCACCTTCATTTGATTTTTTTTTTCATTAATTCCCTTGAGATTCTTGACTTTTTATTGTTCCATATGAATTTTGTTGTTATTTTTTCTAGATCATTAAAATATTTTCTTGGAAATCTGATTGATATAGCACTAAATAGATAGATTAGTTTAGGGAGTATTGTCATCTTTATTATATTTGCTCGGCCTATCCAAGAGCACTTAATATTTTTCCAATTATTTAAGTCTGACTTTATTTGTGTGGAGACGTTTTTGTAATTTTGCTCATATAATTCCTGACTTTCCTTTGGTAGATAGATTCCCAAATATTTTATGGTATCAACAGTTATTCTGAATGGAATTTCTCTTTGTATCTCTTGCTGTTGGGTTTTGTTGGTAATGTATAAAAATGCTGAGGATTTATGGGGATTTATTTTATATCCAGCTACTTTGCTAAAATTATGAATTATTTCTAATAGCTTTTTAGTAGAATCTCTGGGGTTCTCTAAGTATACCATCATATCATCTGCAAAGAGTGATAGTTTGGTTTCCTCATTGCCTTCTCTAATTCCTTTAATATCTTTCTCGACTCTTATTGCAGAGGCTAGTGTTTCTAATACGATATTAAATAATAATGGTGATAATGGGTAACCTTGCTTCACTCCAGATCTTACTGGGAAAGGTTCCAGTTTTTCCCCATTGCATATGATGCTTACTGATGGTTTTAAATATATGCTCCTGACTATTTTAAGAAAAAGTCCATTTATTCCTATGCTCTCAAGTGTTTTTATTAGGAATGGATGTTGGATTTTATCAAATGCTTTTTCTGCATCTATTGAGATGATCATATGTTTTTTGTTTGTTTGGTTATTGATATAGTCAATTATGCTAATAGTTTTCTTAATATTGAACCAGCCCTGCATTCCTGGTATAAATCCTACTTGGTCATAATGTATTATCCTGGGGATGATTTTCTGTAATCTTTTTGCTAATATTTTATTTAAGATTTTAGCATCAATGTTCATTAGGGAGATTGGTCTATAATTTTCTTTCTCTGTTTTCAGCCTACCTGGTTTAGGTATCAGTACCATGTCTGTGTCGTAGAAAGAGTTTGGTAGGACTCCTTCAATCCCTATTTTTTCAAATAGTTTATTTAGCATTGGAGTTCATTGTTCTTTAAATGTTTGATAGAATTCACATGTAAATCCATCTGGTCCTGGATATTTTTTCTTAGGGAGTTGATTGATAGTTTGTTCTATTTCTTTTTCTGAGATGGGACTGTTTAGGATATTTACCTCTTCCTCTGTTAGTTTGGGCAAGCAATATTTTTGGAGGTATTCTTCTATTTCATTTAAGTTGTCAAATTTATTGGCATAAAGTTGGGCAAAGTAACTCCTAATTATTGCTCTAATTTCCTCTTCGTTAGTGGCGAGTTCTCCCTTTTCATTTTTAAGACTAACAATTTGATTTTCCTCTTTCCTTTTTTTAATCAGATTTACTAAGGGTTTGTCTATTTTGTTGGTTTTTTCATAGAACCAACTCTTAGTTTTATTAATTAATTCAATAGTTTTTTTACTTTCAATTTTATTGATCTCTTCTTTTATTTTTAGAATTTCAAGTTTAGTGTTTGACTGGGAGTTTTTAATTTGTTCCTTTTCTAGCATTTTTAGTTGCAAGCCCAATTCATTGAGCTTTTCTTTCTCTATTTTATACAAATAGGCCTCTAGAGATATGAAATTTCCCCTTATTACCGCTTTGGCTGCATCCCATACATTTTGGTATGATGTCTCATTATTATCGTTTTCTTGGGTGAAGTTATTAATTATGTCTATGATTTGCTGTTTTACCCAATCTTTCTTTAGTATGAGATTATTTAGTTTCCAATTATTTTTTGGTCTACTTTCCCCTGGCTTTTTATTGAATGTAATTTTCATTGCATCGTGGTCTGAAAAGGATGCATTTACTATTTCTGCCTTACTGCATTTGAGTTTGAGGTTTTTATGTCCTAATATATGGTCAGTTTTTGTATAGGTTCCATGAACTGCTGAAAAGAAAGTGTATTCCTTTCTGTCTCCATTACATTTTCTCCAGAGATCTATCATATCTAACTTTTCTAGTATTCTATTTACCTCTTTGACTTCTTTCTTATTTATTTTGTGGTTTGATTTATCTAATTCTGAGAGTGCAAGGTTAAGATCTCCCACTATTATAGTTTTGCTGTCTATTTCTTCTTGCAGCTATCTTAATTTCTCTTTAAAGAATTTAGATGCTACACCACTTGGTGCATATATGTTTAATATAGATAGTGCTTCATTATTCATTCTACCCTTTAGCAAGATATAGTGCCCTTCCTTATCTCTTTTAATTAGATCAATTTTTGCTTTAGCTTGATCTGAGATCAGCTTTTTTGACTTCACCTGAAGCATAGTAGATTTTGCTCCAACCTTTTACCTTTAACCTGAATGTATCTCCCCACTTCAGGTGTGTTTCCTGTAAACAACATATTGTAGGATTCTGGCTTTTAATCCATTCTACTAACCGCTTCCTCTTTATGGGGGAGTTTACCACATTCACATTTATGGTTAAAATGACCAATTCTGTATTACTTGCCATCTTGTTAACCCCAGTTTATGCTTTTCTCCCTTCTTACCCCCTTCGCCCCCTTCCCAGTATTAAGCTTGTGAGCACCACTTGTTTCTCACAGCTCTCCCTTTTTAGTATCCTTCCCCCCGCCTTAGAGTTCCTCCCCCTATCTTACCCCTTTCCCTCCCAGTTTCCGTATTTCCTTCCGCTTAGCTTATTCCTTCCCTCTTCACTTTTCCCTTCTCACTGTTCAATGAGGTGGGAGAAGTTTCACCATAAATTGAATATGTCTAAATTTTTCTCTTAAAAGCCAATTCTGAAGGCAGTAAGATACCCACTATATTCATCCCCCTCCATTCTTTCTCTCAGATATAATAGGTTTCTTTTGCCTCTTTATGAGATGTAGTACCCCCACTTTATCCTTTTTCTGGTACAATGTCCTTTCCACATCTTGTTTCTAGAATAAGGTATACATGTATTCTTTATATATCTTTATAGCCAAATATAGTTCCCAAGATTAATCTTTACCTTTTTAGATTTCTCTTGAGTTCTATATTTGTAGATCAAACTTTTTGTTAAGTTCTGGCTTTTTCATCAAAAATAGGTAAAATTCGCTTACTTTGTTGAATGTCCATCTTCTTCCCTGGAAAAAGATGCTCATTCTAGCTGGGTAAGTTATTTTTGGTTGCATACCAAGTTCCTTAGCCTTTCGGAATATCATATTCCAGGCCCTTCGATCCTTTAATGTGGATGCTGCTAGATCCTGGGTGATCCTTATTGTGGCTCCTCGATACGTGAATTGGGTTTTTCTAGCTGCTTGCAATATTTTTTCCTTCGTCTGAGGGTTCTGGCATTTGGCCACTATATTCCTTGGTGTTTTGATTTTAGGATCCCTTTCAGTAGGTGATCGATGAATTCTTTCAATGTCTATTTTACCCTCTGTTTCTATGACTTCTGGGCAGCTTTCTTTGATAATTTCTTGGAAAATAGTGTCCAGGCTCTTTTTTTCATCATGCTTTTCTGGGAGTCTGATGATTCTCAGATTGTCTCTCCTGGATCTGTTTTCCAGATCTGTTGTCTTCCCCAGAAAGTATTTCACATTCTTTTCCATTGTTTGATTTTTTTGGATTTGCTTGACTGATTCTTCTTGTCTCCTCAAGTCATTCAATTCCAGTTGTTCAGTTCTGATTTTCAATGAAGTATTTTCTTCACTCACTTTTTAAAAAATCTTTTTCTAGTTGTCCAATTGAGTTCTTTTGTTCTATGGATTTTTTTTTTCCATTTCTCCAGTTTTGTTTTTTAGAGAGCTATTTTCTGTTTCCAGTTCACTAATCCTATTTTTAAAGGATTTTATTTCTTTATCCACTCTCTCTTTAAATGAGTGAGATGACTTCTCCAGCCTCTCTTGCCAAGCCTCCCTCTCCTTTTCCCATTTTTCTTCTAGCTCTCTTGTGAGAGCCTTTTTAATTACTTGTATGAGGTTCATCTGTGCTGAGGAACAGATGATCTCCTCCTTTGGGGATTCACCTGGAGACAGTCTGTTTTTAGTCTCCTCAGGGTTTAGAGTCTGCTCTCTATCTGTATAGAACCTGTCAAGGGTTAAAGTCCTCTTCAATTTTTTGCTCATTTTGTCAAAGAATCAAAGACAAACTTTCCTGGCGAATCTCAAGGATGGCTTCTCTTGGTAACTATTTGTGGGATTTTTTTTCAGTCAACTATTAATTCAGAGGCTTGTAATGAAATGTATTCTGAGAGAAAAACGTGGAGCTTACACAGCTGTGTGCCTCCTCTCCGCCATCTTGGCTGGAAGTCCCTGTTTTTGTTTTTAATGTTATGTGGCTTTCTTTTTAAAAAAATTTTTTTCAATAGTATTTTATTTTCCCAAATACATGAAACGCATATTTCAACATTTATTTTTGTAATACTTTGTGTTCCAAACTTTTCCCTCCTCCCTAACTTCCCCTCCCCAAGTTGATCATTTCATAATCTTGTTGTTACTGTGTACAGTGTTCTCTTGATTCTGCTCACCCTCACTCAGCATCAGTTCATGTAGGTCTTTCAAGACTTCTGAAATCAGCCTGCTCATCAGTTCTTACAGAACAATAATATTCCTTTTTCATTCATATAATCATAACTTAATTCAGCCATTCCCGAAATGATGGGCATCCATTCAGTTTCTAGTTCTTTGTCACTACAAAAAGGGTTCCTATAAACATTTTTGCCCATGTAGGTGCTTTCCCCTCCTTTATGATTTCTTTGAGGTACAGATCCAGTAGTGAGAAATATAGATCAAAGAGCAAGCATAGTTTTATAGTTATTTGGACTTAGTTCCAAATTGCTCTTCAGAATGTGGGATCATTCAACAACCTCATAAGCAATGCATTAGTGTCCAAGTTTTCCCACACCCCCTCCAATAGTTATTATTATTTTTATCTCTTTTGTCATCCCCCTCTTTCTTATCCCTTTTCCCTTCTAATTCTGCCCTCCCTTCTATTAGTCTTCCTCTTGTCTTTCCCTTTTCCCCTCCTAATTTCCTGTAGGAAGAGACAAATTTCTATACCAAAGTAAGTAAGTGTATTACTCCCTTTTTGAACTCAAATTTATGAGATTAAGATTCAGTGCTCAGCCCCCGCCCTTCTTTCCTTCTACAGTACTGTACAATCTTTTATGCCTTCCCACTTTACCTCCTTTTTTGTCTTTTTTCAGTACAAAAACTTTTCCACCCCTAATTTCTTTTTAACATCATCACATTATAGTCAACTTATACCTACACCATCTGTATATGTATGTCTTTTCTAACTGCCCTGACAAAGGTGCAGTTCTCAACAGTTATAAGTATCATCTTCTATATAGGCATGTAAACATTTTAACCTTTAAAAACCATAGGGTTTTTTTCTTCCCTCTTTCCCTTTTTGTGCTTCTCAAGTCTTTATTTAAAGATCAATTTTTCCCTTCAATGGTGCAACAATGGAATAGATGTAATACACAAATCGCCATAATCAGTTATATCATACCCAGCTTTTGGGATAAGAACTCACTATTTGGCAAAAACAGCTGGGAAAACCGGAAAACAATAGGACACAAACTAGGTATAGATCAACATCTCCCACCATTTACCAAGATACGTTCAAAATATGTGCCTTAATATTGAAAAAGGCAGATATTAATAAATGAGTATTATATTTGCTTTTTTGTTCATTTCTCTCCCTCATTTGGAGTGTAATCTTGTGATCTTTTTCATTCACTCTATTTTCTGTTAGTCTACTGCCTACTTTGGCAGTAGTTATCCCTTGCTGAATTCCATTGAATAAACATGTATTATGCATCTATTATGTACAAGAAAATACTGTTCTAAGCATTGGAAAAAATAAAATATAAAAAAGAGTCACTGATCTCAAGAAGCTTATATTATACTTGAAAGACTGGGCAAGGGGAGTTGGAAATCAACATTATATAGATAAGTACATATAAAATAATATAGAAAGCTGGAGTTCAAACCTGGACTCTTGTGGGCCTAGTTTTCTCATCTGCTAAAATGAGGCAATTGGATTTAGGCAGGAAAGGAGTTTGTCATGAAACTAGGTCTCCACCTTAATGTGTACCCTGCCTTAGACACTAGGTATACGGGCAAGGCATTGAACCTCATAGTTTATCTCAGTTTCTTCATCTGTAAAATGGAAATAATAATAGCATCTCCTTCTAGAGCTTTATAAGTGTGCACTGTGGTTTTTGTTGTAGTTATTATTTGATATATAAGATTCTTCTAGCTCTAGTAACTCATAAATATAGTCATCCAAATCATATAATATTTCTAAATAAAGAAAAAAGTTCAATTCTTTTTGCATTAAAGTGAGCATATCATCAGCATATCATCTCAGGTGCAAAAGAGATGAGTTTATATCTGTCTATTTTGTTTTTGTCTCCTGCACTCTCTTAATGATTGTTTCCTTTTGGAAATTGTAGAGAATCTTTCTGCCAGCTTAAAATTTGTACTCTAGCATATCTTTAAGAATATAAAGTCATTGAAAATTGAGATTATTTCATTTTTTGTATGTGTATCCCCATGGTCATGTTCATGACAGAGTAGATGTTTCATAAATGTTTGTTCATTAATTGATTGAACTATGATAACAGAAATGTTTATTAATATACATGTTTTCTTTACTTGTAAATATGCCCCTTTAGATAGGGTTGGAGAGGATGTGCTCAAGGACTGGGAGATTTATGATAGTGTTACTGTAATAACATGCTACTAAATTCCAGGCTCACTTTCTTCTGGGATAGACTTTGCCTGGGATATACACATATTGGATTGACTTTATAAAGAATTCCTCCATTTAAGCTCATAATTAAGCAAATCTTCTTGATAATAGCACTAACATTTATGGACAGTACATATCTACTATTAAAACTACTTTACTAATTGATAAGCATAATTGTCAGGAAGGAAACAAAAACACTTCTCTTTTGTAATCTAATTCTAAGTTAATAATGTCTAACCCAAAGTAATTTAGAAAGGTAAGAACTAAAATTACTAGTACTTTTATTTTTATGGGAAAACATAAATTGAAACATTAATTATTAAAACCATAGTTTTCAAATGTTACAAAATCCCATGTGATACTAATAATTTAAAATATGTTTTAAAAACTATTTGGAAGTTCATTTTCCTTAGTTCCTTTTTTATGTAATTATGAATGTCATTTAAAACAAAGAACATATTAAACATTAAATTAAATTTACATCTTAATTAATGTTTTTATATATCTTTAAAGGGTTCTAATCAATATGCTCTTATTTCTTACTTCCTATACATATTTTCATATATTGACAAACTTGTCATTTTCATTAGCTATATAGTATTTCATCAATTAACATGCCATAATTTAATTGAACGAGAGTTCATTTTTAGAACCACCTAGTTTTCTTCTAACTATTGCAAATTACTTAAATTTATCAATGCTTATATATTGGTCAGTAAATGTTAAATTATTCTTTATAACAAATTAGATTTCATTTGGAATCAGGTAATGATGAAGTACAGCAGGAGGTTAGTCAAAGAAATACAGAACATTATTACAGTAGCAGATAGAATGCTAGACTTGGAGTCAGGAACATCTAAGTTTGAATACCATCTCAATTACTTTTAGTAACTATATGACTGTGGGCAAGGCCCTTATCCTCTTAGCTTCGGTTTCCTTATCTGTAAAATGAATATAATAATAGAACCTACTTAGTAGGTAAATAAGATAATATATGTAAAATACTTTGCAGATTGTAAAGCACTTTATAAATTTCAGCTATTCTTATTAGCCAGGCAATAAGCATTTATTAAGTGCCTATTATGTGTCAGGTGCTGTATACTAAGCAGTGAGGACACAGAATGATAAAAACTGTCATATTCTTAAGGAGCTAACATTCTAATGTGGAAAGACAACATTCAAACAATTGTATATGCAAGTTATAGATAGAGTAAGTTGGAGATATTAATGGTATTACTATTTACCAAGATCCCACAACTGTGGTTCTCAAACTTTTGTTCTCAGTATCTTCATATTGTTAAAAAACTATTGAGGATCTTTTCAAAGAGTTTTTGTTTACATGGGTTATATTTATAGTTATTTACTATATTAGAAATAAAAAATGATTTTGAATTTGTAGACCCTCTGAAAGGGTTTCAGAGATCCCAACAATTCTTTGGACTACACTTTGAGGACCACTGTTCCACAAGATAAAAATGAAGCTCAACTCTTGTTACCTTCTTTTTTCTTTACTAAAGTATATTCCTTAAAAAAAAAATGATTGGGAAAGCTTGAGCTTGAGTTATTTTTCTCTTTTTCTCATCTAATTAAATTAAAGAAAATGGAATTAAGTACAGAGAAAACACCTGAGAATCATTTAAAAAATTTAAAATCAGTGGCATTTAAAAAATCTTAAGTTTTCTAGTATTCTGTTTCCCTTTCTATTTTTTTAAAAGAATAATAATAGCTCTTGTGCCCCATGCTCAGAATTTGCCATCTCATAGAATGCATTTATCTTTCTATTGTATATAATAAAAATACTTATGTAAAATTATTTTTATGTCACTTATGTAAAATATATGTATGTGCAATAATATTTAGTTCTCTGTCGACATGAGTATATTCAATTTTATTATAAGGACTTAGATGAAAAGAACTAAATTTGTAACTTGCTTTGTACAATGTCTGGCAAAATTGATGTCCCATCCCAAATACTTTGTATATATTCATTTGTGTAGATGTTGTTGCCACGTAGTAGATCATAAACTCTGTGAGGGCAAAGATTGTTTCATTTTTGTCCATCATCAGCACCTAGTGTCATGCTTGGCCATTGGGCCAAAGATCCATGGTAAATCTCAACTACTCAGTGCTGTTGGAGCCACACTGATTATTGATGAGGACATAATTCTGGAGAGAGAGAAGCTGAACCACTTCCATAATGTTCTCAACACACCATGATCAATCTATGCAGAATCCGCTGACTATGACTCAGGTCATTTATCCCTCTCTAGCCAAGTTTCCAACTGAAGAAGTTTTGAGTACCATTAGGAGCCTCTCCTGTGGCAAACTGCCTGGTACTGATTTTATTCTAGCAGAAATTTACCCGCCTGGTGGAGAGGCTACTGCTTAGACAAAAGCTGACAAATTTTTGAATTTTATGGCAAGAGAAATTCAAGATGCCTCCATTTTACATCTCTGTAAAGGAAAAAGAAAAAGGAAAACCTATGATGATCACAGGGAGGTTTCTCTCTTAGTCACTGACAGCAAGATTCTGGCTAGAGTCCTACTTAACAGGCTTATACTTCACCTGGAAGATGGTCATATACTAGAGTCAGAATTAAGGAGTAGTCAGTCTGTTTGTTGCCCAAAAACTTGCTTGTGGAAGATTGTGACAAAATTTCGTTGCCCAAAGAAGTTGATCATTATTGTACATTAATTTCATGATGCCATGATTACTTGGGGAATAATGGATGGAGGAGGTAGAATCAGGATGGGCAGGAACTTGCCTAAGCTTCCCCCAAACTGCTTCACATTCCTTTAAATAATGACTCTAAACAAATTTTAGAGCATCAGAACCCCCAATAAGACAGAGTAGATAATTTTCTAGCTCAAGGCAACTTCAGCAGAAAAGATAACTGGCAACAGGATGGGATTCCAGTGTCAATTATAGTGAAGGACTGTACCAACACAGCCCTGGCTCCAGCTCCATCGCAGAGAAGAAAGCTTGTGGTCAGGTCCATTAAAAGGATTTCTGGAAACAGCTGCATAAATAGCTACCCTGAAGCTTGGGGACAGTGCACTTTTCACCCTGGAAACAGAGCCCTACTTTAATAGAGTTAAAAGCCAAGTAATGGGCTAGGAAAATGAGCAAACAACAATAGTTTCTGACCACTGAAAGTTACTGTGGTAACAAGGAAGATCAAAACACACATTCAGAAGGTAACAGTGTCAACACTCCTACATCCAAAACTTCCAAGAAAAATAAGAATTGGTCTCAGCCTATGGAAGACCTCAAAAGAGAGATAGAAATAAAATTAGAAAAAGAGAACGGTGAAAAAGGAAATGCAAAAAGCTAAGGAGAATATCTTTTAAAAAGCAAAATTGGCCACAAATACTCACTGAGGAAAGTAAGTCCTTAAAAGTTATAATTGATCAAATGGAAGCTAATGACTATGAGAAATCATGATACAATAAAGCAAAACTGAAGGAACAAATTAAAAAATAGAAAAAATTTGAAATATCTCATTGGAAAAAGAACTCATCTGAAAAATAGATTTGGGAGAGATTATTTTAAAATAGTCTACCTGAAAGTCATGATCAAAAAAAATGGACATTATCTTTCAAGAAATTATCAAGGAAAACTGCCCTGATATTCTAGAACCACAGGGCAAAATAGAAATTGAAAGAAGCTGCTGATTACCTCCTAAAAAAGATCCTTGAATGAAAACTCCCAGATATATTATAGCCAAATTCTGGAATTCCTTAAGTCAAGGAGAAAATATTGAAAGCATGCAGAAAGAAACATTTCTAGTGGAACCACAATCAGGATAACACAAGATGTAACAACTTCTATATTAAAGGACCAGAGGGCTTGAAATATTCCAGAGAGCAAAGGAGCTAGGATTACAATCAAGAATCACCTACCCAGCAAAACTGAGTGTAAACCTTCAAGGGAAAAAGGTAGATATTCAGTGAAATAGAGGACTCAAGCATTCATAATGTAGACCAGAGCTGAATGGAAAAATTGATTTTCAAATACAGGACTCAGGAAGGCATAAGGAGATAACAGGAAAGGGATATCATAAAGAACTTAATAAGGTTTATCTGTTTACATTCCTATATGTGAGCATAATACTTGTAATTCTTTAGAACCTTCTCATTATTATGGCAGTTTGAAGGAACACACACACCACCACACATACCAATTTTTCTGACTACTTTGTAGAATTTGATACTCTTAACCACCTTTGTTGTTTTTCTTTCTCTGACACTTCATTTTCATGATTTTCTATGTGTCTCAACTTTCTTTTTTTTCCTTAAAAGCTAATGTCTCTGTTTTGGTTCATCTAGTATAAATATTCCCAGAATCTATTTTTTCCTCTTTCTATCCTTCTACCTTAGTAATATCTATTATTATGGCTTCCATCATTAATTTTATGTAATTTAAGTTTATATTTTTATCTATGTAGACCTTCATTTCCAACAATCTGACATCTCTATACAGGTATTCTCTAAATCACATGCCTACACTTGAACTTTTCGTTCTTCAAAAATTTATTTTTTAAATTCCCTATTTTCCTATCAGTACTAGCACTTATCCACCTTTGCACCTTTGCATTAAGCTTGGTGTCATCTTTGTGTCCTCCTTTTCCCTTTTATCTTCTTAGCTAATCCAAGTTTTCTAGTTTTTTATCTTCTCAGCATTTTTTACTCTAGATCTTCTTTTCTCTTACAACTGCCAAACCCATATTTCACTCCTTTATTAGTTGTCACTTGAATTATTCTAACATCATCTCTTTACAGTAGAGTCTTCCTACTTCCAAGTCTTGTCTCTAACCTCTCCTTTATATGTAACTATGTACACATGCATGTAAACTATATACATAACAACACAAAGTACATGGTATATATATATAGACATATAAAGACATTCTTATATCATTTATCTGCTAAAAACCTATGACTTTTTTTCCCCCTGAGGCAATTGGGGTTGAGTGACTTGCCCAGGGTCACATAGCTAGGAGGTGTTAAGATTTGAACTCAGTTCCTCCTGATAACAGGGTTGGTGCTCTGTCCACTGCACCACCTAGCTGTTCCTCTATGGCATAGTTTCAATTCCTAGTTATTAGTCTGCATTCAAGACTGTCTTGTGCTAGCTTGCCTTTCTAGATTTATTCTCTGCTCTTGGCTGTCTATACTGTTTGGGATCATTGAGGCCTGTGCTTACTGCTCCTGAACAATGCCTCTGGGGCCTCTTGTTTGTTCTGACTCAGTCTAGTTCTCTGATAGTTTGATACATTCAAACAGTTAACAAAAAGAACTTTATTTAGCCTTAGAAGGGAATTATATTGAAAAAGCAGACTTGATTCAGCTGAGCAAAACAGTATAATATGAGAATCTACCAAACAACTATTGGAACCTTCTTTGGCTTCTTGTAATTAACTGTTTTGTACTTTTTGTATTCAGACTGCATGTCAGTGACACTGATAGTCTTCTGAGCCAACTAAATCTCAATACCTTTTAAGAAAACATTAGTCTAGCTTGCATGGGTATAGGAATTAAGATATTTGCTCCTACCACAATGTTGAATGAGTTTTTTGGTTAAATTCATTAACTATTTAAGAAATTTCAAATTTTTTTGATAACTTAATTTGATAGTGACATAGGAAGGTATATTTGGTTTTTTTCAGGCTGCTGAAAATGTAATCCTCTTCCCCACTCCCTCCTCTAGCTGGCAGGTAGTCCAATACATGTTAAATCCAATATATGTAAATCCAATACAATCCATAATTGTATAGTTATCTTGATGCACAAGAAAAATCAGATCAAGAAGGAAGAAAAAGAAAAACTAAGAAAACAAAATGCAAGCAAACAGCAACAGAGAGAGTGAGAATGCTATGTTGTGTTGCCCACTCAGTTTCCACTGTCCTCTCTCTGGGTATAGATGGCTCTCTTCATCACTGAACAAGTGGAACTAGTTTGACTCATCTCATTGTTGAAGAGAATCGTGTCTGTCAGAATTGATCGTCATATAGTCTTGTTGTTTGCCGCGTATAATGATCTCCTGGTTCTACTCATTTCACTTAGCATTATTTTATGTAGGTCTCGCCAAGCCTCTCTGAAATCATCCTGTTAGTCCTTTCTTACAGAACAATAGTATTCCATAGCATTCACATACCATAATTTATTCAGCCATTCTCCAATTGATGGGCATACACTCAGTTTCCAGTTTCTTGCCACTACAAAGAGAGTTACCACGAACATTTTTGCATATGCAGGTCCCTTTTCTTCCTTTAAGATCTCTTTGGGATATAGGCCCAGTAATAACATGCTGTTCCAAACTGCTCTCCGGAATGGGTGGATTTGTTCACAGTTCCACCAACAATGAATCAGTGTCCCAGTTTTCCAATATCACCTCCAACATTGGTCATTATTGTTTCCTATCATCTTAGCCAATCTTATAGGTGTGTAGTGATATCTCAGAGTTGTCTTAATTTGCATTTCTCTGATCAATAGTAATTTGGAGCATCTTTTCATGTGACTAGAAATAGCTTCAATTTCTTCATCTGAAAATTGTCTGTTCATATTCTTTGACCATTTATCAATTTGAAAATGGCTTGAACTATTACAAATTAATGTCAATTCTCTATATATTTTAGAAATGAGGCCTTTATCAGATCCTTTGAATGTAAAAAAATGTTTTCCCAGTTTATTGCTTCCCTTTTAACTTGTCTGCATTAGTTTTGTTTGTACAGAAACTTTTAAACTTAATATAATCAAAGTTATCTATTTTGTGATCAATAATGATCTCTAGTTCTTCTTTGGTCACAAATTCCCTCCTCCTCCACAGGTCTGAGAGGTAAACTATCCTATATTCTTCTAATTTATTTATAATCTCATTCTTTATGCCTAGATTATGAACCTATTTTGACCTTATCTTGGAGTATGGTGTTAAGTGTGGGTCCATGCCTAGTTTCTGCCAAACTAAATTCCAATTTTTCCAGCAGTTTTTGAAAAACAGTGAATTCTTATCCCAAAAGCTGGGGTCTTTGGGTTTGTCAAACATTAGATTATTGAAGTTATTGACTATTTTGTCCTGTGAATCTAACCTATTCTACTGATCAGCCAGTCTATTTCTTAGTCAGTACCAAATGGTTTTGATGACTGCTGCTTTATAGTATAGTTTTAGATCTGGTACAGCTAGGCCACCTTCATTTGCTTTTCTCTTCATTAATTCCTTTGAAATTCTTGACCTTTTGTTCTTCCAGATGAATTTTGTTATTTTTTCTAGGTCAGTAAAATAGTTTTTTGGGAGTTTGATTGGTATAGCACTAAATAAATAGATTAGTTTAGGGAGTATTGTCATCTTTGCTATATTTGCTCAACCTACCCAAGACCACTTGATATTTTTCCAATTGGTTAGATCTGACTTTATTTGTGTGAAAAGTGTTTTGTAGTTTTGTTTATATAGTAACTGGCTTTCCCTTGGCAGATAGATTCCCAAATATTTTATACTATCAACAATTATCTTAAAGGGAATTTCTCTTTGTATCTCTTGTTGTTGGATTTTGTTAATGATGTATAAGAATGCTGATGATTTATGTGGATGTATTTTGTATCCTGCAACTTTGCTAAAGTTGTGAATTATTTCTCATAGCTTTTTAGTTGATTCTCTGGCGTTCTCTAAGTATACCATCATATCATCTGCAAAGAGTGATAATTTGGTGTCCTCATTACTTACTCTAATTCCTTTAATCTCTTTTTCTTCTCTTCTTGCCAAAGCTAGCATTTATAAAACAATATTTCTAATACAATACAATTAATGGTGATAGTGGGCAACCTTGTTTTGCCCCGATCTTACTGGGAATGGTTCCAGTTTATCCCTATTACATATGATGCTTGCTGATGCTACTGACTATTTAAGGAAAAGTCCTTTTATTCCTATACTTTCTAGTGGTTTTAATAGGAATGGGTATTGGATTTTATCAAATGCTTTTTCTGCCTCCATTGAGATAATCATTTGTTTTTTTTGTCAATTTGGTTATTGGTATAGTCAATTATGCTAATAGTTTTCCTAATATTGAACCAGCCTTGCATTCCTGCAAGTAAATCCTACTTGGTTGTGGTGTATTGTCCTGGGGATAATTTTTTGTAGTCTCTTGGCTAATATTTTATTTAAGATTTTTGCATCAATATTCATTAAGGAGATTGGTCTTTCTGTTTTCATCCTACCTGGTTTAGGTATCAATACCATGTTTGTGACATAAAAGGAATTTGATAGGAGTCCTTCATTCACTATTTTTTCAAATAGTTTATATAGTATTGGAGTTCATTGTTCTTTAAATGTTTGGTAGAATTCATATGTAAGTCCATCTGGTCCTGGGGATTTTTTCTTAAGAAGCTGATTGATTGCTTGTTCTATTTCTTTTTCTAAAATAGGATTATTTAAGTAATTTATTTCCTCTTTTGTTAATCTGGGCAATTTATTTTTGTAGGTATTCCTACATTTCACTTACGTTATCAAATTTATTGGTATAAAGTTGGGTAAAGTAACTCCTAATTATTTCTCTAATTTCCTTTTCATTTGGTGGATACGTCTCTCTTTTCATTTCTGAGATAACAATTTGATTTTCCTCTTTCTTTCGTCTAATCAAATTAACTAAATTTTTTTGTTGGTTTTTCCATAAAACCAACTCTTAGTTTTATTTTTTGATTCAATAGTTTTTTTTACTTTCAATTTTATTGATCTACCCTTTCATTTTTAGAATTTCAAATTTGGTATTTGTTGGGGGGGGGGGAGAGGGTTTAATTTGTTCTTTTTCCAGCTTTTTTAGTTGCAAGCCCAATTCATTGATCTTCTTTTTCTCTATTTTATGCAAATAAGTGTCTAAAGATATAAAATTTACCCTTATTACCTCTTTGGCTGTATCCCACAAATTTTGGCATATTGTCTCATTATTGTCATTCTCTTGGATGAAATTATTGATTGTGTCTATGATTGGCTGTTTCACCTATTCATTCTTTAGAATGAGATTATTTGGTTTTCAATTACTTTTTCTTCTATTTTCTCATGGCCTTTTATTGAATATAATTTTTATTGTATTGTGATAGGAAAAAAATGCATTTACTATTTCTGCCTTTCTGCATTTGATTTTGAAGTCTTTATGTCATAATATATGGTCAATTTTTATGTAGGTTCCATGAGCTGCTGAAAAGAAAGTGTACTCCTTTCTTTCTCCCTTCAATTTTCTCAAAAAATCTATCATACCTAGCTTTTCTAATATTGTATTTACCTCTTTAACTTCTTTCTTATTTATTTTGTGGTTTGATTTATCTAGTTCTGAGAAAGCAAGACTGAAATTTTTCACTAGTATAGTTTTGCTATCTGTTTCTTCTTGCAATTCTCTTAACTTCTCATTTAGGAATTTAGATGCTACACAACTTGATGCATATATATTTAATATTGATATTGCTTTATTATCTATGGTACCCTTTGGCAAGATATAATTTCTTTTCTTTTCTTTTTTAATTAGATCAATTTTTGCTTTTGCTGGATCTGAGGTCAGGATGGCTACCCCTGCTTTTTTTATTTCACCTGAAGCATAATAATAGATTCTGCTCCAGCCTTTTACTTTTACTCTTTATCTATCACTCTGCTTTAAATATGTTTCTTATAAACAACATATTGTAGGATTCTGGCTTTTAATCCAGTCTGCTATCTGCTTAAGCTTTATGGGAGAGTTTACCCCATTCACATTTACAGTTAAAACTACTAATTCTGTATTTTCTGCCATCTTATTAATCCCAAATCATAATTTCCTCTTTCCTTTTCCTCTTTCCCTCCTCCCCAGTATTTTACTTATGAGCACTACTTGCCTTAAGCAATCCTCCCCCTTTAGAGAACCTCTCCCTTTCTTATACTTTTCCCCTACTATTTCTGTTTTCCCTTCTATTAGCCTACCTCATCCCTTTTCTCCTTTCTCTTCCCACTTTTCTATAGGATGAGAGAAGTTTCTTAGTGAAACCAAATATATTTAATATTCTTTCTTTGAACCGAATCTGATAAGAGTAAGATTCACACAATAATCATCACCCTCCTTTCTTTCCCTCAATTATAATAGATTTTCTTTGCCTCTTCCTGAGATGTAATTTCCCTCATTATACCTCCACTTTCCCCTTTTTTTCTGTTACAATCCCCTTTCCACCTTTAGTTTCTTTTTTTACATTATATTATATTATAATATTAATATATTAATATTGTATTTATATTATAATAATATAATATATTATTATAATATTATATAATAATATATTATATTATATAATATAAAATATGTAATATTTTATATTATAAATTATTTTATATTATATAATTATATTATATTATTTATATTATATATTATAAAATCAGATGTACTCTTCCATAACAAAAATACAGTTCTCAAGAGTTTTTTTTTCTTTTTATCTTTTTATGCTTCTCTTGACTTCTATATTTGGAAGTTAACTTTTTTGTTTAGCTTTAGTCTTTTCATCAAAAATAAACGGAATTCACCAGTTTCGTTGAATGTTCATCTTTTTCCCTGAAAGAAAATGCTCTGTTTAACAGGGTAATTTATTCTTGGCTGCATTCCAAGTTCCTTTGTTCTTTGGAATATCAGATTCCAGACCCTTTGATCCTTTAAAGTGGAAGCTGCTAGGTCCTGAGTAATCCTTATTGTGGCTCTTTGGTATTTGAATTGTTTCTTTCTGGATGCATGTAATATTTTTTCCTTGATCTGATAGTTCTGAAATTTAGCCATGATATTTCTTGGGGTCTTAATTTTGGGATCTCTTTCAGGAGTTGTTCAGTGATCCATTAATCCTTAGATTGCCTCTCCTAGATCTATTTTCCAGGTCGGTTCTTTTCCCAATTAGGTGTTTTTACATTTTTTTCTATTTTTTCATTTTTTTGGTTTTGCTTGACTGATTCTTCTTGTCTCATTGAGTCATTTATTTCCGTTTGTTCAATTCTGAATTTTCATGAATTATTTTCTTCATTTACTTATTTACTTCTTTTTGTATTTGTCCAATTGAATTTTTCAATGCGTTGTTCCATTTCAAAAATTCTGTTTTTTAAGGAGTTATTTTCTTTTTCATTTCACAAATTCTGTTTTTAAGTAGTTATTTTCTTTTTCTTTTTCACAAATTCTGTTTTTCTGAGAGTTCCTTTTTCCATTTTATCAAATCAATCTTTTTATAAGTTATATGCCTTTTCCAAACCCTCTTGAAAAGTTTTCATTTCCTTTCCACATTTTTCTTCTAACTCTCTTTGAAGATACTTTTTAATTTCTTCTACAAGAGCCTTGTGGGGACCACACCCCCTTATATCACCTTTTGGGGCTTCATCTGGAAACAATCTGCCTTTAGTCTCCTCAGGATTTGATATCTGTTCTTCTCTTTCACCATAAAAGCTGTCTATTGTCAAGAGTTTTCTTTACTTTTTTACTAAATTTTTTTTTTTAAGTTAATGTCTGCTTTTAGGGCAGGGAAGGTTTTCCAAGTTTCCTCTCTAAGTGGCAACTTCCTCTTTAAGCAGCTGCGGCTGTGCTGGGTCAGTGCTGATTTATTCCTGGTGCTGGGTGAGCGTGGCCAGTTCCTCTGAGTTTCTGGTGTTTCAGGGTTCACTGTTGATCTTTTTGTTTGTGTTGGATGTTTTATAACTTCTCTGCTAATCTACTGGCTTGCAACCAGGGCAGAGTGGCCAACACTGCTATAAATTCCTGTAGATTCCTCCTTGTAGATTTTCTGCCATGCAGAATGTACACCACCTTGTAGAGTCTATACCACCCCAGGACTCTGCACTGTCTGTGCTGAAGTTTGTACTCAGCTGTTTGTACTTAGCTGTCACGCTCCCATTTCCAATTGAAACAGATCTTTTCTGGTGATCTTTGAAATTATCTTCTGCTGGTAATTTGTTACACTCCCAGTATTTGTGGGTTCTGCTGGTGTAGAGCTAATTCAGAGGCTGGATTTGCTAATTAATAAGAGATTTGTAGAAGGTCAGAAAGAAACGTGTGTTCTCTCTATCATGTTGGCTCTGCCCCCGGAAGTCCTCCTACAATTCATTTTCTAGATGTTTAGAACCATTGATGTTAATCTATTAAGTATTTTTTTCTTTGTCTTCTCTAGGTCCAATGAAATTAGCTTTGTCTATTGAAGCTAAGGCATGGAAGATGTTACTCTGTCGATACTTGAATGAAGAATACAAAAAGAAAATGACTGACATGATAACATTTATAAATGAATACTTAAAAAAATTATCTAGGCCCATTCGTGACTTAGATGATGTCAGATTTGCAATGGAAGCCTTGGCCAATATACGTGATAATGAAATACAAATGGACATGACATTAGGACCTATTGAAGTAAGAAATTTAAATTTTTGAAATAATATTTTGAAAGTAGAGGTATTTTTCTTGAAAGCTATAAACTAACACTAGCATCATCTTACACAAGGGCACTGAACCTCAACTCCCCTGTGAAGATTAGAAGTAGACAATTTCAGAATAACTACTAGATGGCAAGCTTTATCTTAACCTTTAAAGCTGATGCCAGGGATTGCTCCACTTCAAGAGCAGCCCTTGCTATGGTATTTTCCCAGCAGCAATAGTTACCTGATTACTAGTCTTCTTGCTTTTGTATGGTCAGTTGCTCTTACCTAAGTCATTCTACATTTCTTCACCATAAGCATGGACTTAGATAGCTAATTTGTGTTTTCCCACGGGGTGAGAGAATATTTATCCATAGGTGCTATTGTAACAATTTTTCATCTTTGTTTCCTTTTATTAATTTTTATTAATTGGGGTGTAGAGAGATTAGGGCCTTTTCTCCCCATTAGGAGCTCATTAAGTTGATTGAAACCTCTCCCATAGATATTAAAATTTTCTTAAGGCCTCAAACATTCCTCAGATAAAAAGCTAAAATAATAGAGTCTGGTTTTCCCAAGTAATTTGACTTGAATTAGGATTTATCTGTTCATGATTCACATGTAAATATTCTCTCTTAAACAGTCTATTGTGAACTCTCAATGTAATTTAATCTGTAAAATGATTCAGTTTACCCAAAGAGTTTATTTAACTATATTTGTTTCCTTAGAGCAGGAGTCTTCAAACTATGGCCCGCGGGCCAGATGCAGTAGCTGAGGACATTTATCTCCCTCACCCAAGGCTATGAAGTTTCTTTATTTAAAGGCCCACAAAACAATTTTTTTGTTTTTATTATAGTCCATCCCTCCAACAGTCTGAGGGACAGTGAATTGGCCGCCTATTTAAAAAGTTTGAGGACCCCTGCCTTAGAGGATGTATCAAATTATGATTCTGCTTAACTATATTTGTTTAACTTTTTATGATAATTGAAGGAAATGGTGAAAGCTGTCTTTTTTTTTAATAGTCTAAAAGAAATATACAAGATTGCAATATGTAAAAGAATTCTATGTCAGTCACTGACATAATTCTGTCTATTAAAAAAATCTCTACGATAGAATCCTAATTTTTGTTCAGGATTATTTTTCTACCTTTTGAACCTGTACTTAAGCATAATAAAAGAAGGGTTTTTTAGCTCTAATTTTTGCACTGTGGTAGATTTTATTTTGTCAGCAGTTAATTTACTACACAAACTCAAAGGAAATATTTGTCCCATAACATTATTCATACATGACAAGAAAAGCTCATTTTCTTAGGATTTTTTGGAATACCTTTTTGGCTTCCTTTAGCACAGGGCCATAGTTTTTCACATCTTTTTCAATATTTTTGTAAATATCTTAGAAATGAAAATTTTTCCTTCTTGTTCTAGGAAGCTTATACCATTTTAAATAGATTTGAAGTTGAGGTAACAAAAGAAGAATCTGAAGCAGTTGATACACTAAGATACTCATTTAATAAATTACAAAGCAAAGCTGTAAGTACAGATTTAATTATATCTTTTTTTGCTTATCATTAGACATGACCATGTATTACACTGTTTTGTTAAATATTAACTATTTAAAATTTGGTAGAAGTTCCTATCTTACAGGTCAATTACATTAAAATGAATTTTCAGAGGAGTGTATATGTTGTTGTTGTTTTTTTTTTTTTTTTTTTTTGCTTGCACTAGAATTTTGTGGCATTGATTTATAAGGGCCGTGTTAGACTGTTAAAATACTCAGTGAGTTCAGAATTTTAAAAATAAATTGCTAAGATTACTAACTTCAGAAGAAGGAAGAAAAAAGAGTTTATTTAAAAAGGCAGAATTCTTTGGCTCCTATTTTGTTTACATCTTTTCTATAATCTTCTTAAAATCCTATTCCAGTGCCTTTTCCTTCCCCTTCCTTTTTTCCTTCCCTCCTTCTCTCCTTTACCTCCTTTATTCCTTCCTTTATCCCTGTCTCTCTATCTCTCTGTGTGTCTGTGTCACTTTCTGAATTGAGCTCATTTGCCCCTCCTCAGGCAACATGATCCCTCCTGGGAATGACACCTAATGGAATTCAGTTCCATTGCAGCTCAGATTTTCATGCACAGTCCTTAAGCAATGGCCTCCCTAGCATATGCTATCACAACTAGTTTCAATATTTCATTTTAGCATCAGAAGGCTAAGGTAGTGGAATGGAAGCTCTAAAAACTTCTGCCATGCTGAAAAACCTTTGAAGACAGCTTCAGAAATAGATTGAATCTCACTTTTAAGGATTAATAATGGACAGGAATTTTAAAAAGGGGATGGTTGGTTACCTAATAAAGAAAGTTTTGTCCAAGCCAATGCACAAAACAATGATAAAAAATGTAAATTGTTTTCAATCCTCTGTGGCCTCTTTTACTTTGTCAATGACAGTGACATATAGTGGCAGGAATTGGGCAGAAGCGATAAGAATTTTATGGTATTAGGCTCCCCCAAAATTTCAGTTTGGCAAATGACAAATTCTTGATTAATGACAAGTAGACTTATTGCCAAAGAAATTGAATCATATAAAATCTTTCCTTTAATTTTTTTTAACTAGTATTTAATTTTTTTCTAATTACATGTTAAGAAAAATTTTAGCATTCATTTTTATAAGAATCTTAGTTCCAGATTTTTCCCTCTCACCTTGTCTTCCTTCTTTCCCTTCTTCCAAGGATGGTAGGCAGTTTAAAATAGTTTATATGTGTGCTATCAAGTAAAATATATTTCCATATTAGTCACAGTTGTGACACAGAAAGAAGAATCAAATACAAAGAAAAAAGACCTAAAGTAAGCAAAAAAAAAAATGCTTTGATCTACATTCAGAGCCCACCAGTTCTTTATCTGATTATGGATGATATTGTTCTCCATGAGTCATTTGTACTTGGATCATTGTATAGTTGACAAGGACTTAAGTCAATCATAGTTGATCATCATACAGTGTTGCTGACGCTGTGTACACTGTTTTCTGGTTTTACTCATTTTATTTCTCATTGGTTCATAGAAGTGTTTCTAAGTTTTTTTCTGAAATTTGCTTGTTCATCATTTTTTACTACACAATAGTATTTGATTACATTCACAATAATTACCACAGCTTGTTTTGCCATTCCTCATTTGATGGACATTCTGTCAATTTCCCAATGTTTTGCCATTGCAAAAAGAACTGTTATAAGTATTTTTTCCATATAGGTTCTTTCCCCTTTTTATTATCCCTTTGTGATACAAATCTAGTGGATTTGCTGGATCAAAGGATATACCCAGTTTGATTGCTCCTTTGGACATAGTTCCAAATTGCTCTCCAAAATGGTTGGATCAGTTCACAACCTCACCAACAGTACATTAGTGTCTCAGTTTTCCCTCATCTCCTAATATTTATCACTTTTTTTTTGTCTTATTGGCCAATTTGATAGGTGTAAGGTAGTACCTCAAAATTGCTTTAATTTGCATTTTAATTAATAATGATTTATAATATTTTTAATATGACTAGAAATTACTTTAATTTTATTGTCTGAAAATTGTTCATATCCTTTGATCATTTATCAATTGGGGAATGGCTTGTATGCTTATAAATTTGACCCAGTTTTCTATATGCTTGAGAAATGAGGCCTTTATCAGAGACACTTACTAAAAAGATTGTTTTCCAGCTTTGTGCTTTTCTTTTTATCTTGGTTATATTGTTTTTGTTTGTACAAAACCTTTTTGATTTAATATTATCAAAATTATCTAATTTGCATTTGGTAATGTTCTCTTTCTCATTTGGTCATGGATTCTTCCCCTTCAGTAGATCTGACAGATTGACTATTCCTTCCTCTTTTAATTTGCTTATATCACCCTTCGTGTCTAAACCATGCACCCATTTTACCTTATATTGGTATATTGTGTGAGATGTTGCACTATATCTAGTTTGTATCTTTTTTCCCCCCAGTTTTCCCAGCAGTTTTTGTCAAATAATGAATTCTTATCCCAAAAGCTGGGGTCATACATTGCTATGGTCATTTATTAAAGTATCTTGTATACCTAATCTATTCCACTAAAACACCACTCTTTTAGCCAGTACCAGATAGTTTTGATGATTACTGCTTTTTAAATATAGTTTGAGATTTGGTATTGTTTAGTCACTATCCTTTGTATTATTTTTTATTAGTTCCCTTAATATTCTTGACCTTTGGTACTTCCAGATGAATTTTGTTATTTTTTTCTAGCTATAGTTTCTTGGTAGTTTGATTGCTATGCATAAGTAATTAAGTAAATTAATAAATAATATAAGTAAATTAATTTAAACAGAATTGCATATTTATTAAATTGGCTTGGCTTAAATTATGAACAATTGATATTTCCCCTGTTGTTTGGATCTGACTTTATTTGTGTGGAAAGTGTTTTGTAATTGTTTTAATATAGTTTCTGGATTTGTTTTGGCAAATAGACTCCTAAATGCTTTATATTGTTTACCCTCATTTTAAATGAAATTTCTCTTTCTATTTCTTCTGCTAGGCTTTGTTGGTCATATAAAGAAATACTGATGATTTATGTGGGTATATTCCATATCCTGCAACTTTTAAATTTGTTTATTATTTCAAATAATTTTAGTTGCTACTTCAGAATTTTCTTAAGTATGCCATCATATCATCTGCAGATAATGATAAATTTGTTTTTTCATTGCCTATTCTAATTTCTCCTATTATTATAACTAATATTTCTAGTACTATATTGAGTAATAGTGGTGATAATGAGCAACCTTGCTTCATCCCTGATCTTTATGGGAAGGCTTCTAGCTTATTCCCATTATTATCAATGCTTGCTGAGGCTTTTAGTTAGATATATTGTTTATCATTTTAAAGAATGCTCCCCTTTATTCCTATGCTTTGTAGTGTTATTAACAGGAATGGGTGCTGTATTTTGTCAAATAGTTGCTGTATTTTCAACATCTATGAAGATAATTATATAAAGTCTCTTGATTTTCTTATCGATATGGTTAATTATGTTAATGGTTTTCCTAATATTGAACCAATGCTGCATTCCTGGTATAAACCCTACCTTGTATATACTATATTATATGATTTTTGTGATATATTATTTTAATTGCCCTGATAGTATTCATTAGGAGAATTGGTCTATAATTTTCTTTCTTTGTTTTAGCGCTTTCTGGTTTAGATATTGGCCTCATATTTATGTCATAAAAGGAGTTTGGTGGGATTCCTTCTTTATCTATTTTTCCAAATAGTTTACAGAGTGTGTTGAAATTAATTGTTTGTTAGAATACATTCATAAACTCATCTGAGCTTGGGGATTTTTTCCTAGGAAGTTTATTAATGGCTTGTTTGGTTTCTTTTTCTATGGAGTAATTTAGGCTTTCTGTTCCCCTATCTGCTAATCTAGATTATTTACATTTTTGTAAAAACTGAATTGATATACTTAGAGAATCCTAGAGAATCAGCTAAAAACTACTAGAAACAATTAACAACTTTAGCAAAGTTTCAATATACAAAATAATTTTATACAAATAATCAGCATTTCCATGTGTTACCAACAAAGTCCAGCAGCAAAAGATACGGAGAAAAATTCTATTTAAAATAACTGTAGATAATATAAAGTATTTGGAAGTTTACCTGCCAAGACAAAATCAGGGACTTTATGAACACAATTACAAAACACTTTCCATGCAAAATCAACAATTGGAAGACTATCAAATGCTCAGGGGTAGACCAAGCTAATAAAATAAAAATTTAGTTTTACCTAAATTAATCTACTTATTCAGTATCATACCAATCAAACTGATAAGAAACTACTTTAAAGAGCTAGAAAAAAATAATAACAAAATTCATTTGGAAGAACAAAAGGTCAAGAATTTCAAGGGAATTAATTTAAAAAGGGAAATGAAGGTGGCCTAGCTATATCAGATCTAAAACTATATTATAAAGTAGCAGTCATAAAAACCATTTGGTACTGGCTAAGGAACAGAGTAGTTGATCAGTGGAACAGGTTAGATTCACAGGACAAAATAATCAATGATTATAGTAATCTAGTATTTAATAAATCCAAAGACCCCAGCTTCTAGGATAAAAACTCATTACTTGACAAAAATGGTTTGAAAAGTTGGAAAACCGTATGGTAGAAACTAAGCACTGACCAATACCTAACATCCTACGTCAAGATCAGCTTGAAATAGGTTCATGATTTAGATATAAAGAGATGCTATAAGCAAATTAGAAAAACAAAAGACAGTATCTCTCAGATCTGTAGAGAAGGAAGAAATTTGTGGCCAAAGAAGTACTAGAGAACATTATGAAATGTGAATTGGATAATTCTGATTATATTAGACTAAAAAGGTTTTATACAAACAAAACCAATGCAACCAGGATTAGAAGGGAAGCAGAAAGCTGGGGGAAAAGTTCTAATAAAGGCCTCATTTGTAAAATATATAGAGAATTGACTCAAATTTATAAGAATATAAATCATTCCTCATTTCTAAAATATATAAAGAATTAACTCAAATTTATAAGAATTCAAGCCATTCTCCAATTGATAAATGGTCAAAGGATATGAACAGACAATTTTCAGATGAAGAAATTGAAACTATTTCTAGTCATGTGAAAAGATGCTTCAAATCACTATTGATCAAAGAAATGCAAATTAAGACAACTCTGGGATACCACTACACACCTGTCAGATTGGCTAAAAAGATAATAATAAATATTGGAGGGAATGTGGGAAAACTGGGACATTGATGCATTGTTGGTGGAATTGTGAATATATCCAGCCATTCTGGAGAACAAATTGGAACTATGCTCAAAAAGCTAACAAATTGTGCATACCCTTTAACCTAGCGGTGTTACTACTGGGAGATTTTAACGAAGGGAAAGGGACCTGTATGTGTAAGAATGTTTGTGGCAGCCCTGTTTGTAGTGGCCAGAAACTGGAAACTGGGTGGATGCCCCTCAATTGGAGAATGGCTGAATAAATTGTGACACATGAATGTTATGGAATATTATTGTTTGGTAAGAAATGACCAGCAGGATGATTTCAGAGAGGCCTGGGAAGACTTACATGAATTGATGCTGAGTGAAATGAGCAGGACCAGAAGATCATTATACACGGTAACAGCAAGATGATGATCAATTTCGATGGGCATGGTTCTCTTCAACAATGAGATGAGACAGTTCCAATTGTTCAGTGATGAAGAGAGGCATATACACTCAGAGAGAGGCCCGTGGGAACTGTGTGTGAACCATAACATAGCATTTTCACGCTGATGTTTATTTGCATTTTGTTTTCCTTCTTAGTTTTTTTTCTTTCTAGATCTGATTTTTATTGTG
Organism: Antechinus flavipes; assembly: GCF_016432865.1. NCBI lineage: Eukaryota > Metazoa > Chordata > Mammalia > Dasyuromorphia > Dasyuridae > Antechinus > Antechinus flavipes. Next base: position 199,260,457 of record NC_067401.1, read on the forward strand.
CAGTAAAATAACTATATAAATATGTATACATATATTGGATTTAACATATATTGGATTAAAATATTTTAACATATTTAACATGTATTAGACTATCTGCCATCTAGGGAAGGGGTTAGGAAGAAGGAGGGCAAAATTTGTAACAAAGTTTTGCAAGGGTCAATATTGAAACATTGCCCATGCATATGTTTTGTAAATAAAAAACTTTAATAAAAAAACAAACAAAAAAGCATTTCATATATGATGAAAGAATTTTTTAAAAAACAAAGAATATAAGCCATTGTCCAATTGATAAATGGTCAAAGGATATTGACAAACAATTTTCAGATGAAGAAATTAAGACTATTTCTAGTCATATGAAAAAAATGCTCTAAATCACTATTGATCAAAGAAATGCAAATTAAGACAACTCTGGGGTACCACTACACACATTCAGATTGGCTAAGATAACAAGAAAAGATAATAATAAATGATGAAAGAATAAATGAGTTTGAGATAACTGGGACACTGATACATTGTGACTGGAGTTGTGAACTGATCCAGCTACCTTTTGATCCAACAGTACTTCTCTATTGGGCTTGTATCCCAAGGAGATCTTAAAACTTGGAAAAGGACCCATATGTGCAAAAAGGTTTGTAACAGCCCTTGATGTAGTGGTAAGGAACTAGAAATTGAGTGGATGCTCATGAGTTAGGATATGGATGAATAAATTATGATATATGAATGTAATGGAATATTAGTCTATAAGAAATGATCAGCAGAATGATTTCAGAAAGCCTGGAGAGACTTACATAAACTGATGCTAAGTGAAATGAGTAGCATGAAAAGAACATTGTACACAGAAACAGCAAGATTATGTGATGGACATGATTCTTTCTAGCAATGAGATCATTGTTGTTTTTGCTTGCTTTTTGTTTTTTCTTTTTTGATCTGATTTTTCTTGAGCAGCATAATTGGGGAAATATGTATAGAAGAGTTGTACGTGTTTAACCTATATTGGATTGCTTACTGCCAAGGGGAGAGGGTGGGGAGAAAGAGTGAAAAAATTGAAACAGAAGGTTTTTCAAGGGTAAAGGTTGAAAACTTTGCATGTATTCTGATAATAAAACGCTATTTTTTTTAATTATTGATTTCACTCAGATTTTTCACTTATTGGCATATAATTGGGCAAAATATTTTCTAATGATTGCTTTAATTTTTTTCTTTGTTAGTGAAGATTTCACACTTTTCATTTTTGATACTGAATATTTGTGGTTTTTTTCTTTTTTTAATCAAAGTAACTAATAGCTTGTGTGTCATTGCTTTTATCATAAAACCAGCTCCTAGATTTATTAGTTCAATACTTTTTGGTTAAAATAAACATATTTTTTTCCCCTGAGGCATTTGGGGTTAAGTGACTTGCCCAGAGTCACACAGCTAGGCAGTGTTAAGTGTTTGAGGTCAGATTTGAACTCAGGTCCTCCTGACTTCAGGGCTGGTGCTCTATCCACTGTGTCATCTAACTGCCCCCTGTTTGTTTAATTTTCATTTGATTTTCAGGATTTCCAATTTGGTGCTCAGTTGGGGTTTTAAAATTTGTTATTTGTTCTTTATTTTTTAAAAGTGCATGTTGAATTCATTGATCTGTTCTTTTTCCATTTTGTTTATATTATTTCATTGCTGTCATTTTAAAAATGAAATTGTTTTTATGATTTCTTCTTTTACCTACTTGTTTATAGGATTAGATTATTTAGTTTCCAATTAATTTTAATCTATCTTTCCATTTCACTTTGTTGAATATGATTTTTATTACATTATGATCTGAAAAGAATACATTTAATATTTTGACCTTTTTATATTTGATTTTGAGCTTTTTATGCCTTTTTATGTGGGCTATTTTTGTGGAAGTGCTATGTGATGCTGAGAAAAAGATATATTTCTTTATATTCCCATTTAATTTTCTCCAAAGTTTTATCATATTTAATTTTTATAGTATTCTATATATCTCCTTAGTTTCTTTTTCATTTTTTGGTTCCTGGGAGGGGAAAGTTGAGGGCCCCACTTCTCCTTTAAGAATTTGGATGGTATACCACTTGGTACATAATATGATTAATATTGATATTGCTTCATTGTCTAAGGTACCTGTTGTCAAAATATAGTTTCCTTCCTTATCTTATTTAATTGGATCTATTTATGTTTTTGCTTTGTCTAAGATCATGATTGCTATCCCTGCTTTTTTTACTTCATCTGAAGCAAAATAGATTCTGCTCTAGCCTCTTACCTTTGCTCTGTGTGTGTGTCTCTGCTTCAAGTGTGTTTTTTGTAAACAGAATATTGCACAATTTTGTTTTTTGATCCACTCTGCTATCTTATTCCATTTTGTATTAGAGTTCATCCATTCACATTCATGATTATGATTACTACTTTTGTATTTCACTCCATCCTGTTTTTTCTCATGTTTTTCTTCTTTCCCCTTTCCTCTTTTTCCTCCTCACAGTGTTTTACTTTTATTTACCCTCTCCACTGATCTGCCCTCCCTTTTTATCAGTCCCCATTCCGCTTCCTCTTATTTAATCTCCTTTCCTCCTACTTCCCTGTCAGGTAAGATAGATTTCTATTTTCAAATGACTGTGCATGTTATTACCTCTTTGAGCCAATATAGATATAAGTTTCAAGCTGTGCTCATTGTTCATGCTCCCATTTCCTGCCCCCCCTCCCCGAAATAGATTTTTTTGTGGCTCTTCATTTGAAATAATATATCCCATTCTGTCTCTCCCTTCCTTCTCTCACAGTGTACTCTTCTTTCTCAGCCCTTAAATTTTTTATATCATTTCTATTAATTCACTGTATACCAGTGTCCTCTGTCTATGTATATTCATTCTAGCTTTACTATTAGTGATACAGTTATTAAGAATTACAAGTATCATTTCCCCATGCATAGATGTAAACAATTTATTTTTATTGAGTACCTTATGTTTTCTTTCCCCTTTTTACCTGTTTATGCTTCTCTTGCATCTTTATATTGCAATTAGACTTTTTTTAGTTCTGCTCTTCTCCTTATAAAACTTTAACACCTTCTATTTTATCGAATAACTATTTTTTCCTTGAATTAGTATGCTTAATTTCACCAGCTATGTTATCCTTAATTGTAGTCCTAGCTCCTTTGTCTTCCAGAATATCCTATTTCACATTCTTTAATGTTGCAATTGCCAGATCCTATGTAGTCCTATGTAGTATTATGATTCCCTGATAATTGAATTGTTTCTTTCTGGCCACTTGTAGTATTTTTTTTTGATCTGATAATTCTTTACTTTGTCAATCATGTTCTTTGGAATTTTTATTTTGAGATCTCTTTACTGAGTGATCAGTGATATTCTTTCAGTGCTCATTTTGCCCTCTGGTTCCAGACAATCAGGACAGGTTTTTCTTAATAATTTCTTGAAAGATTCTATTCAGGTTCTTTTTTATTATGGCTTTCAGATAGTCTAATGATTCTGATATCTGTCAGAACTAGGGATAGGAGAAGAATTCATATCAAAACAAAAGAAAGAGCATGTCATTAGAAGTTAAATAGATGATTTTGATTACATTAAATTAAAAGTTTTTTGCACAAACAAATCTAATGTAGTCAAGATTAGAAGAAAAACAAAAAACTTGAAAAGTTTTTCTTATTAAGATCTCACTTCTCCAATATATGAAGAACTGAGTCAAATCTATATAAATATAAATCATTCCCCAATTAACAAATACTCAAATGAAATTATTCTATAAGACAATTTGGAGTGATGCCCAAAGGACTATAAAACCATGCTTACTGGAATTTGTGACCAAACATTAACTAGAGACCATTACTGATCACAAAATAGAAAATTTTGATTATATCAAATTAAAAAGCCTTTGTACAAACAAAACTAATGCAAACAAGATTAGAAGGGAAGCAACAAACTGGGAAAACATCTTCAGAGTTAAACGTTCTGATAAAGGCCTCATTTCCAAAATATATAGAAAATTGACTCTGATTTATAAGAAATCAAGCCATTCTCCAATTGATAAATGGTCAAAGGATATGAATAGACAATTTTCAGATGATGAAAGTGAAACTATTACCATTCATATGAAAGAGTGTTCCAAATCACTATTGATCAGAGAAATGCAAATTAAGACAACTCTGAGATACCACTACACATCAGATTGGCTAAGATGACAGGAAAAAAATAATGATGAATGTTGGAGGGGATGTGGGAAAACTGGGACACTGATGCATTGTTGGTGGAATTGTGAACAAATCCAACCATTCTGGAGAGCAATCTGGAATTATGCCCAAAAAGTTATCAAACTGTGCATACCCTTTGATCCAGCAGTGTTACTTCTGGGCTTATATCCCAAAGAAATATTAAAGAAGGGAAAGGGACCTGTATGTGCCAAAATGTTTGTGGCTAGCTAGTTTGTAGTAGCTAGAAACTAGAAAATGAATGGATGCCCATCAATTGGAGAATGGGTGGGTAAATTGTGGTATATGAATGTTATGGAATATTATTGTTCTGTAAGAAATGACCAGCAGGATGAATACAAAGAGGATTGGTGAGACTTACATGAACTGATGCTAAGTGAAATGAGCAGAGCCAGGAGATCATTATATACCTCAAAAATGATATTGTATGAAGATGTATTCTGATGGAAGTGGATTTCTTCGACAAAGAAATCTAACTCAGTTTCAATTGATCAATGATGGATAGAAGTAGCTACACCCAAAGAAAGAACACTGGGAAATGAAAAAAAAAAGCCATGCTTATCCTTTAACTCAGCAATAATAGTACTACTTAGTATATCCCAAAGGGAGATTAAAAAAAACAAAAATAAAAGGACCTGTATGTATAAAAATATTTATAGTATCACTTTTTTTATTACCAAAGAATCGAAATTATGGCAGTACTTCCATTGTAAATTGAGGGATAGCTGAACAAGTTGTTGTATGTGATTATAATATTAAAAATGATGAACAGGAGGGTTTTAGAAAAAGCTACAAAGATTTATATGAACTCATGCAAAATGAAGTGTGCAAAACCAGGAGAATAGTATATTCTGAAGGACTTGTGCTTAAAATGTTATCTATCTCCAGAGAAAGAATTGATGGAGTCTGAATGCAGATTTAAACATGATTTTTAAACTTTCTTATTTTTGGATATTTTTTGGTATGTGTTTTTTCTTTCACAACAAATAATATAGAAATATGTTTTGCATGATTACATATATATCAAATTGTCTTCTCAAAAGGGAATGGGGAGGGAGAGAGGGAAAAATTTGGAGCTAAAAACAAAACCAATGATAAGAATTGGTTTTAAAATATAATTGGAAAAAAATTTTTTAAAAGAAAAGAAAATCCTAAATGATGTCAGAATGAACAGACATGATTGAAACAACTGGACTACAATAATAAAGGATATGAACAGGAAGTTTTCAGAATAAATAACAGCTAAATGACAGCTACTTGGAGACTTATGAAAAAATGTTCTAAATCACTATTGATTGGAGAATTGCAAATTAAAACAACCCTGAGATATTACTTCATCTAGGGGATTGGCTAATATGACTGAAAAACAAAATGATAAATGTTAGAAGGAATGTGGGAAAATTGGGACACTGATTCACTTGGTGAATTGTGAACTGATTCAATCATTTCAGAGAGCAATTTGGAATTATACCCAAAGAGCTATAAAACTCTGTATAACTTTTGATCCACTATTAGGTCTTTATCCCAAAGATATCAAAGAAAGGGGGAAAAGACTTATATATGCAAAAAAAATTTTTAAATATTTTAAAACTTATTTTCAACATTTTCATATTTTCATTTACATTTTTCTCCCTCACTCCTTCTCAATACAGCAATCAATCTGATATTGTTTATGCATATAGTCATAGTAAACATTTTCACCTTAGTCATGTTGTGAAATAAGATTCAGAGCAAAAGGGAAAAACTAGGATAAAGGTCAAATGTTGATTGGTTTGACTACATTTATGATTTATTGTTTCATACAGTCTTAAAGATTATGCCTTTCCATTAATATCTCTTTCCATTCTAGTGCTTGGTTCAAGATGAACTAGTTCAAGTTCAGCCCAAATTTAAAAGCAATCTACTCGAATCTGTTGAAATTTTTCGTGAAGATGTAGCCAACTTTTCAGAACAATATGAACTGGTACTTTAATTAACATTGCATGATAAATTGTGTTGCCATAATTACATGAAATAACAGTTTTATTTGGAGAAGAATATTAGCAATAATATAAGCTGAATAGAGAATAATGTAATGCTGGGGAAAACTTATACTACTCTGTGGGTACTCATATAAGAAAAAAGATCACCAAAGAAATTGAAATAACTGAAGAGAAATAAGTCAGTGTCTTTTTTCCTATGTATTTATTTTGTAGCTTCAGAATGAGAAGATTTAGTTAAATAGTACAATAGCACTGCTTGAATTGCACCATTTCCTTAAAAAATTATGCACAAAGCTGTGTCTGCAAGAGAATATCAGTGCACTTGCTGTTTCCACAGTTCAAATGTATTTCCTTCTCTATTATGATGAGTCCTAACTTAAAGATATATCTAGTAGGGGATAATAGCCCTTCCAAGCAGTTCATTAAAAAAATTCCTGAAGCATTTATATCTTCCTTCCCCATAACAAGGGGGAGAGGGGGAATGGAATAGAATAGGCTTCTACTCCCTTCTTCACATATTGTAGCATATGGCTACAAAGAAACTCCTCTTTTCATAAAACTTCAAAAAACTTTTCTCTTGCTTATCCCATCAATTTAGAATCCCATTACCCCAAAAAGTTGGGTACCCCATTGTAGACATTTTTCTAGAAGGCAGATCATTGAAAAGAATAGCAAAGCATTTTTTTTAATCACTGAGTTTATTGCTTATTCATGGCAAAATATTTCACATAATCTCATGGTAACATGGCAATCAAAGAATGCCAAAACAGATAGTATACCTGTCTTCTGCTTCTTTGAAGGATTTCATGTGCCTTGAGCCATATTTCCATCTTAGACATAGAAGTCATGGGAGATAAGCTGTTGACAGAACCAAATCAGTTATCTCCCCCTCTAACCTTTTCTAGACAGCTACTTCACTAAATTCTTCACTAGTTGGCAGTATAAACCACACAGCTTGAGATATTTCCATATCTTTGATTGTCATATTAAATTATAGTCTGTACTCATATATCAGACTTCTTTTCAAAATAATGTCAAACCCATAAATATAAGAGTAGAGGGATGAGAATTAAGACACTTTAATTTCAAGGAAAATATATAAATTTCATATGTCATTCAAAGGTTTAATAGACAAGCTAGTTAATAAATAAATTATCTTGAGTAAGAGTGAATATGTACACTTTGTAATATTTATCACAGGAAGGACCCATGGTACCAAACATAGCTCCTCAGGAAGCCAGCAATAGACTACAGATATTTCAGGTAAAAATAGTTTTGAAACAAATGTTACTATATCGCATAGTTAACCTATTACATAAATAAGATTAAAATAATTTAAAGAGACTAAGAGACAAGACCTAATTGCTTAAGAAAAACATTGTATATAAAGAAATGATTTTTACTTGAAGAGCTTATACTATATTGCGTGTAAGTCTTTTAACATAATTTTATGTTATGTAGAAATATAGCTCAATATCAATTTACTTAACAGCATGTTTTTCTAACCTTGTCTATCATTACTTTCCTACATATATATCCTCAGTGAGTCCTAATTTTATCAATTTGTGGAGGCAGCTGGTGACAAGAGTGAACAGAGCAGTGGGCTTGCAATTCTAGTTAAATCCAGCCTCAAACACTTCCTAGCTATGAGACCCTAGGCAAGTCACTTAATATCTGTTTGCCTTAATTTCCTCAACTGTAAAGTGAGGAGAATAAAGGCACCTTCCTCTCAATGATGATGTTAGTTTCAAAAGAGCTAATAATCGTAAAAGTGTTCAGCATGATGCTTGGAACAAACAGCAGTACTAAATGCCCATAGATTTCTATATTTAAAAAATTCATGACCTTGTAGCCAACTTCTCTATACTTAACTAGAGTGGATATAGACTCTCTGTACATTCAGTTTTATACTCAAAGCCTTTTTAATCTTGTGGTTGTATCTTTTGGGTTCTACTGGCAAAGTTTTGGAGAACTCTGTCTTCTCTCTTTGTGCAAATAAAGCCCAGAAGCAGGTCTTTATTGGAGGACATATACCTTATATGCCAGCAAAATTTTAAATAATATAAAATATAATAATGTTATATTAGGAATCAGTGGTGTCTATGTTAATAAAGTTTTATACTATTTTAGGCAAATTTTGATGATCTGTGGAGGAAATTTGTTACATACTCATCTGGTGAACAACTCTTTGGACTGCCTGTCACTGACTATGAAGTTTTACATAAAACCAGGTAGATGTGTAAATATCTGTTATAGGCAGATTTCAAATTAAACACATTGGATGCTGGCACTGACTACTTTGAGAGACTCTCAAGTTTTTTGAAAAAATAGTTCTCAACTGTTCGGTTCTGCAAACATATATTGTATCTAGGATATACTGCAACATATCCAACATATATAGGACTGCTTGCCATTTAGGGGAGGGGGTGAAGGGAGGGAGGGGAAAAATCGGAACAGAAACGAGTGCAAGGGATAATGTTGTAAAAAAATTAACCTGGCATGGATTCTGTCAATATAAAGTAATTATTAAATAAAAATTTAAAAAAAAAGAAAAAATAGTTCTCATTGCTATATTCATCATCTGAGTCTTGAAGAAAAGCAGATTGAGTGGTTTGGACTATCCAAAGGTTTGGACAGTGGTTGGACTATCCAGAGGTTGGAATATCCAGAGTTGATTTTGTATCCTATGGTACTTTTCTCTGCTTCTCTGAGACAGCTAATCCAGAAAAAGACTTTTGAAAACACTTACTTGTCCTCCATACTAGTCAATATGATCTGGACAGGTCATTTAACTTGATAGGATTGTAGGCTATTCTGTAAATTGCAGAGAAAGTATTGATCTGCATTATTAGAAAGAATTAAGAGATTTCTTCCACAGATAAAATCACAGATCTTATCAAAATACAAAAACACTTAATACAAGATTTAGGAGCTTATGTAACTTGACAATTCTGATCCTGTGCTTCATTTTGAAAGGGAATCCTGGATTTTTAGGATATATAATTATAAGGTGGTTTTAAAGCCAACAGAGAGAGAAGTATAGTTAAAACTAGTCTAGAGCTATGCCAACTTTCAGTTACTGGAAGCTGAGTATGAGTATGATTGTATATATGTATATTTATTTTATACAATGTATATGTGTATATATTAATATACACAAATATGTACATGTATGTATATATAAACATGTATCTGTATTTCTGAATTTCTTTAAGTGTGTTATTAAATGTATATGTCTTTTGAAAGTAATTGAATAAATATAACAATTGGTTTCTCCTACTTAGGAAGGAACTGAGTTTGCTGCAAAAGCTGTATGGACTATATGATACTGTAATGAATAACATTAGTGGTTATTATGAAATACTTTGGGGAGATGTCGATATTGAAAGCATTAATATGGAACTTCTGGAATTCCAAAATAGGTGAGCTTAAAACCATTTAGATGACTTTTCTATCTTCTCCAATATCTATGTTTATGCTTAATATTATGCTTACTGATACATAGCTTTGTAATTTCCAGTTTGATATGTCTTCCCTGTAGATTGTAAACTCCTCAAGGGTAAAGATTATGTCTTTCATTTTCCACCAAAGAGTACAGCACAGTATTGTTTCTATATGGTTCTTCAGAAATGACTATTAAAATAATTGTATACCAACCAAGAAACTTGGATATGAAAAATTTTCCCAATATGTCAGAAATTAATATTGGAAATCAAGGCAAGACAAATAATGCTTCTCACATTGACATTGTTTCCATCAATTTATTCCCTTTTTGCTATATTTAGACTAAAGGAAGAAATTTATATGTAAAATTGTAAGTAAAATAAACATTTTTTTTATTTTTCTTACAGGTGCCGCAGACTTCCCAAAGGACTGAAAGATTGGCAAGCCTATTTGGATCTTAAAAAAAGAATTGATGACTTCAGTGAATCTTGTCCTTTGCTAGAAATGATGACTAATAAGGCAATGAAGCAAAGACACTGGGATCGAATTGCAGACGTAACAGGAACTACATTTGATATAGAATCTGATACTTTTTGTTTGAGAAATATCATGGAGGCACCACTTCTTAAACACAAAGATGATATTGAGGTATGAGCATAATTATGTATATCAAAAATGTCATCCTGTCTTAGACAAACAAATGATCTCTATAGTCGTGGCAATAGTCAGACCAAAGTATGACTCTGGGTGGGAAAAATGAAGCTTGAAGAATGAACAGTGGCCACTTTGGTAACTTTGGGTAAGCCACTTCCCTTATCTGGCCCTCAGTTTCCTCACTGTTAAGATGAGAAAGTATCTGAGCTTTTGGAAGTAGTGTCTTGATGGAGAATAAGACAGTCTTTGTATCCTGACCCTCACCTCTACCCCTATTCCTTCACCCGTGATGCTCATACCAAAATAAAAATCCTAGAGATAGAGAAGGAATGTAGGGGACATAGTGATTTCTGACTGAAATGGGACAATAATAGTTGGCATTTATATGTTGCTTTACAGTCTTCAAAGCACTTTATAAACATGATCTTATTCTTTAAATCAGCCATAGGAGGTAAGTGTTATTATGCCATTTTATAGAAAAGGAAATTAAGTCAACTAGTAATTAAGTGGCTTGCCTAGGGTCATGTAATTGGTATGTGTCTAAGGCTGGATTTCAACTCGTGTCATCTTTAGATGTATCCTTGAATCAGAATATTAAATCTAACATAAAAGTTGCACTTTTACCCCCAAGGCTCTAGAATGGGAGTTCTTGGCTTTTTTAAAATTGTTTAATGTGAAGAAATTGGACAAGATTATCTCTACAGTCCCTTTAATTCCAAAATGAATCCTAGGAATGAAGATGGAGAGCAGAACTTGTCTTTGTCCCTTCACTCCTATTTATCTATCTATCTGTCTAACATCTATCTCTTTCTCTTCCTCTTTCAAAGAGCTATGGCATAAATTCATGGAGGGAAGGAAGTTATAGGATGATGGGTAACTAAGGAGAGGAATGTGCCTATTTAAGTTATTCTGTATCCAGTATCTAGATCTCATTGCTCTGGAGGGATTTCGAATTTATGGTGTTTAGAGTTGGGAAATCCTCCACAACTTAATAGTCTTTAATTTAGATAAAAACAATGAAAATCTGAAGAAATCTTGCTTTTTCCTCATTTTTTTCTTTGTAGGATATTTGCATATCAGCTAGCAAGGAAAAGGATATTGAAGCTAAACTGGCTCAAGTAGTTGATAACTGGACCAACCAGAATCTGAGTTTTGCCGCTTTTAAGGGAAAAGGAGAACTACTGCTAAAAGGAACAGAATCGGCAGAAATTATTACATTGATGGAAGACAGTTTAATGGCCCTGGGTTCTTTGCTAAGTAACAGGTAATTTTGAATATTTATTTTCAGTTTCTAATTTCTTATTTGTTGAACAAACTGCTTTCTGAAGTTTAGTTCTGCAGTTATCTAACATTATTAGCTTCCATTCCTACACTGCTCTCTGGCACCATGAGCATAGGTTAGGGGCTGGCCTGCTCTAAGCTAAGCCGCATCATCACAGGAAAAATCTGCCTCCTTATAGATGCAACACATTACTTCTGACCTCGCCACTGAAGCAACAGAGAACAAAAAAGCGTGATTCCAATCACAACTTTAGGATTTCTGAAGCTTCAGAGACATTGCTCTAGTCTAGAGGTATCATAGGGAATAGGGTTCAGTACTTGGAGTCTGGAAGACCTAAGTTTGAATTCTGCCTTAGACACTACTTGTGTGATCTTGGGGAAGACAGAACCTTTCTCTTCCTCAATTTCTTTACCTATGAAATGAGAAAGATAATAATCACACTTCTCCCCCTCCTCCAGCTTGGGTTATTGTCAGAATTCAAAGAGATAATATAGGTAAAGTATGTTGTAAATGCTGCTGCTAACATTATTATACCTCCAATAGATCCTGGATCTTTTCCCATGGCTTTTAGGAGTGGGAGTGAAAGAGGCAGCATGACATTAATGGGTCACTCCAGTAATTACATCCTGCTGCTGGGGAGATGATGGTGCTAGAAACCCCTCCTCTGCTCCCTCCCCACATAGATATGGACTTACACACACATGCACACACAATCTCTTTCTTTCTCTTTTTCTCTCTCTCCTCCTTCCTCCGTCTCTCTCTTTCTGTCTCCCCCCCCTCCCTCTTTTTCTCTTTCTGTGATGTATTCCACAGTAGGGCTGAGCTTGATCCTGTGAAGTCTGTGATCTACATGGGAAAGTTCTTCCTCAGATTTGACAGTAAACTACCAATTGACAGAAAAATTGCCAAATTGAATTTTGATATATTTGGACTTTCCCATACAGTATATCCTAAATGAGGCAAAATCCACCTAGTTATGCAGATCATTCATAATGATTTTGGTTTTTTGGCCTAAGATGAATGGGGTCCCCTCTCAGGAAGGGAAGAGAGAAAGAGGGAGGGACCCAAGTGTGCTGAAGCCAGCTCTGCTGCTGAAGTTGGATATTGAATTTTCAGTAAGGACATTTACATCTTGGAAACTAATAAAGACTATAATTCTGAGCATGCTTTATTATTTTATTGATTGTATAGACTCAAGAAAGTGATGGAGAATATGTTAATAATGCCCTGTCCAAATAAAGTAAAATAAGCGACGATGACCTGCAACATTATGAAAAAATCATTCATTGCTCTGAATAGAGCAAAGTTTTAAGCACTATGCTGTCTTATTTTATGGAAGATTTTCTATTTGATTATATATTAAAAAGGTTGGAAATGGAAAGATGAAGTAATAACAATGATTCTAAAAATAGCAAATTTATATAGTGTTTTAACCCTCTGAAATCAGTTATAGAAATATTATTCTCATTAAACAGATAGAGAAGTTGAGATTTAAAGAGGATAAATGACTTACCTGTGGTTATACAACTAGTAATTATTGGATCAGGGTCTCTAGTTTCTAAATTCAGGTCTCTAGATTCTAAGTCTGGTATTCTTTATGGGAGATGTGATGAGAAAGAAGCAAGGGATGAAAACAGGTCAGATCAAGACAACTTTGATTTTACAGTTATCTCTTCCACATCTCAGGGGTTAGGGACACAGCACTCCTATGATCAGGAAAATCTGTGTAAAATTTGTTGGGCTTCCCTTAATCCCAGAGAAGAAGTTTTAAAAGATAAAGAATATATTTATATACATACTATACATATATTTCATGAATTTCTGAGTTTTTAAATCTTTTCTGTGTCATCTGCAGCTTCCACAAAATTTCTCCAAAATTGCCATTTAATGTTTTATGCCAACCTGTGATATATCAAAACTGCATTGGAGAAAGTCACAATGTGGAAGGGATAATTGTAATTGCAAGGGAGCTTTTGGGTAATGATAGCTCCAAATTAAGAGGCACTATTTGATGTAAAAGAGAGAATGATTTTCATATGACATGGTAAATACTTCTTTCACAAAGAAGTGATAATTGATTTGATAGAGACATTTTTTTTAGGTTATTGGGGGTTTTTTTGGTAAGAGGGAGGTGGGAAGAGGAAGAGGTGGGAGACCAGATCTCCTAGAAAGGAAACTCTCTTTCTGAATACGGATTAGCCTCTGCTCTGGCTACTTCTCTAACTACTTAGAAAACTTTATAGGACTTTTGTCACTAGGAGTTTGTCACTTGGCCAAAGTTGTACCATCAGTCAGTATTAAAAGAAGGACTTGGACCTATGATATCCTGGCCTTAAGATTGTCTTTTAGAAAAGCTTTACCTTAGAACTTCCAAAGTATTATTATCCTTCTTTTAGTGCATTTTCCTTGGGCTATATTTATTCCTTAATTTTCTTTAAAATTTATTTTAATTTTTTAGGTATAATGCTCCATTTAAAAAAAATATTCAGAATTGGGTATATAATCTGTCAACTTCTTCAGATATAATTGAAGAGTGGTTGATTGTACAAAATCTCTGGGTTTATCTTGAAGCTGTTTTTGTTGGTGGAGATATTGCTAAACAATTACCTCAGGTAAGTGGATACTACAATTTTATAAAATAAGTAAGAGTAAATGTAAAGTTAAAGAAATATTCACTTATTCATGTAGCAGATTTCTCAGCTATCTCTACTAGTAGAAATAAATGGGACCAATAAAGCCAAAGCGTATAGAATCCCTGCATCATTTACATTAGAGGCTGAGGTGCATTAAATGATTTTTTTAATACAATGACAAAATTCTATTAATTTTTGAAGATAAGAATGGCAGGTCCAGAAAGGAGGAAAGACATTAAATATTGGCAGGGCAGTTGGCTGTTTCTATCTTAAAGGATTAGCCTAGCTAAGTTTGAAATTATCACTAGAAGACTAACCACTAAATCCTATGGCAACTAGTGAAGATTATTTTGTAAGGCTGGAAAACTTGAAAAATATGCATTACGAAGAGAGTGTAAAACTTTTGGGGATGGAGCCAAGATGACAGAGTGAATTCAGGAAGCTGCTCGAATTCTCCCAGTTTTCCCTCAAAACACACATGAAACAAAGTCTCTAAACAGAGTCTGACAGAATGAAACTGCTCTCCGGCTTAAGATAGAACAGAAATACTTCAAGAAAGATCAGTCTCACTGGGGTGAAAAGGGTGTTAAGCCCAGATCAGACAGAGTCTGGAAAGCTTATGAGAGGGGAAAGGAGATCAGCAATTGAGACCCTAAGTCCTGGCTCTGTAGAGTAGCAGATCAGTGGGGCAGCCTCCAGTCCCAGCTCAGAAGGCAAACTCTGGGAAACCAGGCTTTTCCTGGAAAGAGCTCAACCATAAAAGTTAAAAAGAGAGAGAGAGAGAGAGAGAGAAAATACCAAAAGAAAATGAGCAAGAAACAGAAAATAACCTTGACCATAGAAAGCTACTATGGTGACACCAAAACACCAACTCAGATGAGGACAAAATGTCCACAGAGGAAATTTCAGAGTGAAATGAATTGGTCTCAAGTCCAAAGAGACTTCTTGGAAAGTGCTCATAAAAGACTTTAAAAGGCAAATAAGAAAGGTAGAAGAAAAAAATTAGAGTTATGCAAGAGACAGTCAATATCCTGGAAAAAGAAGGTAGTTCCTTAAAAAAAAAAAAAAAAAAAAAAAAAAAAAAAAAAACACACACAATTGGGCAAATGTAAAAAAAAAAAAACACCTTGAAAAGTAGAATTAATGTAATGGAAAAAGAGATATTTTATAACTGCTAATTGAAGAATATCACACATTAAAAACTAGAATGGGGCAAATGGAAGCTAACGACTCTATGAGATATCAAGAATTAGTCAGACAAGCTAAAAAATAATGAAGAAAATGAAAGAAAATGTAAAACACCTCATTGGAAAACAGCAGACCTGGAAAATATATCCAGAAGAGACTGTTTAAAAATAATTGGTCATGAAGGCCATGACCAGAAAAAAAAAACAAAAAACCTGGGTACCATTCTTCAAGAGATCATCAAAGAAAATTACCCTGATATTGTAGAAACAGAGATATATTGAAAAAATTGAAAAATCCATTGGTCACCTTCAGAAAGAGATTTCACAAGGAACATTGTTGCAAAACCCCAGAACTACAAATCTCAAGGCAAAAATACTGCTAGTTGCCAGACAAAAACAATTCAAGTATTGAGGAGCAACAAAATCAGGATTACCCAGGATCTGGCAGCTTCTCCAGTAAAGGATCATAGGCCTAGAATATCATATTTCTATTGAAAAAATCAAAAGTAAACAGAAATTTAATCTTCAAACAGAGGACTCAAAAGAAGCATAGAAAGATAAATGGTAAAAATATGTATTACTTAAAGGTTCAACTGTTTACCTCTTAGATGGGAAAATGATACCTAACTATTGATAAGTCTATCTGTTATTGGGACAGTTAAAGGGGACATCACATGTATGAAGGGTGGGATTGTGATTGGACTGGTGATGTGATGATAACAAAGAAAAAGATATTAAGGGATGGAAGAAAAAGGATTGTACTGGGACAAGAGGAAATGGGGAGGTATTATGGGACAAATTATATCATATCAAGAGACACAAAAGACCTATTACAATAGAGGGAAAGAAGAGAGGAGAATGAACATTGTCTGAAGCTTGATCTCATCAGTTATGGAAGAAATAACTTAATTATTCAGTTGGGTGTCCTATAAAGAAATAGAAGGAGAAAAAAGAAAGAAAAGGAAGGGACAAGATGGAAAGGAGGGCAGAAACATACTAGGAGAAAGGAGTAAGAGAAGGGGGGAGAGGTGATAGAAGATAGGACAAGTAGTGGGTGGGATATTTAAAAAACAACTACTAAAGAACAGGGTGGAGAGAGAGAATAGGATGGACAGAAATATAGAGCTGGTAATTAGAACTGTGAATATGAATGGGATGAACTCTCCCACAAAGCAGAAGCAAATAGCTAATTAAAAAATGAAATCCTACCAACACATTTGACACAGAGAGACACATACGGAGTAAAAGTAAAAGGATGAAACAGAATTTATTATGCTTCAGCTGAGGGGAAAAAAAAAAGCTTGGGGTAGCCATTTTATCTCAGATAAAGCAAAAGTAAAACTAGATATAATTAAGAGAGATAAAGAAGGAAAGTACAACTTAATAAAAGGTCCTGAAAACAATAACAAAGAAAGAAGCTCCAGAGATTAATAGAATCCTAGAAAATCTTTGAGAAAATTGAATAGGGACAGAAAGGAATAATTGACCATGTATCAAGGCATAAAAATCTCACAATCAAGTGTTGAAAGGCAGAAATAGTAAATGCTTCCTTTTCAGACACAATAAAAATTATTTTCAATAAAGGCCCAGGGAAAGATAAACTAAAAACCAATTGGAAATTAAATAATCTAATTATTAAAAATGAGTGGGTTAAAGAACAAATCATAGAAACAATCTATAATTTCATCCAAGACAATGACAATGAGACAACATACCAAAATCTATGTGATGCAACCAAAGCAGTTCTTAGGGGAAACTTTACATCTCTAAATAGTTAAATGAATAAAATAGAGAAAGAGGAAATCAGTGAATTGAGCATGCAACTAAAAAAGCTAGAAAAGAAAAAAATCAATCCCTCCAATTAAATACTAAATTAGAAATTCTGAAACTCAAAGGAGAGATTTATAAAATTGAAACTAAGAAAGCTATTGAACTAATTAACAAACTAAGAATTGGTTTTATGAAAAAATAAACAACAAAATAAATCTTTGGTTAATTTGATTACAAAAAAGAAAGGAAAATAAAACAAATGGCCAACATCAAAAATTAAAAGGGTGAATTTAGCCACCAATGAAAAGGAAATTAAAGCAATAATTAGGAGCTATTTTGTCCAACTGGCAGCAAATCTGATAGTCTAACTGAAATGGATGAATATCTACAAAATATTAATTGCCCAGATTAACAGAAGAGAAAATAAATTATTTAAATAGTTCCATTTTAGAAAAACAAATTGGACAAACGGTCAATGAACTCCCCAAGAAAAAATCTCCAAGGCCAGATGAATTCACAAGTGAATTCTACTAGACATTTAAAGAATAATTAATTTCATTAATATGCAAGCTATTTGGAAAAATAGGTAAAGAATTCAAATTCCTTCTATAACACAAATATGATACTGATACCTAAATCAGGAAAGGCCAAAACAGAGAAAGAAAATTACAGACCAATCTCCCCAGTGAATACTGATGTAAAAATTTTAAATAAAATATTAGCAAAGAGATTACCACTTATCAACAGAATAATACACTATGACCACATGGAATTTATACCAGGAATTCAAGGCTGGTTCAATATCAGGAGAAGTATTGCCATAATTGATCATATTAATAACAAAACCAATAAAAATCATATATAACCTCAGTAGATGCAGAAAAAGCTTTTGACAAAATACAACACCCATTCTTATTGAAAACACTAAGAGAACATAAGGATAAAGGAAGTTTTCCTTGAAATAATAAGCAGTATATCTAAAACTAATAACTCATTTGTAATGGAGAGAAGCTGGATTCCCAATAAGGTCAGGAGTGAAGCAACAATGCCCATTATAATCACTATTATTCAATATTGTACTATAAATGTTGGCTTTGGAATAAGAAAATAAAAATAAATTAAAGGAATCAGAATGGACAATGCGGAGTATAAAACTATCACTCTTTGCAGATGACATGATGGTGTACTCAGAGAATCCTTGAAAATCATCCCCAAACCTACTTGAAACAATTAACAACTTTAGAAAGTTGCAGGATATAAAATAAACCTGCACAAATCACCAGCATTTCTATATAATACTGACAAAGCCCAGCAACAAGAGAGAGAGAAATTTCATTTAAAATAATACACAAAATAGAATATTTGGGTGTCTGCCTGCCAAGACAAACTCAGGAACTATATGAACACAATTACAAAACCCTTCCCACACAAAAAAGTCAGATATAAATAATTGGAAAAATATCACTTGCTCATAGGCTAATATAATACTATTATCATATTCATTAATATTATTTATAGTAATCATTCACATAACATAACATTACTTAATAAATGAGCTAATATAATAAAAATGACAATTTACTATATATATTCAGTGTCATACCAATTAAACTGCCAAAAATTATTTTATATAGTCAGAAAAAGCAATGATAATTCATTTGGGAGAACAAAAGGTCAAGAATATCAAAGACATTAATGAAAAAAATTACAAAGGATGGTGGCTTAGCAGTACCATATCTAAAACTATCACTATAAAGCAGCAATCATAAAAACCATTTGATATTGGCTAAGAAGTAGAATAGTAGATCAATGCAATAGATTAGATACACGTCACAATAATCAGTGTCTATAGTAATCTAGTATTTGATAACTGCCCAAACTCCAGCGTCAGTGATAAGAAATCATTTATTTCAAAAAAATTGCTGGAGAAAGAGGAAAATCATATGTCAGAAACTTGACATATATGTACATCTCACACCACAAAAATAAGATCAAATTGGATACATGATTTGGGCATATAGTGTAATACCATAAACATAATAGGAGAGCAAGGGATAAATTTACCTCATCTTTGGAAAAGGGAGAAATTTATGACCAAAAAAGAACTAGAGAATATTATGAAATGCAATATGGACAATTTTGATTATATTAAAGTAAAAAGTTTTTGCACAAACAACATTAACAGAAACAACATTAAAAGGGAAGTACAAAGCTGGGGGAAAATTTTTTTTAATAACTTTTTATTGATAGAACGCATGCCAGGGTAATTTTTTACAGCATTATCCCTTGCATTCACTTCTGTTCCAATTTTTCCCCTCCCTCCCTCCACCCCTTCCCCCAGATGGCAAGCAGTCCTTTACATGTTGAATGGGTTACAGTATATGCTAGATACAATATATGTGTGCAGAACCGAACAGTTTTCTTGTTGCACTGGGAGAATTGAATTCAGAAGGTATAAATAACCCAGGAAGAAAAACAAAAATGCAAGCAGTTTATATTCATCTCTGGGGGAAAATTTTCACAGCCAGTGTTTCTGATTAAGGTTTCATTTTTACAATATATAAAGAACTGTGTCAAATTTATAAGGCTATAAGTCATTCCCCAATTGATAAACAAATCATTTTCAGATGATGAAACTAAAGCCATCTATTGTTATGTGAAAAAATGCTCTAAATCACGATTGGTTAGAGAAATGCAAATTAAATCAACTCTGAAGTACCCCCTCACACCTCTCAGATTGGCTAAGATGACAGGGAAAGACAATGATGAATGTTGGAGGGAATGTGGGAAAAGTGGGACACTAATACTTTGTGGAGTTGTGAAATGATCCAACAATTCTGGAGAACAACTTGGAACTATGCCCAAAGAGCTATCAAACTCTGCATATCTTTTGACTCAACAGTGTACTGGGCCTGTAACCCAAAGAGAACATAAATGAGGAAAAATGATTCATATGTGCAAAAATGTTTGTAGTAGCTCTTTTTGTGTTAGCAAAGTATTGGAAAATATAAGTAAATGTCCATCAGTTGGGGAATGGCAAAATAAGTTGTGGTATATGAAGGTAATGGAGTACTATCATTCTATAAAAAATTATGAACAAGGTGATTTTAGAAAGGTATGGAAAGATTTACCTGAACTGATGCTAAGCAAAACAAACAATACCAGTATGTACACAGTAATAGCAAGAATGTACAGTGATCAACTATGAAACTCTTGGTTCTTCTCAGTGATCCAATGCAATCGCAATAGACTTTGGATAGAAAACGCCATCTACATCCAGAAAAAGAACAATGGAGACTGAATGTACATCAACATATGCTGTGTTCACTTCTTTTTTCTGTTTTTTTTTTTCGTGGTTTTTCCCTCTAATTCTGATTTTTCTCTCCTAACTTGATTCATAAAGCAATGTGTAGTTAAAAAATTAATTAATTAATTAAATTTTAAAAATAGGAGAGTGTACTAGCTATATTGTTTATTAAATAGTAGATGGGTTATGGTCAAACTTGATTTTGATTATTTTAAGAAAAAATTAAATTATTCTATTGATTCCATATTCACTATTGACAATCTCTATGACTGCATTAGGAATTCACTTCATTAAAGAAGACTTATATCAAAAATTAAACCTGTCCTTCCTGAGTTGCTAAGCTTGTAAACAAGATATTTTATGTATTGTAAATGTTAAAAATATATACTTTTTCCAAATGACTTGTATACAGAACAGTTTACAACAGTAATGTACATACATGTAAAGCTGTACCCAAAGTCAGCTGCACTAAGATTAATTGTATTGGTTAATCTTGGTCCTGAAGAATAGATAATAAAAGATGCTGACTTTTTTGGTAGATAAGAAACAAATATAGAACATCATTGTGAAATCTGTTACCTGTGATTTTGCTTAACTATATTATTGTTTCTTCAAGGGATGATAGGAAGGATGTATATCAAGAAAAGATTTTACATAAAAACAAAAGGCAACAAGATCTTTAAAAAAAATCAGAATCCTCTTAATATCCCAGGTTTTTCTGGTTGTGAAAATAATTTATACCAATTATTACAAGTTTTACTTTTTAAAAAACCAAATCAAAGTTACCATTTTTTCAAAAGATATATAAATTAATATGGAAAATTTCCATTATAGGGAGAAACCTATTTTCCTCTCATAATTTAAGTATTATTTCTGCATAAAAATAAGAGGTGCTTTTGTTTTTGGAATTCTTGAGTTGAAATTGTTTTGAGAACCTGTTTTCAAAAAAAACTGTACTAAGGTTTAGAGTAGAACAGGATCAATTCTTTAACTACTTAAATAAATTGAAAGTGCAGAAACCAAATTGGATAAAATTCATGAAGTTGTAACTTAAGCACTTGATTATCAAATTATCCAAGTAACAATCTTTAAAGAAGATATTTTTGTTTTTTAGGAAGCAAAACGTTTTCAAAACATTGATAAGTCATGGGTAAAGATAATGCAGCGAGCTCATGAGAATCCTAATGTAATCAGTTGTTGTGTTGGAGATGAAACTATGGGACAACTTTTGCCTCATTTACATGAGCAGTTGGAAGTATGTCAGAAGTCACTTACAGGGTATGTACAAGTTGCCATTTCAAATATACCTTTATCATGTCAGAATTCTTCCAGGAAAAAGTATCCTCTCAAAAACATAAGTAAAAAGTATCCATTTGACTTTTGCTTTAGCACCTTTAATGAAGAGAAATCTACTTTCTCTCAAGGCAGTACATTCTGATTTTGCATTCCTCTCCTTAACATTACTTTTATTTCTTTGCATTTGTTACAAGCTGTTCCTACTTCCCATATCTGGGGCTTATTAGAACAAGTTACATGATAGCATCTTTTTAAAAAAAATTTTAAAATTTATTTTATAATAACTTTTTATTGACAGAACCCATGCCAGGGTAATTTTTTACAACATTATCCCTTGCACTCACTTCTGTTCCAATTTTTCCCCTCCCTCCCTCCACCGCCTTCCCCAGATGGCAAGCAGTTCTATATATGTTAAATATGTTGCAGTATACACATGATAGCATCTTAATACTAGAAGTATTATAATTTAAATATTTCAAAGAATTAAGCTGCATGAATTGATGCCGTACCTTTTTAAAAAAATTCAAAAAGCAAAGAAAATAAAGATGGGAGAGAAATTTTTATTTCAAAGTAAATATGTGATGATAATAGTCATGTTAATCTCAGTTTTCTTTTCTCCAGCTAATCATTCTCAAGTCCTTCTGTGTTACATGTTACATGAACTGAACATAATAAGCCTTTTAACATCTTTGTAGTCATCTTCTGGAAGTTCTGAAGTTTATATAGTTCTTGCTAAAATATGACACCCAACACTAAACAAAATACTTAAAATGTGATGTAAACAAGTCAGAGTATGATGGAACCATCAACTTTTTTAATTTTCTGAACATCTCTCTTAAGATACTCTAAGATCTTGTTATATTAGCCGTTTTGACTGCTACATCATACAATTGAACTTGCAGCCCATTGAAATCCCTAGACCTTTTTCAGATAAAAAGTTCTCTAGTTACATGTCTTATACTTTTTAACTTGGGCAACTAATTTTTTTTTCAACCCAATTTTAAGACTTTGTATTTATCCTGATTAAATTTCATCTCATTGGATTCAGCCCAATGCTTTTAATGTCCGTGCTCTACATGTGTTTTAGCTGTCCTTGTTAACTGTGTTCCCAGGCTTGGGAATCTTCACCTTCAAATGTAATAAATATTCTGTTTATGACTTTGTACAAATCATTGGTAGGAAGATTAAGCACTAGGAGGACAAGCACAAGCCCTGAGGCACTTCCAAGTAGATATCCTGCAAAGTTGGCAACATTAATGATTATTCTCTGAATTAAGGCATTCAAACAGTTCTGAGTTTACTTATCCATGCTACTGTAGAATTAATTACAAAATATATTAGCATGATGGATAGGTTAACCTATATAGATTAACTATCTTCAATAGTCATTTCTAAAACCTGTGATTCAAACCTGAAAGCCTTAAAATTTTGGAATTTAATAAACTTTATTGCAAAGGTAAATAGAAATAGTTGTCTTTCAGATTCCTGTGAAATAAAAGTGTAAGCAAATAAGTAAAGCTTAATGAAATCATCTTAGACCTATTAGATAGGAATAAATACTGACCTTTCAAATTCACAGGCCAATAGTACAACTGCTGTTCTCTGTATTACAAACCTCCAATTTTTCCAAAATCTAGGTAAACTTTCTCTATAATATACCTTGTAGGAAGGGCTGTCAAGTGTGGCTCACAGGAAGACCGAAATAGATCGCCAGAGTCTCCTCTTCCTCCAGCAGAGGAAGCCAGAAGCTAGCTCCGAGGACTATGAGCGGAGACAGAGAGGCCCAGGCTGCAATTACATTTATTTGCTTTCTTAAATATTATTAGTCCAAGGATTTTTAGGTTCCAGTGAAACTTCTGATAGCTATTTTTTAACTAGGAAAGGAAGATCCCCAAGGTTTTTGTCCAAGCTTGACCCTTTCCCTGCTAAATACCAGTTCCACAATGAACCAGCAAATAACAAAGAAATCCTAATCCAAATCAAGGATAAAATTATCAAAAGTCTCTAGAATAGTAAGCTGGGGGAAAGTACATGATGAAGATTGTCAGCGTCTCTTATTTTAGATTCTGCCCAGATCTTTTTCTCCCTTCTCCAACCTGAAGTGGGGTTGGCTTCATCCATCTTCTTTTTTAACCTGAAACCCTGAAAGAAGTGGAAGAAACAATATCCCTTTTCTCTTGTTCTAATCAACTACTCAGTACCCCTCACATAGGCTCAGGATGTTGAGCTCCACAAGTGAGGAGAGAATTTTATACCAGTGAGCTTTGGGACTTGGATTGCATTTAACTGATAAATATAGCTTAGGAATCCTATCAAAAAAGAATTGGTTCTATTTCCATTTCCACAAACTTTCAAATCACAAACTAACAAATTAGCAGTCATATTTTCCACTTTTCTCACTTACCTAACTCACTGGGGTCTGGTGACTTGAACTTTTAAAGCTAGGAAGGCTGCTCTTCTGCTACATAATTAACCCCATACAGCCTTGGGCACTTACTAGCAGAGTGCTCCTAGTTACCTAGATTGCCTCACAAAACAAACAAATAAAATAATTATATATTCTTCATCACTGTTCATTTCTTTTTAGACCACAGATCATTCTTCTTGACACAAAAAAAGAGAAAAAGAATTGAGCAGTTCTGTTTTCTCTCTGGCATCAATATCTCATTGTTTTGGAGAACCATTCCTGTCCCTTCTTTGATGCTCCTCATTCTCACAATATTGCATTTTTTAAAGGCCTTTTTTTGTTCTTAACTTTTCTCACCAATTTATTTACTTACTCATTCTCAGCTCTAGTATTTCTGACATAATTATTACAATACTGTGCCTTACTTTCATATTCATCCTCCATCATTTGTTCTTCCCACTCTTCCCCAAGTCCCTGTTAACTTTAAAATGCTAACAGATCATAATACTGACAATTTTTAGTTTGCAGAAATATAGAACCCTAATTTTTCCTTTGCATATCACTTTCTTTGTAAAAACAAATTTTTTAAAAAGGAGAGGCTACTTAAAGTCCAGTCAGTAGGTATTAAATACTTCTTATTGGACCTTCACTTAAGAGCCATAAGTGAATCAGAGAGTATATTCCTAATCTTAAGAAAATTTGTTAATAACCTACAATTATATACAATTTCTGATTTAAATCACCATAGTTCCTCGATTGGGGACTATGATTTGGGACTATGAATTTAGGAAAGAGACAAACAGAAAGACAGCAAGAAATGGAAAAACTTTATGCACTTGATTTTTCAAAGACAAATTGGCACTAAATATACAAATGTTTGCTCTTAATCCATTGGAAAGCTAATATTTCATATAAATAAATGCTATTGCTCTTGATAATTGAAAAATATAGTGATATGTAAATGGGAAGAACAGTTTTTTTAAAAAATCATGTGAGGCAGTTAGATGGCATAGTAGATAGAACATTGGCTCTGAAGTCAGGAGGACCTTAGTTGAAATCTGCTCTCAAACGGTTAATACTTATTAACTGGGTGACCCTGGGCAAATCACTTAATCCTAAATGCCTTGCTAAAAAAAAATTAACTACCCAAAAAAAGAAATAGTGAATG
Organism: Antechinus flavipes; assembly: GCF_016432865.1. Taxonomy (NCBI): domain Eukaryota; kingdom Metazoa; phylum Chordata; class Mammalia; order Dasyuromorphia; family Dasyuridae; genus Antechinus; species Antechinus flavipes. Next base: position 199,285,794 of record NC_067401.1, read on the forward strand.
CTGTTTTATCATAATGGCAAGCATGATCCTTCAAAAGAGATACAAAAATGTACCTCTTCCTTTCTTTGCAAAGGTAGAGAAATTTAGGTGTACAATATCAGAGTTAGCAGATCTGTTGATTAGTTTTGTTGAATTGTGTTTTTCTCTTTCTTATTCATTATTATAAAGTTTCAGGAGAGGGGGGAGTATCTACTCATTATTATAAAGTTTCAGAAGAGGGGGAATATTTACTGAGAAATGAACATTGTACTTTTAAAAGATAAATGTTATTTTAAGCAATAGCATAATTAGTTATTGGGTTTTTTTTTAAACACACACTTGGTAACATGAATTTCCCTATATTTTAAGATATTTGGAGAAGAAACGACTCCTGTTTCCCAGATTCTTCTTTGTATCCGATCCAGTTCTCCTGGAAATTCTTGGACAAGCAAGTGATTCTCATACTATACAAGTATATTCCCATTATCATTTATTAAATTTCTTTTCATAATATCTTAATGAAAAAGTATTTTTGTTTTTTATTTATATTTTAACATAAACTTTAAAAGTTTTGAATTATAAATTCTCTCTCTCCTTCCTACCCCTCATCCAAATTTTGAGAAAGCAATCATATGATATCAGTTATACATATGAAGTCATCTAAAACATTTACATATTAACCAACATTAAAAAGAAGCATAATAAAAGTGAAAAAGTATCCTTCAATATTACTCACTCTCCAGGTCTTTCAAAAAGCATCCTGGTGATTGTTTCTTACAGAACAATAATATTCCATAACATTCATATACTTATTTATCTATTCTCTAACTGATGGACATCCACTCAGTTTTCTAGTTCCTTACCACTACATCAAAGGCTGCTTTTACTTTCCCTCCTTTATGATTTTTTTGGGATACAGACCCAGTAGAGACACTGCTGGCTCAGAGTATGCACACTTTGAGAATAGTTCCAAATTGCTCTCCAGAATGATTAAACCAGTTCACAACTCCACAAGCAATGTATTAGATTCCCAGTTTTCCCATATCCCCTTCAATATTTATCATTATCTCTGCTCATCATTTCATATAAAACAATAGTATTTCATCACAACTATACACCACACTTTGTTAAGCCATTTCCCAATTGATGGGCATCCCCTCAGTTTATAGTTTTTTGCCACTACAAAAACAATTAACAAAACAACAAAAAAAGCTGCTACAGATATTTTTGTGCATATAGATCCCTTATTTCTTTTTAAAAAATTTCTTTGGGGTATAGACCTTGTAGTGGTATTGCTAGGTTAAAGAGTATTTACATTTTTATAGCCCTTTGGAGCCTTTCCTAGTAATGCATGTGTCCCTATTTTACCACATCTTCCTCAGTATTTATCACTTTTTCTGTCATGTTAGCCAATCTGATTGAGGTAAAGTGCTACCTTGGAGTTGTTTTAATTTGCATTTCTCTAATCAATAATGATATAGAACATTTTTTCATGTAACCATGTAGCTTTAATTTCTTCTGAAAACTGCCTGTTTATATCCTAAAATGGTAAATTGGGGAGTGGCTCTTATTTTTATAAATTTGGCTCAGTTTCCTGTATTTTATTTGAGAAATTAGACCTTTTATCACAGAAACTTGCTATAAAATTTCCTCCCAGGTTTCCTATTTTCCTTTTGATTTTGGCTTTATTGGCTTTTGTGCTAACTCTTTTTAATTTCATGTAATTGAAATAATCTATTTTACTTCCCATGATCCCTCCCTCTTTCTTGATCATATCCATAGAACTAACAGATAAGTTTATTTATACTCCCCTCATTTGCTTGTAGTATCCTTTAAGTTTAAAACATATTCATTTTGTCTTAGTATATAGTATGAGATAACAATCTATATCTAATTTCTCCCAAATTGCTTTCCAGTTTTCCCAGAAATTTTCCTTAAATGGTAAATTCTTTCCCAAAAACTTGGATCTTTGGATTTATCATACATTAGATTATTGTAGTCATTGAATAGAGAACTTTATTTCACTGAAAAAAAATTTATTTCTTAGCTAGTAGCACATTGTCTTGATGGGTATAGTAATATAGTTGTGTATTAATATAGTAACTGTTGTAGCCATGTGATTGTATAATATATTGTAATGTAGTTTGAAATCTGGTACTGTTGAGCTACCTGTCTTCACATTTTATTTCATTGATTCCTTTGATAAGTTTGACATTTTGTTCTTCTACATCAATTCTGTTCTTATTTTTTTTTTCCTAGCCCTACAAAATAATTCTTTAGTAATTTTATTGGTATGGTATTGAATAAGTAAATTGTTTTTTGTCTTGGTCTTTGTTGTTATTTCAATCAAGTCCAATTCTTTGTGACTGATTTGGAGTTTTATCAACAAAGATATTGAAAGGTTTGCCATTTGCTCCTTCAGATCATTTTATGGAAGAACAACTGAGGAAAACAGGATTCAATGACTTGTTCAGGGCCAAGTAACTAGGAAATGTCTAAGTTTGAATTTGTACTCAGGAAGATAAGTCTTCCTGACTCTAGGCCTGGTACTTTATCTACTGTGCCACCTACATGGTTTAGCGTACCTACGAGTAGTTATTGTTTCTTCAGTCATTTAGATGTTCTTTTTTGTATGAAGTGTTTTGTAATTATGTTCATCATAGTGCCTGGATTTGTTTTGGCCAGTAGATTACTTAGTAGTTTATAATGTCTATGGTTGTTTTGAATGGAATGTCTCTTTTTCTTCCTGTTGTGTTTTGCTAGTAATACATAGAAATGCTGATGGCTAATAAGTTTTGTGTATTTTGTCAAATTTTCTTTTCAGTCTTTTCACTAGGAATGTTTGAAAGTGCACCAGTTCAATAATTATCATTTTTTCCTCTGAAGGAGGACTTTTTTGTGGTGGTCACTTAAGAAGTAAGATTGATTAAGAAGATAAAGAGGAACAAAAGTTCACTAATAATTCCTTAAAAATCAAAAGAATGAAAAAAATAAAAGAAAATGTGAAACATCTTATCAGAAAACAACTAACTGAGAAAACAGATTGAGGAGAGATAATTTAGACTGGCTTAAAGCCATGATCAAGGAAAGAGCCTATATATTGTATTTCAAGAAATTATAAAGGAAAACTGCCTCAGTAATCTAGAATTAGAGGGCAAAACAGAAGTTGAAAGTATATATCATTCATTTACTGAGATTACAAAAGGATAACTATCAAGTCAAAGAGAAAATACTTCAAGTAGTCAGAAAAAGAAACAAAACAAAACACTCCAAAACATTCAGATACCATGTAGCCAGTCAGAATCATAAAAGATTTAGCAGCTTCCATGTGAAAAAAAAGTAAGACTTGGAATATGACATTCCAGATGTCAAAAGAGTAAGGATTACAACCAAAGATAACTTACGCAGCAAAACATTATCTTATTTTTTTCATTTTTTTGATTTTGTTTTATTGTTTCTTGAAATCTCATGGAATCATTAGTTTCCATTTACCCATTTGTGGTTTTAAGTAATGATCTTAGTAAATTATTGTTCCACTTTTTCTACTTGATCAATGTTATTTCATAAGGGATTTTGTATCTCTTTTTGTAGCTTTTTTACCTCTTTTACCAGCTTGTTAATTGTCATCTTATAATTTTCTTACATCACAGCCATTTCTTCCCCCAATTTTTCCTCTATTGCTTTTATTTGATTTTTAAAATTACTTTTATCTCTTCCAGGAATTCTTGTTGAACCTATGTCACATTTTTCTTTGAGGCTTTTCTTGTAGCTATTACGACATCATTATCTTCTTATGAGTTTTTGCTTTGGATCTTTCCTATCACTATATTAGCTATTTATGGTTAGGTTTTTTGGTTTGTTTGCATATTTTTTAACCTATTTCTTGACTTGAAGCTTATATTAAAGTTGAATTCTATTCTTGGTGGTGCTAGATGACACAGTAGATAGAGTGTCAAGCTTGGAGTCAGAGAGACTCATTTTCCTCACACTTTCCCTTGTCACATCACTACAGAGGCTACTCCTGGCCTGACAGCTTTAAATATGCCTTTCATACTTATCTATTTCTTCTTAACATAATGTTATGGAGGATGTAGGAAAAGAGAGGGCAAACAGAAAATTAGACAGTGAAAAGATATGTCCAGGAAAGAAAGTAAGACCCATATTTATCTGAAATAAGTTATAGAAATGCTACAGTTGAATTTTATTTTGGAAACAAACTTAAAACCTATTTTGTTAATATCTCAATAATTTACAATATAATTGGTAATAATTTTGCTTACTCTTCTCCATAATGTTTCATTATTTTTCAGCCACATTTACCTGCTGTATCTGATAACATAAATGAAGTGGAATTTCATGCAAAAGATTATGATCGGATGTTAACAGTCATATCAAGAGAAGGAGAAAAAATTCAAGTAATTTGGCTTCCTTAACATTTTATTATTGATAAAACATGTATTTAAATGTTGCCAATTGTATACAGATAAGCATAGAAAAAGTTGGAGAGGCATTGAGCAATGTGAAGACAGAGTTTAATCTTAGCCCTGTCACTAAGTAGTTTGTGACCTTGGGCAACTCACTTCACTTTTCTGTGTCTCAGTATCTTCAAGTATAAAATAAGGTTGAGCTAGAAGAACATTGTTTATTTTGAATCTCTAAAATTGCTTTTTACATATTTTGATATGAAGATTCAATTTCCTAACATAGTTGTCATTATGCTTGTGAACTGTTGAAATAAATTTGCTGAATTTGTAATACTTAAAAGTACTAATATGACATATGTTTATAATAAGCCTTTATTATTTTTTTTTTCAGTTGGATGTCCCAGTCATGGCCAAAGGTCCAGTGGAGATTTGGCTTCTAGACTTGTTAAGAGTGCAGATGTCTTCACTGCACAATGTCATTCGATTGGCATATTATCAAATTAGTGATACTGGTTTTCAGCTCTTGCCTTTCCTATATCATTTTCCAGCCCAGGTGAGAACACAACATTTAAAAATAATTATACAAATAAGTTTGTCTTAATTTGCATTTCTCTGATCAACAATGATTTGGAACACCTTTTCATATGATTAGAAATAGTTTCAATTTCATCATCTGAAAACTGTTCATATCCTTTGACCATTATCAATTTGAGAATGGCTTGATTTCTTATAAATTAGAATCAATTCTCTACATATTTTGGAGATGAGGCCTTTATCAGAACCTTTAACTGTAAAAATGTTTTCCTAGTTTATTGCTTACCTTATGCTCCTGTCCGCATTAGTTTTATGTGTACAAAAACTTTTTAACTTAATATAATTGAAATTTTCTATTTTGTGATCAATAATGATCTCTAGTTCTTCTTTGGTCACAAATTCCTTGCTGCTCCACATGTCTGAGAGGTAAATGATCCTATGTTCTTCTAATTTATTTATAATCTCATTCTTTATGCCTAGATCATGAACCCATTTTGACCTTATTTTGATGTATGATGTTAGGTATGGGTTAATGCCTAGTTTCTGCCATACTAATTTCCAATTTTTCTAGCAATTTTTGTCAAGTAATGAATTTTTATCCCCAAAACTGGGGTCTTTGGGTTTGTCAAACATTAGATTGCTAACCTATTCCACTGATCAACTAGTCTATTTCTTAGCCAATACGAAATGGTTTTGGTGACAGCTGCTTTATAATATAGTTTTAGATCAGGTACAGCTAGGCCACCTTCATTTAATTTTTTTTTTCATTAGTTCCCTTGAAATCCTTGACCTTTTGTTCTTCCAAATGAATTTTGTTATTTTTTCTAGGTCAGTAAAATAGTTTCTTGGAAGTTTGATTGGAATAGCACTAAATAAATAGATTAATTTAGGTAGTATTATCATCTTTATTATATTCACTCTGCCTATCCAACAGAACTTAATCTTTTTCCAATTGTTTAGATCTGACTTTATTTGTGTGTAAAGTATTTTGTAGTTTTGCTCATCTAGTTCCTGACTTTCCCTTGACAGATAGAATCCCAAATATTTTATACTATCAACAGTTATTTTCAATGGAATTTCTCTTTGTATCTCTTGCTGTTGGATTTTGTTAGTGATGTATAAAAATGCTGATGATTTATGTGGATTTATTTTGTATACTGCAACTTTGCTAAAGTTATGGATTATTTCTCATAGCTTTTTAGTAGAATCTCTGTGACTCTAAGTATACCATCATATCATCTACAAAGTGATAATTTGGTTTCCTCATTACCTACTCTAATTCCTTTAATTTCTTTTTCATCTCTTATTGCCAAAGCTAGCGTTTCTAATACAATATTGAATAGTATTGGTGAAAGTGGGCAACCTTGTTTCACTCCTGATTTTGTTGGGAATGGTTCCAGTTTATCCCCATTATATATGATCTTACTGATGGTTTTAAATAGATGGTATTGACTATTTTAAGGAAAAATCCATTTATTCTTATACTCTCTAGTGTTTTTAATAGGAATGAGTATTGGATTTTATCAAAAGCTGTTTCTGAATCTGTTGAGATGATCATATGGTTTTTGTTAATTTGGTTACTGATATAGTCAATTATGTTAATAGTTTTCCTAATATTGAACCAGCCCTGCATTCCTGGTATAAATCCTACTTAATCATGTTGAAAATCATAATGATTTTCTGTAATCTTTTTGCTAGTATTTTATTTAAGATTTTGCATCAATGTTCATTAGGGAGATTGGTCTATAATTTTCTTTCTCTGTTTTTGTCCTACCTGGTTTAGGTATCAATACCATGTCTGTGTCATAAAAGGAATTTGGTAGGATTCCTTTATTCCCTATTTTTTCAAATAGTTTATATAGCACTGAAGTTAATTGTTCTTTAAATGTTTGATAGAATTTGCCTGTAAATTCATCTGGTCCTGGGGATTTTTTTTTTTTAGGGAGTTGATTAATATCTTGTTCTATTTCTTTTTCTAAAGTGGGACTATTTAACCAGTTTACTTCTTCTTCTGCTAATCTGGACAACCTATATTTTTGAAGTTATCAAATTTATTGGCAGAAAGTTGGGCAAAAGAACTCCTAATTATTGATCTAATTTCCTCTTCATTAGTGAAAATTTCTCCCTTTTCATTCTTAAGACTAACAATTTGATTTTCCTCTTTTCTATTTTATTGTTTTTTCATAAAACCAACTCTTATTTTTATTTATTAATTCAATAGTTTTTTTTTTTTTACTTTCAATTTTCTTGATCTCTCCTCTTATTTTTAGAATTTCAAGTTTAGTGTTTGATTTGGGGTTTTAATTTGCTCTTTTTCTAGCTTTTTTAGTTGTAAGCCTAATTCATTGATTTTCTCTTTCTCCATATTATGTAAGTAATATGGATATTACAAGAGATATAAAATTTCCTCTTATTACCACCTTGGCTGCATCTCTATATTATGTAAGTAAGCCTCTAGTGATATAAAATTTCCCCTTATTACTGCCTTGGCTGCATCCTACACATTTTGGTATGATGTCTCATTATTGTCATTCTCTTGGGTGAAATTATTAATTAGGTCTGAGATTTGCTGTTTCACCCAATCATTCTTTAGAATGAGATTGTTTAGTTTCCAATTACTTTTTGGTCTATTTTCCCTGGCTTTTTATTTAATGTAATTTTTATGGCATCATGATCTGAGAAGGATGCATTTACTATTTCTGTCTTTCTGCATTTGAATTTGAGGTCTTTATGTCCTAATATGTGGTCAGTTTTTATATAGGTTCCATGAACTGCTGAGAAGAAAGTATACTCCTTTCTGTCACTATTCAGTTTTCTCCAAAGAGCTCTCATACCCAACTTTTCTAGTGTTCTATTTACTTCTTTAATTTCTTTCTTATTTATTTTGTGATTTGATTTATCTAGTTCTGAGAGTACAAGGTTGAGATCTCCTACTATTATAGTTTTGTCTATTTCTTCTTGCAGCTCTCTTAAATTCTTCTTTAGGAATTTAGATGCTATACTACTTGGTAAACATATGTTTAGTATTGATATTTCTTCATTATCTATGCTACCCTTTAGCAAGATATAGTGCCGTGCCCTTATATCTTATATCAATTTTTGCTTTTGTTTGATCTGAGATCAGGATGGCTAACCCTTGCTTTTTTTACTTCACCTGAAGCATAATAGATTTTGTTCCAGCCTTTTACCTTTATTCTGTATGTATCACTTTGCTTCAAGTGTGTTTCCTGTAAACATTTTTTCTATTTTTTTCATTTTTTTTGGTTTTGCTTGACTGATTCTTGGTATCTCCTCAAGTCATTCATTTCCATCTGTTCAATTCTGATTTTTAATGAATTATTTTCTTCATTTATTTTTTTATTTCTTTTCGTATTTGTCCAATTGAGTTTTTAAATGAGTTGTTTTGTTCTATGAAATTTTTTTTCCATTTCACCAATTTTTCTAAAGAATTATTTTCTTTTTCCAATTCACAAATTCTGTTTTCCTGGTAGTTGTTTATCTTTTCCAGTTTGCAAATTCTGTTTTTCAGGGAGCTGATTTTTTTCTCCACTCTATCTTTTAATGAGTAACATGATTTATTCTTATGCTCTTGCAAAGCTTTCCTTTCCCCATTTTTCTTTTAGCTCTTTTTAAAGGTCCTTTTTAATTTTTTCTATGAGAGCCTTATGTGATGGGGACTAGATCATATCCACCTTTGGATCTAGAGACAAACTGTGTTTAGTCTCCTCGGGGTTTGAAGTCTATTCTCTTTCCTCATAGAAAGTATCTATAGTTAGAGCCCACTTTGCTTTTTTGCACATTTTGGAAAAAACAAAAACAAACAAACAAACAAAAAACTGTGGTCTGCTTATCAGGGGCAGTGGGGTATTTCCAAGCTGCCTCTACAGATAACAGGAAGTGGCAGTGAAGGGGCAGTGGGAAAGCCACAGACTGCCTTGGGATTAGCAGTTGTACTGGAATCAGTGGCAGCAGAAAGGCAGCTACTAGGGCTGCTCTAGGACCCACTTACTGTAGCTGAACCTGGATCACATTGAGTCCCTCCTGATGCTGGGTGGGTGTGACCAGGTCCTGAGAGACTCTAGCTTTTGGGGTTAGTCTTTACCCTCTGTGTTTATAGCTTTTCTGCTGATCTACTGGCTTGCTGTCAGGGCAAAGTAGCTCACACTGTGGTAAAGTTTTCCCTGCTGGCTGAAACTACCTCCTACCCCCTTCAATCTGCTCAGCATGAGCTGTTTTCTGTGCTCTCACTGCCTGCCTGAGTCTGTGTCTGGCCTAGCCCCATTCCATCCCTGTGCATGAGCAAAACAGACCTTTTCTGGCAGGTTTTGAGATTATCCTCAGTTGGTAATGTGTTGTACTCCCAATATTCGTGGGTTCTGACAGTCAAGCACTAATTCCGAAGCTGAATATCCTTAAAATAAATTGAGGGAAAAGGAGAGTTTAGGAAGATGCGCGTTTCCTCTCCACCATCTTGGCTCCGTCTTTTTCAGTATTCACTTTTTTTTTTTTCCCATCAGGTCCTGTTTCAGACAGTTAGAAGGTAACTTAATAAAGGCTACTGGGAATTTTGACAAGAGGAAGGGTAATTGTGACGAGATCTGTATGCAGGCATCCATGGGTGTTCCCTTTTGTTGTTATGATGCCCTTACAGGACTTCCAGTTTACAATATGGAGCTTAAAGACTTTGGGAACTGCTGCTCTTAATGTATTGACTTTGTGCAGCATGGCTTTCCATTGCCATTACAGCCTGAAATGTTAAGTTTCTCCTGTCATTTGGATTTGGTCTTCCAGGGTGCCTGCCTAGGGACTGGAAGTGATGGCTTGCATAGGTCTAACAATTTGAGACTGAAACCGTTGGGTGCTTTTAGCTATTGACTGTTGTTACTATCTTAGCCAAAAACTGGATCCAACCAGGATCATGATCAGAGGAAGAAGAGCACAGGGGAAGCCAGTGCTTTCCAGACATACGGTTCCTGAAGACCCCCATGACCGGGCTTAGTGCAATGACCTGAGCTGGCAGCTATTAGAAACCCCATCTACTAACAGAAGGGAGGGGAGAATGGCTCTTTCCCCTTTTTTTTCCTTGTTCCCTTCTAGTACAGT